>NC_045785.1:82974282-83284569 GCF_009873245.2 Balaenoptera musculus | reverse complement strand
GAAATGCTTTTATTCAGGTTATTGCAGTGGGGAGAACGTTCATTAAGGAGGAATGTCTCAAAGAAAAGGAAGGGGCCTGGGGTTTCATACAGGCAGGTAAACAAGGGAGTCATCCTGAGTCTTACAGGAGCCTTGAGGGAGGATGGAGATGGGTCTTATCTCAAAATATTTGAGGGTGGTGATCCTTTGAGGTTTAGCCTCTGGAACACAAAAGATGGGGGATTTTGAAAAGCCAAAGGGTAGGGGGTTTCTTAAGCATTGCTGTGTTCCGGAAGCACAGGGCTCAGGTAAAATTCAACTAATATCTAATCACTAATTAGATCACTGTCAATAATATCATCCTACCTCCATTATTCTAAAAACTAAATGTGATCGCTTCTCTGTGCTTATTACCTGCCCTTTAACTTTGGAGTTCCTTCAAGCATCACACAGGCCCTTTGTGACCTGATTCTTCCCTGCTCCCAATTAGCTGAAGTGGGAAAGCACAGGGAAAGGCACACAGGAGAGGATCTTCTGGGCCAGGCTCGCCCATCACCTCCGCACATCTGCCACTGGCCAGAACTCAGTCATGTGGCCACACTTACCTTCAAGGGTGGCTGGGAAGTATAATCCAGCTGTGGGCCCAGAAAGAAGGAGAAAATGGATGTCAGTGGTCACAACTAGCTCACTTTGTCATGTGTGCTTTTCAGGCTGTTTTCTCTCTCTCTAGGAACATCCTTCCTTCCTGGCCCTTCTCTGATTATATGGCACCTGTGCACCCTCCCAGAGTCATGTAAACATGCTGTCCTTTAGGAATTCTTTCTTGACCACCAGCGTGGGTCAGGTACCCACCACATGCCTCTGTAGCACCCAAGGATCTGTTACAATACCAATCACGGTGATCTATAACTATTTATTTTCTCATCAGTCTCCTTACACTAGACCTCGAAGTCCCTGGCATTAGAGACTGCCTTTCGTCTCCCCGCCCTTGATGCCTAGCACTGCCGGGCACTGGATCGGTGATGCATAACATCTGTCAAACACATGAATGGACCCTGGTTTGCTTCTAAACTGCCAGGATAATTTCAACTGAAAAAAGACCAGAGGGTAGCCTCATAACCCCAATGGCAGGTTTCATTTGAGATCTGGGCCTGGATCAGTTCTCACAGTGGGGTCCCCCAAGAAGACACTAAGCATTGTTGATGTTAGGGGTGCAAAGAGAGCTCAGATGCCTTATTTTTAGTTCAGCCCACTAACCATCTTTCACTGCCCAATTAGCCCTTAGAGAGAAAAGAGAACTGTGGCCTCCGCTTCCTGGCAGGTGAGGACAGATGTATCGGGCGCCCATTGTGTGAGTTGGGCGAGGACTGTAGCTGGCTTGGAAGGAAGACAATGAGCTGGAATGGCCCCTGTTTGCATGGTATCTGGGTAGTCAAGTAAACAGTTACACAGTGACACACGGGCACAGCTTCAGCGATCCCCACACCGTTCCCCGCCAGTTTGAGTCAAGACCAAAGACAGTAAAATCTTATTAACACAGGAGAGAAAGGCTGAGTCATTTCCATAATGACTGGCTCACGGCAGGAATCATTACCAAGCCTGAGGATGAGAAAATGGTCTCTTTTCATGTTGGGTTATTGGCTGGAGTCTCATCTTCACAACTTCTGAAGAAGGAATTATATGGCTCACACATGCAAGAACCAAAAAAAAAATGGGAAGATTACCTCATGGCACATGAGTAACCAGACCACAGAAGTGACTGGGACCTAAGGCCTGAGGGGGCAGAGCAGCTGCCCACAGCTACTTAGGGCTCCTACTCCACGGCCACTGAGTTCTCTCCTGTGAAGTCCTAGGTTTGTGCATTGGTTAAGCAGGAACACTGAGCAGCCCAAGTGATAATGATGATGATTATAGCTTACATTTATTAAAACTTAAAATGTACTAGGCACTAAGCTGGGGGATTTACACATGCTATCTCATTTCATCTTTGCAATCACTCTATAAAATATATACTACATACCCTTATCATTTTAGGTGGGAAACATACTGTGGGGAGGATGCTGAAAAACTCAGCTCCAGATACCCTGACCTTTGTTTTCCTAAGATCATGTCTAGTTGTTTCCCACCTCTGGGCCTTTGCACGTGCTGTTTCTTCTGTCTCTGCCACATACTTTGCCCAGATCCTCCCCTGGGTTTACTCCTTACCTCATTCAGGCCTCTGCTCAAATGCCACCTTCTCCAGAGAGGTTTCCCTAATTTTTCCACATAAAATCGTCCCTGACTCCCACCTGCTGTTCTCTATCTCATTACCCTCCTTTGTCTTTCTTCATAGCATTTAACAGTAATCGAAATGATACCATAGATTTATGAGTCTCCAGAGCCTTGAAGAGAGCCTGGCACATAGTAGGAGCTCAATAAATATAGGTTGGGTAAATGAATAAACAAAGTCCCTGGAGAGCAGGGCCACCTCAGCACCTGTCCAGGGCACACAGTTCTCAATAAGAACCAACAAAAGGAGAAGGAAGAAGGAGGGGAGCAGAAAAGTCCTATTCGGATTCCAATTTAACTGTTTATTTAGTTTTTCTTGTGCATCAAACTTAGTGACCCACAGTATCTCATTCAATTCTCATATTCTGTGAAGTAGGTAATTTTAGTGAGAAAGGGGAAATATAAGAATAGTGGGCAGAAACACATTTGCATCAATTCCTTGGTAAACTCTTTATCTATAACAGGAAAGAGTGTGTTATTAAAAAAAACAGATTCCCAATTGCTTATCTTTATGTAGCCCAAACCACAGAATTTTGTGTTTATTTTTTTATGATTCAGCTTCATGAAACTTGCAGGCTATTTAATTTATTGTGTTTACTTTTACTATTACTTCAAGATAAAAGATTTGTTTCTAACATCTACCCTTCCCTCAACTCAGCTTTTAGAATTTCTTCCATGGTTTACGTGTATGGATTCAATACTCTGGATGCCTGTGAATTTCCTCCATAAATTGTTTTGTCAGCTTTTATGGAGAAGGAGCCTGAGTTTTTCTAAAGATGTGTCCAAACTAAAATATCATTTTATAATAGCATTACAACAGCATTTTAATCACTTGATCATTTTAATCACATATTGGAACAGTGACCTGACAAAATCTTGCAGGGTCCTAATCTGAAATCCCAGGAGCCCCTGACACCACCCCCCGAAAAAAATCCTCCCTGCTTATTAAAAGAAAGCATTCTTCAGTGGGTTGGGCCTCTCCTTGCCTCCTTGCCTAGCAAGGCACAGGTTGATTGGTTGGTCTGTGGTTAAACCTGAACTTACGCAATGAGGATGTGGCTACTGTTGCAGGGTTCTGCAAAGTTAGGGAATATGATGAGGTCTGGGCTTTGAGCCGGGTCCCAGTTTATGTAACAAGCCCCAATCTGACAGCTGCCTAGGCCAAATGGCCAGCTGGTGACCCTGACTGGTCTCTCCATCCCTCCTTCTGTGTACCAGGGGGAGCCCATAAATCCGGGGGGGGGGGGGAGGATTAGGGTCAGAGGTCACCCTATTACAGCTCAGATCCACTTAGTGCTGAAGCAGCCCATGGGCTGCTTTTCAGAGGTGCCGGGAGCTCTTAAAGGGATAGTAATGCTGAAATAGTAACACATCCCTGACCAGAGGCACTTAACCCCTGAAAAATGTCAAGGAGAATGGAAATGGTAAACCAGTGTCACTTCAGAGACATACCTTGGGTGCTCATTCCCCTCTTTGTGACCTGATGAAGAGAAAAGAAATGTGCATATGCTGTTGAGCCCCAGTTCTCACCTACCACATGAAGCTTCACAGGAGGAAATTTTGGGGAGACCCCTTCCCCTTCGAACCCTCCTGCTATGTCTACCAGAGTTATCCCTTCCTGTAAACAACTCCTCTCCACATTATCCAAAACGTACTTCTGATTAAATATTTGTCTAGGGCGGGAGTTGAGCCTGAGCAGGTGTTTTTTAGTTAAATGAGCTAACATGACGGCCCTGTGGCATGCGGGATCTTAGTTCCCTGACTAGGGATCGAACCCTCGGCCCTGCAGTGAAAACACGGAGTCTTAACCACTGGACCACCAGGGAAGTCCCGCATGACATAGCATCTTATGGCTTATGACATGGGTCAATCCTTAACCCTAGGTATTCTTACTACCATTTTTTTTAGTGGGAAAACCAAGGCGTATAGGAGTTGATAACTTGTCCGAGAACATATATCAAGATGAAGATTGCAATTTGAATTCCAATCACTTTCGACATCATATTACAAGCAAGCAGGAATAACGAAAGCAAGCCTAAGCAAACCCGGCTCTCTCGGGGTGGAGACGCCTACTGCCAATGCTAGACAGGGTGCCACACTTCAGAGTTTACAAAGCATCCTCAGGCTCTTGTCCAGACAATGACACAGGGGCGTTACTGGATCACAGCCTCCAGCCCACTGAAGGCAGGGGCAAACGCCAACACACTCTGGTAGCCTAGAGGGCAAACTCAGAATGCCCCCGTAATTGGTTTTCTTAATGACGCTCTTAAGTCAGCAGCGCAAACGGGACCCAATTTCCGTTGCACTCTTATTTCAGAAAGCAGTGAGTACACAAGGGATTGGGGAGAATCTTCCATCAAAAATGTTTAACACAAGCGTTGAGTTTCTCAAAGGATAGGACTTAAATACTTCAATATTTGATTTCTCTGAAATGCCTCATCCCCTGATGGTCCCAGATAAATGAGGTGTTACCGTATGTACCTACTAATCTTCCAAACCTAAGTTCCAGCACAATAATTTTTTTAAAAAATCTATTCAAAGTTGCCACTAAACAATGAAAAAATTTACAAACTTCCCACAAGCCTAAAGTATTTTATTCTATTAAAACAAAAATAAAGTCTTCTTTTTCCCAGTAAGCCTCCAAAATTCTCAAATTGTTGGCAATGAATTACATATTGACGTGACTTACTGCTTTCATATGGTCAGTGCAACATTTTACTCTTTTTCATGCCCATGCACCATATTTTCAGTGAGTGCCAAAGAAATAAACATATTTTCTGGAGTAAATATGTTTAAAATAAAATATGTTCCCAATTCTTAGGGCCGTGAGAGAGAGGAGAAGTCCACAGACCAGCACCCAGTTCCCCACAGCTGGCGGCCAGCCCGCAGGGGCCCGCTGGGGAAGGAGACAGACAGGTTTGGCATCTTATCAGATTCAGAGTTCTGATTGCTCTCCTGGACCGACATGCTCGTTGCTGAATCAAGTCAATACTGACTGCCTAAAATGACTCTCAGATTGTCCCTTACCTAAAAATAAGCAACACATTCTTGGGGCCTGCTGGAGTACTCCTTCAGGGACAGGGAAGGATTACCAATAGCAAACAGACCATAAAGAATGCTGAGAGACTACAAATAAAGATGCATTTTGATTACTTTATGAGTCTGCTGTGCATCACACAGGCGACTCCTGTTGATATGTTGCTGCTCACACAAACACAGCTGCCCTGCAGCAAATCAGAGGCGTGTCCTCCCTCAGGAACGCCTCAGGTGTCACATGAGAGGGAGCCACTTTGAGCTTGAGATGTCATAAGTAATGTGCCTGGCTGATCAGGGGAGGAGGCCGATCCCCGTGACTCTCTGTCGATTTTTTCCTTTGGGCCAGTTCCTTCTAACCCACAAGGAGGCCCAGCAAGGATCCTCTACAGCTGGTTGAGGCTGGGCCCAGGCTGTTCAGAGGTAGACCTGGGGCAACAGTACTGAAGCCTGGATATAATATTCCTGAGGTCATGAAGGGTTATGACTTGAGACCCATGGAGCTTCAAAGCGCCCACTGGGGTGCCTCCTGTCGAGCTTACGAGAGCTTTTCCCCTTGGAGGACTGCTCATTCCTCCTTACTCTGTCGGGGGTAATGGAGCTGGGAACCCCTGCATCTGAGCTGCCTTCAAGGAAAGATCCCAGAAAGGAATCGCTGTTCTTCCCAAGTTCCTCGCCTTGATTGCTAACTCTGCCCCAACTCTACCGGCCATTCTTCTATCTGGACCAGCACTATGGCTGCCACCACGGGCCCCCCCCGGGACTTACCTGGCCAGGTGTGAGCAACACATTCATCACACCTGAAACAGGGTGTTTTTAAAAATTACAAAGATTAAAATAAATAGAAATCAACTAAGAGCAAAGTATCTACAAATGGAGAGTGCTACCGAGCACAGGGTTTTTCTGGAATAACCAGCGTCTAGACATACATTATCTGGGCTGCTGACACCGATTCTGGTCCTGGCTTCTTCCCTTACTTCAATAGCCCCTGAGAGACCACATCCCAAAGCCCAGTTTTCAGTCCAGAAAGATTATAGATAGAGTTTGGGGGAAGAAGAAGGAGTCCAGTCAAGTCCCAGTTTGAACAATAGATTTGCTTGAGGGGATAACAGAAATGCAGAAATAGAAGACACCAACGGAGATGTCCCATCCACAGGCAACCAGTCTCTCAATTCCTCTCATCTCACAATGGCTTTTATGTGACGTTCATTCATTCCACAAACATCTCCTAAGCACCTACTGTATGCCAGGGCCTGGGTTAGGCACTGTTGGTGGAAATAAATAAGGTTCAGCTCCTGCCTTTGAGAAGCTCAGATCTAAAGGGAAAGTCACTGTAATCTCTGGATTATTTTACCGGCTTTCTATCTAGTTTTCCTACTTCTCAACTTTTCCCCTTCAGTACATTCTCAGAATAGTAATCAGGGGGATCTCATTAAAACTTAGTCACATCTTGTTATGTATTTGCTACCATGTCTTTCCATCTCACAGTAAAAACCAGCTTCTTTATAATGGCCTAACAGCTGAATATAATCTGACCTCCCTATTGCCTCTCATCCATTACAGCTGCCCAGGCTGCTCCTGCCTCAGGATCTTTGCTCTTACACTTTCTTCTTCCTTGAATTATCCTTTCCCACATAATCCCCTGGATCATTCTGCTACATACTTCAGATATGCCCTTAAATGCTATCTTTTCAGGGAGGTCTTCCCTAAATCACTGCTATGGACTGAATGGTGTCCCCTCAAAAATCATATGTTGAAGCCCTAAATGCTTATGTGACTACATTGGAGGCAGGGCCTTTAAGGAGGTGATTAAGGTTAAGTGAGATCATAAGAGTAGAGCCCTGATTTGACAGAACTGGTGCCCTTATAAGTAGAGGTGGAGACATCAGAGCTCTCTTGCCACCATGTGAGGGCACAGAAAGAAGGCAGCCATCTGCAAGCCAGGAAGAGAGCCCTCACCAAAACCTGACTGTGCTGGTACCCCGACCTCAGACTTCTGGCTCCAGAACTGTGAGAAAATGCATTTCTGTTGTTAAGCCACCCAGTCTCTGGTGTTTTGTTATGGCAGCCTGAGCTAATTAATATACTCTCCTACCCTATTTAAAATTTTAATTTCTGTATCACCTCCTAACTTTGCTCCTTTATTTGTAGCATTCATCATAGTCTAATATACTACCTATTTTGTTTATTGTTTGTCTTCCAGCACCATATAATATGAATGAGAACATAAAAGTTTTTTTTAAAAAAAGAGCAAGATAGTCATGTACAGGGAAAGTCTAAGGGAGAATGTGGCAGTTGTCCCCCACCCCAGCCCCAGGGAAGCAGACTCTGAGATGGAGCTGAGCACGGAGGGTGCCCTCGGAATTAACATCTGTGAAAGGGCAGAGGAGGAGGAAGGACGAGCAGAGGGAGAGGTCCAGCTGCAATGTAGGCCTGATGACAGTGTCAGTGACCCACAGGGAGCTCTAGAAAGGCCCTTCAGAGTTAGGCTGAGATCACTTCACACTCTGCACTGACCAACCACTGGCTGCGGGCCGCCAGAAAGGGGCATGACTTGGGCAGCTGGGGCAAGCCCTGGGGAGCTGGACTGCTGATGGCCGTCTGCCGACAGCACTTCCAGCAGCCGGGGCAACAAGCCCAGCGATTAGGGGGATCAGGGTGGTGTATTGCAGTGCCCAGCACAGCACCCAGAGGGCTCTGAGAGCAGGGAGGGGAGGAACAGACTGCCCGGAAGAACTGTGAAGGCTTCACTGAGGAGAGTCCCAGATGATGAGACGCGCTTTCAGGCAGACAAAGAGGGGCGTAAATTTGAGCTACATGCACATGGGTTATTGTTGCATGGTGGACTGGGGAGGGGGTGTTGAGGGGAGGTGAGAGGTTAATTGTCTCCTCACCCACCATGAAGACCTGACGTCATCCCCTCTGTGTGAAGCGGGGGAGCCTCAGCTTGTTCCATGAACACTAGATGAGCAAAACTATGTGGGTAAACAGTAAACTCCTGTGGCCAGAAAGAAATCAAATCATGATCGGCTGGTGAGTAACTCAACAGGATTTTTCAATCTGCAAGTATTTCGTCTGTTAATAAACACCAGTACCTGTGTAGTGGCTGCCGCACTTCCTGCCCCACGGTGCTGCCAAAGTCCAGCAGCTGCAATGGACGCCGAGGAATGGGCCCTGCACCCCTGACTGAGCAGCTCGTTCTCTGTGTGATCTTAGCTCGGTCACTTCACCTCTTGGGGTCCACCATCTGTAAAGCAGGGCTAACACCCTCTTCCCGGGGTTCGGTGGCTTAGAGGCAATACCGTATCTAAAGCTGTGCTGTACGCGGTGGGCCCCTGGTACTGCTCTGCTGCCCTGGACAGCTCACGAGGGCTGCAGCAAGTGCCCCCAGCATGCTTTGAGGCCACCGCTGATCTTGGCCGCTCTGTCACCAAGACACCATTAGGGCCAGAGCAAGCCCGAGGACATCGTTACATAAGCGGTCTGCTCAGACAAGGCCGGGACTGGTAATGAGCAGAGACGGGGAAATGAGCAGCCTCGGTCTCTCTCCTCTTGAGGGCCCTGGGCTGGGGTTAGGGATGGTTGCTTAGCGACAGCCCTAATTCATCCAGGGGACCGTGGAGCCAAGGCCCCCAGTTCCCACCAGGGAAGGAGTGCTGAATGCCTCAGTGCCGGTCAGAGCTCTCATTTGTGAGGATTTATTTGGACACTTTTTCCTGAAGGGGGTTTTATTCTGAGGTAAACTAGGGACATTCCTCTGATGGGAATTACCGCTGGGATGAAAGAAGAGCTATGAGAGATGGTGGGGGGGGGGGAGAGGGTGGGAGCTGCAACTTGGGGCTCCTGCCCACCCTATTCATGGAGCAAATTATTCCGGAACAGAGGCAGGATGACCAAAGAGAAGCTGCACAAATGGGCCTTTGTTTCATACTTGGCAGGGAGAGTGCAGGAGTCCTTTTTCTCTTTTTTTAAAAAAATTAATTTATTAATTAACTTATTTTTGGCTGCATTGGGTCTTTGTTGCTGCATGTGGGCTTTCTCTAGTTGCAGCGATCGGGGTCTACGCTTCATTGCAGTGCTCGGGCTTTTCATTGCGGTGGCTTCTCTTGCTGTGGAGCACGGGCCCTAGGCATGTGGGCTTCAGTGGTTGCAGCACGTGGGCTTCAGTAGTTGTGGCTCACAGGCTTAGTTGCTCCGCGGCATGTGGGATCTTCCCAGACCAGGGCTCGAACCCGTGTCTCCTGAATTGGCAGGTGGATTCTTAACCACTGCGCCACCAGGGAAGTCCCATTTTTCTCTTTTTAAGTCTTCCTAAGTCCCAGCCATTGTGCTGCCCCCGGACGCGACCGGCTCCTGAACCCCTCAGAAGTGGGGTTGAGGGAGATGAGTCAGATTGCCTGCAGGCACCTGCCCTGGTTTGTGAGTCAGGAATTTCTGGACTGTTCCCATTGAGCTGCCTCCCAGAGCTGTCCTGTCCCATCCACTCTGGGGAGGGAACACACCGTTTAGTCCTGCAGTTGCTTTTGCAGGTTGAAAGCACTAAGCAGTAAGGCCATAACAGTCTGATTTTCCATAAGATTAAAAGAAATGAGCTGCAGCGTTTTAAGAAAACATGATTTCCTCGGTCAGTTGCTTAAATGCTTTTCAAGGAGGAAAGCAATGAAAGAAGCAGAGCTAATCAGAGCAGCCTGGCTTGTTTTAAATTCATCTCACAATGCAAGTTTACAACTAGAGGACTCTTCTTAAGGGCAACTAACTGAATAAATCAACTTTCAGTGAACTTCTAAGTGGATAAAAAAAAACCATAAAGCATTCAATTGCACAGTAAAACCCCGCCTTGAAGCTAGAAGTATGCTTAGCCCACTGGGACATGTCCCGGTAGCACGGGTCCTGGCAGCCCTGCCCTCAGCAGGTGTGGTGCTCTGCTCTCCCTGCTCAGGGTGGAATTTATACCCATTCAGCTGGGACTGTCCCTGATGGATATCAGTCTGATCTGTAGGCACCAGGTGAGCTGAAACTGCCCTAAAGTTCACAGCTGCTACCTGAGCCTTTTTTATTTTTTTTAAATAATGTCCAACAGCCTGATATACAAAATCAAAGACTAGTCTGTGTCATGGAGTGATGAGCCTTTTCTAGTTTCCTTCTCCTATAGTCTAGAAATCCAAAATGCCTTCTTGAGGAATTTCCTCCTCTCCTTTCTTAAAAATCCCAAGGAAAAAAAAATCATCTGGGGTTCAGGATGGTGGAGTGGAAGGACATGCTCTCACTCCCTCTTGCGAGAGCACCAGAATCACAACTAACTGCTGAACAATCATCGACAGGAAGACACTGGAACTCACCAAAAAGATACCCCACATCCAAAGACAAAGGAGAAGCCACAATGAGATGGTAGGAGGGTTGCAATCACAATAAAATCAAATCCCATAACTGCTGGGTGGGTGACTCACAAACTGGAGAACACTTATACCATAGAAGTCCACCCACTGGAATGAAGATTCTGAGCCCCACGTCAGGCTTCCCAAGCTGGGGGTCCGGCAACGGGAGGAGGAATTCATAGAGAATCAGACTTGAAGACTAGCGGGATTTGACTGCAGGACTTCAACAGGACTGGGGGAAACAGAGACTCCACTCTTGGAGGGCACACACAAAGCAGTGTGTGCATCGGGACCCAGGGGAAGGAGCACTGACCCCATAGGAGACTGAACCAGACGTACCTGCTAGTGTTGGAGGGTCTCCTGCAGAGGTGGGGGGTGGCTGTGGCTCACCCTGGGGACAAGGACACTGGCAGCAGAAGTTCTGGGAGGTACTCCTGGGCATGAGCCCTCCTGGAGTCTGCCATTAGCCCCACCAAAGAGCTGGGTAGGCTCCAGTGTTGTGTTGCCTACGGCCAAACCAACAGGGAGGGAACCCAGCCGCACCCATCAGCAGACAAGTGGATTAAAGTTTTACTGAGCTCTGCCCACCAGAGCAGCAGCCAGCTCTACCCACCACCAGTCCCTCCCATCAGGAAACTTGCACAAGCCTCTTAGATAGCCTCATCCACCAGAGGGCAGAGAGCAGAAGCAAGAAGAACTACAGTCCTGCAGCCTGTGGGGGAAAAAAACACATTCACAGAAAGATAGACAAGAGGAAAAGGCAGAGGGCTCTGTACCAGATGAAGGAACAAGATAAAACCCCAGAAAAACAACTAAATGAAATGGAGATAGGCAACATTCCAGAAAAAGAATTCAGAATAATGATAGTGAAGATGATCCAGGACCTCGGAAAAAGAATGGAGGCAAAGATCGAGAAGTTGCAAGAAATGTTTAACAAAGACCTAGAAGAATTAAAGAACAAACAAACAGAGAGGAACAATACAATGACTGAAATCAAAAATACACTAGAAGGAATCAACAGCAGAATAACTGAGGCAGAAGGACGGGTAAGTGACCTGGAAGACAGAATGGTGGAATTCACTGCCGTGGAACAGAATAAAGAAAAAAGAATGAAAAGAAATGAAGACAGCCTAAGAGACTTCTGGGACAACATTAGACGCAACAACACTCGCATTATGCGGGTCCCAAAAGGAGAAGAGAGAGAAAGGACCAGAGAAAATATTTGAAGAGATTATAGTCGAAAACTTCCCTAACATGGGAAGGGAAATAACCACCCAAGTACAGGAAGTGCAGAGAGTCCCAGGCAGGATAAACCCAAGGAGAAACATGTCGAGATACATAGTAATAAAATTGACAAAAATTAAAGACAAAGAAAAATTATTGAAAGCAACAAGGGGAAAACGACAAACAACATACAAGGAAACTCCCATAAGGTTAACAGCTGATTTCTCAACAGAAACTCTACAAGCCAGAAGGAAGTGGCATGGTATATTTAAAGTGATGAAAGGGAAGAACCTACAACCAAGATTACTCTACCCGGCAAGGATCTCATTCAGATTCAGTGGAGAAACCAAAAGCTTTACAGACAAGCAAAAGCTAAGAGAATTGTGCACCACCAAACCAACTCTACAACAGATGCTAAAGGAACTTCTCTAAGTGGGAAACACAAGAGAAGTAAAGGACCTACAAAAACGACCCCATAACAGTTAAGAAAATGGTAATAGGAACATACATATCGATAATTATCTTAAACGTGAATGGATTAAATGCTCCAACCAAAAGACACAGGATCTCTGAATGGATACAAAAACAAGACCCATAAATATGCTGTCTACAAGAGACCCACTTCAGACCTAGGGACACATACAGACTGAAAGTGAGGGGATGGAAAAAGATATTCCATGCAAATAGAAATCAAAAGAAAGCTGGAGTAGCAATACTCATATCAGATAAAATAGACTTTAAAATAATGTTACAAGAGACAAGGCAGGACACTACATAATAATCAAGGGATCAATCCAAGAAGAAGATATAACAATTATAAATATATATGCACCCAACACAGGAGCACCTCAATACATAAGGCAACTGATAACAGCTATAAAAAAGGAAATCAACAGTAACACAATAATAGAGGGGGATTTTAACACCTCACTTACACCAATGGACAGATCATTCAAAGAGAAAATTAATAAGGAAACACAAGCTTTAAATGACACAATAGACCAGATAGATTTGATTGATATTTATAGGACATTCCATTCAAAAACAGCAGATTACACTTTCTTCTCAAGTGCACATGGAACATTCTCCAGGATAGATCACATCTTGGGTCACAAGTCAAGCCTCAGTAATTTTAAGAAAATTGAAATCATATCAAGCATCTTTTCTGACCACAATGCTATGAGATTAGAAATCAATTACAGGGGAAAAAAACTTAAAACTACAAACACATGGAGGCTAAACAATACGTTACTAAATAACCAAGGGATCACTGAAGAAATCAAAGAGGAAATCAAAAAATACCTAGAGACAAATGACAATGAAAACACGATGATCCAAAGCTTATGGGATGCAGCAAAAGCAGTTCTAAGAGGGAAGTTTATAGCAATACAAGCCTACCTCAAGAAACAAGAAACATCTCAAATAAACAATCTAACATTACACCTAAAGGAACTAGAGTAAGAAGAACAAACAAAACCCAAAGTTAGCAGAAGGAAAGAAATCATAAAGATCAGCACAGAAATAAATGAAATAGAAACAAAGAAAACAATAGCAGAGATCAATAAATCTAAAAGCTGGTTCTTTGAGAAGGTAAGCAAAAGTGATAAACCATTAGCCAGACTCATCAAGAAAAAGAGGGAGAGGACTCAAAACAATAAAATTAGAAATGAAAAAGGAGAAGTTACAACAGACACTGCAGAAATACAAAGCATCCTGAGAGACTACTGTAAGCAACTCTATGCCAATAAAATGGACAACCTGGAAGAAATGGACAAATTCTTAGAAAGGTATAACCTTCCAAGACTGAACCAAGAAGAAGTAGAAAATATGAACAGACCAATCACAAGTAATGAAATTGAAACTGTGATTAAAAATCTTCCAGGGCTTCCCTGGTGGCACAGTGGTTGAGAGTCTGCCTGCCAATGCAGGGGACACGGGTTCGAGCCCTGGTCTGGGAAGATCCCACGTGCCGCGGAGCAGCTGGGCCCGTGAGCCACAATTACTGAGCCTGCGCGTCTGGAGCCTGTGCTCCGCAACAAGAGGGGCAGCGATAGTGAGAGGCCCGCGCACCGCGATGAAGAGTGGCCCCTGCTTGCCGCAACTGGAGAGAGCCCTCGCACGGAAACGAAGACCCAACGCATCCATAAATAAATAAATAAACAAATACTTAAAAAAAGAAAGTAAAAGCCTATAAAAAAAATTAAAAAAAAAAAAAAATCTTCCAACAAACAAAAGTCCAGGACCAGATGGCTTCACAGGTGAATTCTATCAAACATTTAGAGAAGAGCTGACACCCATCCTTCTCAAACTCTTCCAAAAAATTGCAGAGGAAGGAACACTCCCAAACTCATTCTCTGAGGCCACCATCACCCTGATACCAAAACCAGACAAAGATACTACAAAAAAAGAAAATTACAGACCAATATCCCTCATGAACATAGATGCAAAAATCCTCAACAAAATACTAGCAAACAGAATCCAACAACACATTAAAAGGATCATACACCATGAACAAGTGGGATTTATCCCAGGAATGCAAGGATTCTTCAATATACGCAGATCAATCAATGTGATACACCATATTAACAAACTGAAGAATAAAAACCATATGATCATCTCAATAGGTGCAGAGAAAGCTTTTGACAAAATTCAACACCCATTTATCATAAAAACTCTCCAGAAAGTGGACATAGAGGGAACCTACCTCAACATAATAAAGGCCATATATGACAAACCCACAGCCAACATCATTCTCAACAGTGAAAAACTGAAAGCACTTCCTCTAAGATCAGGAACAAGACAGGGATGTCCATGCTCGCCACTATTATTCAACATAGTGGCTGAAGTCCTAGCCACAACAATCAGAGAAAAAAAAGAAATAAAAGGAATACAAATTGGAAAAGAAGAAGTAAAACTGTCACTGTTTGCAGACGACATGATACTATACATAGAGAATCCTAAAGATGCCACCTGAAAACTACTAGAGCTAATCAATGAATTTGGTAAAGTTGCAGGATACAAAATTAATGCACAGAAATCACTTGCATTCCTATACACTAATGATGAAAAATCTGAAAGAGAAATTAAGGAAACACTCTCATTTACCATTGCAACAAAAAGAATAAAATACCTAGGAATAAATCTACCTAGGGAGACAAAAGACCTATATGCAGAAAACTATAAGACACTGATGAAAGAAATTAAAGATGATACAAACAGATGGAGAGATATACCATGCTCTTGGATTGGAAGAATCAATATTGTGAAAATGACTGTACTACCCAAAGCAATCTACAGATTCAATGCAATCCCTATCAAATTACCAATGGAATTTTTTACAGAACTAGACCAAAAAATCTTAAAATTTGTATGGAGACACAAAAGACCCCGAATAGCCAAAGCAGTCTTGAGGGAAAAAAACGGAGCTGGAGGAATCAGACTTCCTGACTTCAGACTTTACTACAAAGCTACAGTGATCAAGACAATATTGTACTGGCACAAAAACAGAAATATAGATCATTGGAACAGGATAGAACTCCCAGAGATAACCCCACGCATATATGGTCAACTAATCTATGACAAAGGAGGCAACAATATACAATAGAGAAAAGACAGTCTCTTCAATAAGTGGTGCTGGGAAAACTGGATAGCTACATGTAAAAGAATGAAATTAGAACACTCCCTAACAACATACACAAAAATAAACTCAAAATGGATTAAAGACCTAAATGTAAGAAAGACACTATAAAACTCTTAGAGGAAAACATAGGAAGAACACTCTTTGACATAAATCACAGCAAGAACTTTTTTGATCCACCTCCTAGAGTAGTGGAAATAAAAACAAAAATAAAGAAATGGGACCTAATGAAACTTAAAAGCTTTTGCAAAGCAAAGGAAACTACGAACAAGATGAAAAAACAACCCTCAGAATGGGAGAAAATATTTGCAAACGAATCAATGGACACAGGATTAATCTCCAAAATATATAAACAGCTCATGCAGCTCAATTTAAAAAAAAAGATAAAAACACAATCCAAAGATGGGCAGAAGACCTAAATAGACATTTCTCCAAAGAAGACATACAGATGGCCAAGAAGCACATGAAAAGCTGCTCAACATCACTAATTATTAGAGAAATGCAAATCAAAACTACAATGAGTTATCACCTCACACCAATTAGAATGGGCGTCATCAGGAAATCTACAAACAACAAATGCTGCAGAGGGTGTGGAGAAAAGAGAACCCTCTTGCACTATTGGTGGGAATGTAAATTGATACAGCCACTATGGAGAACAGTATGGAGGTTCCTTAAAAAACTAAAAGTGGAATTACCATATGACCCAGCAATCCCCCTACTGGGCATATACCCAGAGAAAACCATAATTCAAAAAGACACATGCACCCCAATGTTCATTGCAGCACTATTTACAATAGCCACGTCATGGAAGCAACCTAAATGCCCATCGACAGACGAATGGATAAAGAAGTTGTGGTACATATATACAATGGAATATTACTCAGCCATGAAAAGGAACAGAATTGGGTCATTTGTTGAGATGTGGTTGGATCTAGAGACTGTCATACAGAGTGAAGTAAGTCAGAAAGAGAAGAACAAATATCGTATATTAACGCATATATGTGGAACCTAGAAAAATGGTACAGATGAACTGGTTTGCAGGGCAGAATTTGAGACACAGATGTAGAGAACAAACGTATGGACACCAAGGGGGGAAAGTGGCAGGGGATGCGGGTGGTGGTGTGATGAATTGGGTGATTGGGATTGACACGTATACACTGATGTGTATAAATAAAATGGATGACTAATAGGAATCTACTGTATAAAAATATAAATAAAATTAAACTTTAAAAAAATCATGGGATGCAACAACCTCTATGCCCCTCAGTTGTTTCTCAACCGGAAGGAGAACCCTGTGTACAAACTCCTAAGGGAACCGGAGATGAGGGGAGTGAAGTATCATTATTCAGTCCCGTAATTTAGAGATGAATCAGTCTGAGGCCTGGAAAGTTTGTACGGTCACTGATGAGTTAGCAAACCTTATTAGCACTGAGAATCCATTACAAGAATAATGTGAGACCTTCCTCCTCACCCCATCCCCAACCCCATGCCAATCACTGGAAAGAAGGAAGGGTGGAGGAGGGAGTCGGGCATCTGCTCTGACTCTTCCAGTTTGGAGTTCAAGAAATAGATATTTATCCAGGTCAAATCAAAAGAAGAGAGGTTGGGCTTCCCTGGTGGTGCAGTGGTTGAGAATCTGCCTGCCAATGCAGGGGACACGGGTTCGAGCCCTGGTCTGGGAAGATCCCACATGCCACGGAGCAACTGGGCCCGTGAGCCACAATTACTGAGCCTGCACGTCTGGAGCCTGTGCTCCGCAACAATAGAGGCCGCGATAGTGAGAGGCCCGTGCCCCGCGATGAAGAGTGGCCCCCGCTTGCCACAACTAGAGAAAGCCCTCGCACAGAAACGAAGACCCAACACAGCCAAAAATAAATTAATTAATTAATTAAATAAAATATGTATGTTATCTCTAAAAATAAAAAAAAAAGAAGAGAGGTTTATTATACGAAGTGCACAGTAACCTTGGAAAAGAAACAGAATATTCAGGGAATGTTCTCAGCTACTCTTCTTCTGCTCTTCTACCTTTTACCATGTTTTTTCCCTCTGTTCAGTCTTATTTTTGCCTCCTGACTCTTGCTTTGGGTTTTACCTCACCCCCCCACCACCTTAACTTTGGATTCCAAGACCATGGACCCTGAGTGGTCCAAGCTTCATCTGCTTCTGAATGTGCCCCTTCTGGGTTCCACTCCTGGTGCTAATTTATCCTCTCGATATTTTTAGTTGAAACTTCTGGGTGAGCCCATCCTCTTGAACTAGGTCACGTCAGAGTTTGCTGGACAGACTATACATGACCCTGAGTCAACAGCCTGTCCTGGGCCATTTCCTGTGGCTGGAGGAGAGCGTTGGGGAGGGGCAAGAGAAAGAGAATCCTGTGTATCAGGTATGGCTAAGGTGGACCCTTTAGCAGAAGCCCCCAGTTGTCTAGTGTTTAATGTGAACAACTCCTTGGCTCTGGCTGAGTAAGACAGCACCAGCTTTTGGCAGTCTGTATTGGATTGTAGGCAAGCATCCTAAGAAATTATTTCATTTGCATGAAATCTGTTTCACATCCAAGGGTACAGACATGGACAAACTGAAATGCTTTCAGTGTTCAGTGAATTGACCGTCTTTGGGAAGGACCAAATCTAAGTGAGGCGCTAGTTTGGGCAGTTGCACAGAAGTAAAAGGCTTAGAGTGTCTCAGCTTTTGACGTATGAGTCCTGGTCCTGCTGGAAAGAACTTTCTAGCTCTACTTTGGATCCAAGGAACTTTGGAGAAATAAGAAGACCTCTGGGCCAGGGTCAAGGGAGAGAAACTGTCACAGCTAAGGGTCCAGCCAAAGGAGAGCACCATGTGCTGTGCCAGACAGCCGGGGTTCTCCCCACCCTGCCCCTCCCCTCATTCCCACATGCCACACACCCTCGTCAGATGACTTCATCCATTCTTAAAGGTAGGTCTGACCATTACAGTTTGTTCTTTTAGAAAAATCACGTTTGGGGGCTTTAAATCCTAGCCTCCTTGTAGGAGTTATGCTCTCACGCTCCTCAGCCAGATCCCCACAAGGAAAGGAGAAAAACCCTTGTGCTTCATAAAAGAGAAAAACCTCCTGTGTTTCTCCTCTCAACACTCTGCTGTCAATACTTCACTTCTGACACTCAGAGCACTTCCCTTCTGGTCACTTCCCTTCCCCTGGTGTGTGCGTTTTTCCCCACACCAAGAAATTCTCAGACACCAGCTGGGTGTCCTACAGTTTACTCGGTTCTGACACTCTCTACCTGGAGATAGCGTCAGATCCCACAGGTTAAGGACTCAGTCCCCCACTTCAAATACCGATCGCAAGTCCGGACTGTTACCTGTGCTTGTGAACAATAGGCTATAAACCAGAGGTTCCCATGACCCCCTCCTCGGGTTCACTTAATTTGTTAGAGTGGCTCAGAGAACTCAGGAAAACAGTTTACTTACTGTTTACCCATTTATTAGAAAAGGATATTATAAAGGTACAGATGAATATCCAGATGGAAGAGGTGCATAGAGCAAGGTATGTGGGAAAGGGGCGCAGAGCTTCCATGCCTTCTCTGGGTGCCCCACTCTCCCAGCACCTCCGTGCGTTCACCCCAGAAGCTCTCTGTGCCCCCGTACGTTTGGGATTTTTATGGAAGCTTCATCACATAAGCATGACTGATAACTAACTCTATTTCCAGTCTCTCTCCCTTCTCTGGAGAATGAAGGGGTGGAGCTGAAAATTCCAAGCTTCTAACACATGGCTTGGTCTTTCTGGTCACCAGCCCCCATCCAGGAGCCCACCAAGAGTCACCTCATTAGAACAAAGATGCTCCTATCACCCAGGAAATTACAAGGGATTTAGGAGCTCCGTGTCAGGAACTGGGGTCAAAGGCCAAATATTAGATCAAAAGATGTTCCTAATGCTTTTCTCACTGAGGAAATTAAAGAGGTTTTAGGAGCTCTGTGCCAGGAACCCAGGACAGAAACCAATCTATATTTTTTCTATTATCTCACACTGTGCTTCTGACCACTGGCTGTAGATTGGAGGTTCCCATGGCCCCCTCTTTGGGTTCAATCATTTGCTAGAGCTGCTCACAAAACTCAGGAAAACAATTTACTTACTATATTAACAATGTATTATAAAAGGATACAACTCCAGAACAACCAGATGGAAGACATGTATAGGACAAGTTGTGTGTGGGAAGGGGCCACGGAACTTCCATGCCCTCTCCAGGTGCACCACCCTCCCAGCACCTCCAGGCGTCCACAACAGGAAGTTCTCCAAACTACACCCTCTTGGGTTTTTAATGGAGGCTTCATTCCAAGGCACAATTGTTTAAATTATTAGCCACTGGCAATTAATTAACCTCCAGCCCCTTTCCCCTCCCTGGAAGTGGGAGGGGAGGAACTGAAAATTCCAACCCTCTGATAGTGTGGTTGGTTCTCTTAGCAACCAGCTCACATCTTGTGTTTATCTAGGGGCTTTCTGAAATTCGTCCCATTAACATAAACTCAGATGTGGTTGAAAGTAGTTTGTTATGAATAACAAAAGATATCAATTTCATGTTTTTACTCTGAAGCTATTTCAGGAACTGAGGACAAAAATCAAATAACAAAAGACACCAGCACTTCCCTGGTGGCACAGTGGTTAAGAATCTGCCTGCCAATGCAAGGGACACAGGTTCAAGCCCTGGCCCAGGAAGATCCCATATACCGCAGAGCAACTAAGCCCGTGTGCCGCAACTACTGAACATGCACTCTAGAGCCCATGAGCCACAACTCCTGAAGCCCGCGCGCCTAGAGCCCGTGCTCTGCAACAAGAGAAGCCACCGCGATGAGAAGCCCACACACCTCAACATAGAGTAACCCCCGCTCACCACAACTAGAGAAAGCCTGCGTGCAGCAATGAAGACCCAACACAGCCAAAATAAATAAATAAATAAATTTATTAAAGGAAAAAAAAAAAGCTGTAAATCATTAGGACTCCAAGAACTACAAACACCTGATCGTGTTTGCCAGAGAAGCCATCATGGAAAATTTTGAAAAGTCTTAAAGGGCTTTCTCTCCACATAATTTGTAAATGCAGAAAGGGCGAAAGCATAAGTGGGGGAGGACTGAATGCAGAAAGAATTTGGCCGGTGAACTGAGATTCACTTTCCATATATCCTATTTTTAAAAAAGAGCTTGCTTCTTAATTAAATGAAATGTATAGAAAGGGTGCATATTATTAGTGTACAGGTTGACGACTTTTTACAAAGAACACGGCTGTGTAACTGGCACTCAGAACAAAGAAAACCAGATTATCACCAACTGCCCAGAAGACCCACTTAGACTTCTTTCCCAAAGGGCAATCCCAAACTGATTATTTTGCCTGTTTTTATGTTTTCTGTAAAAGGAAGCACATAGAGTTCCCCCTTTAGTATCTGTCTGCCTTCACTCACCCTCATGTTTGAGAGTCACCGTATTGATGCACCAGTGAGGGCTGTTCCTTCCAACCCCTGTAATGCACTCTTCACTGTGGGGAACAT
Organism: Balaenoptera musculus; assembly: GCF_009873245.2. NCBI lineage: Eukaryota > Metazoa > Chordata > Mammalia > Artiodactyla > Balaenopteridae > Balaenoptera > Balaenoptera musculus. The sequence continues at coordinate 83,263,540 of NC_045785.1, read as the reverse complement.
GCCCCAGATAATTCATTCTATTACTGATGGGTGTTTGGGCCATATAGTGTGAACCAATGGTTATTGTTTGGTTTGGGAAAGTTTTTAATGATGATTTTGCAAATATGTTCCTATAAAAGGGTTTCATCTTCAAGAAATTCATGGAAAAGACTCTGACAAGTACAGGTTTCTGGTAACTGACTGTACTGCTGAACTGAATGAATAAGCATTTTCAGAACTCTAATGAAAAACTGATGAACTCATAAAAGTGCTAACAAAAGATCAAGATGAAAAAAAAAATTAATTACATGGGACTGAGTGAACTGATGAGGATGAGTATAATTTTTGTGACTTTCTGTCTGAATTTAAAAAAAAAAAAAAAAAATCCCACAAGGACTCAGAGGCAAAGAATATACAAATCAATTTTCACTGCAAAGTAAAGGAGCTGTTACAGTGGAGGATTACTGGACTGAATGTCAATATTATGACATAGTATGAGTGTGTTTCATGTTTGGTAATTGCAATCATTGTTGCTTTTGTTGTGGTCATCCATGTACAATGCTTGGTGTCAGTCTATTTATGTCTTGTAAAAATAAAATAAAGTGTGTGTGTGTGTGTGAATAAAAAAAAAAAAAAAAGAAAAAAAAAATTAATCATGTATTTGAGAGAGACTAGTCAAGCTTTTTTTTTTAAGATAGTCATTTTTAATTTATTTAACTTTTGGCTGCATTAGGTCTTTTTTTTTTTTTTTTTAAAGAGTAACCTTTTTTTAAAAAATTTATTTATTTTTGGCTGTGTTGGGTCTTCATTTCTGTGCAAGGGCTTTCTCCAGTTGCGGCGAGCGGGGGCCACTCTTCATCGCGGTGCGCGGGCTTCTCATTGTCGCGGCCTCTCCCGTTGCGGAGCACAGGCTCCAGACGCGCAGGCTCAGTAGTCGTGGCTCACGGGCCTAGCCGCTCCGCGGCATGTGGGGTCCTCCTGGACCAGGGCTCAAACCCACGTCCCCTGCATTGGCAGGTGGATTCTTAACCACTGCACCACCAGGGAAGTCCCAAGTCAAGATTTTTATGCCAACGTAGACAAAGAAAATGGAGGGGCCACTTCACTTGCTTAGATCTCTAGCTTTGTTCTGTTCTGCTTACCCCCTCCAACCGCCAGACCCAGGAGAAAAAAGTGAGTCATGCTTCTGAGAACATAACTGTTACAAGGAGGATGAGATTTGGAATCCCAGAAAATGAGGGGAGACCTTGGGTCTGTAGGAGTGGACATAGTAAGTTGCACATGTGTGTAAACTTCAGAGAAGCCCTCTGGTCACTGGAAAATCCTCTGCAAACATCTCAGAGCAGCTGGAATGCTTCACTCCACCCCAGGTTATTGTAACTTCAGTCTCCAGTGTGTCAACAAGTGAGGATATACTGCCACCTCCACTCTGTCGCTCCAAAACTCTCAAGAGAAAGTGAGATCATGAGATGCGTATTTGATTCAACAAGCAATGAGGCTTAATGAGACAGATTTACCTTTCTATTTTCAATATAACTATGGCCAAAACCTTCCCTAGCATACAGCTCATATCTTTCTCCCTTCTTCAAGAACACAGCAGTCACCCTGCTGGAGATCTCTTTTGGGAACTCGCTGTTCTCTGCTCACCACGTTTCCAGTAACTTGAGGTCAAGCTAGCTTATTTCCACACAGTTTCTGTCTATCTGGGCACAACGGTTTAATATATTCCTAAATACTTTAGTGAGGAAACTCTTAAAATTTTACTCTCTGATCATCGGTACGTAAATTCAAAGTGCCTTTGGGATCTAAAGAAAACAAGAGCGCTCGCTTGAAGGAGGGAGACTGGGAAAATACAAGGAAGTGTAGTGTTTAGATTCACTGGAAAGACTTTTAAAATATTTATATTAGTATCAAGAACTTATTTATGTTTCATTTCTTGGCAAGGCTTTGAAGAAATTATATGTATATCCTCAAAGATTTTAAGCATTATTTCGCAAAGAATATGTTACTGTTTATAAACACAAATGTATGAGATGACTTCTGAAAGAATTAAGGCTTTTAATTGTATTTTTTCTTTTTCCTGCCTCTCTTTACTGCATACACCTTTTATACTTGTTTTTTTCCAAACTTTGTAAGCACTCCAGTGATGCATTGGTGGTTTCTAAAAGGACATCTGGAAGACAAATTAATGACTTCTCAGGTTGAGCAGGTACCTATTCCGTGGTTCAGGAGCTTCAGTCTCCTGATAAAGTCCATGGAGGGGCTTAAAGGACAAAAATAAGATGATAACGTTTTTTTTCCCAGTTTTACTGAGAAATCATTGACATACATCACTATATAAGTTTAAGGCATCCAGCATGACAGTTAGATTCACATATATTGTGAAATGATTACCACAATAGATTCTGCTAACAGTATCTTCTCATGTAGATACAATAAAAAGAAAAGAAAGAAGAAAAGAAAAAAAGGAAAAAAAAGTTTCTCCTTGTGATGAGAACTCTTAGGATTTACTCTCCTAACTTTCCTATATATCATACAGCAGTGTTAGCTATAGTCATCATGTTGTACATTACATCCCTAGTACTTAGTTATTTTGTAACTGGAGTTTGCACCTTGCCACCACCTTCTTCCAATTCCCCCTCCCTCCACCCTCTGCCTCTGGTAACCACAAGAGTCTGATCTCTTTTTCCATGGTTCTATGAGTTTGAGATCACATAGTACTTGACTTTCTCTGTCTGACTTACTGCACTTAGCATAATGCCCTCAAGGTCTATCCATGTTGTTGCAGATGGTAGGATTTCCTAATTTTTTTATGGCTGAATAATATTCCATTGTGTATATATATGTGCCACTACTTCTTTATCCATTCATTCATCAATGGACACTTAGGTTGTTTGATGATAAGATTTAGAATAGTTATAATATTGAAAAGAATTCTAAAAATATAACAATAATTTATAATGTGCTGTGTGGACCCTGAAAACATAAAAGAAATAGAGAGTTCTCCTTCCTGCCCATGACTGTCAGTTCTTTAAGCCAACATCTTCTGTGCTTTTAACTTTTTGTGCCAGTCACTGTGTACTTTAATGCGTTTTCAAAATTAATCTTCACAATGACTCTATGAGGTAGATAATAGTATCTTCCCTATTTTACAGATGAGGAAACTGGGCTTAGAGAGGTTAGCACCTTGCAGAAGTTACGAGGTCATGAGTGACAGAGCTGGAACTTGAATCCCACCCTGGCCTGCAGCTTGAGCCTCCACCTCTGCTATGTCCACTGCCCTTGTACAAGTAAACTGCCCATGAAGACTGACATCGAGGCCAAATTAGACTGAACACAGAGGCACCACCATGCCCGGGAAAGTCAGAAACTTAAATTGCTAACTCCGAAGGTGAGGACAGCTTCCACTGAATTTATTGAAAATAATGAAATCTAGTTCTCTAACAACTTAGGGGACAATGTCAGTATTAAAATTTGGTTGTTGTTTTGTCTCTCTTTTTTAAGCAGGTGACATGAAGGGAATTCCATTTGGAAAACAAGGACTATTATGTCCATTGAATGTCTACTTTGTGCTGCTAGGTGCTAGGAATAGAGAAGTTAACAAAACTGGTTCCAACATCAAAACATATAAACATGGACTATTGCATCTGTGACACTGGGCAAATGATTGTTTTGCCTCTTAAGACTGCATTTACTATGAATACCTAGTCAATCTCCTTAGAAAATAATTCACAATGGACCCCTCTTTGTTTAAACTGCTAAAGTGAGTTCTTTCCTACCATTTGTGAGGTATTCATGAATAACACTATCAAATGACAGTATAAGAATGCAAATATTTTATTCCTTTAAAGGTTTATTTGCAAGTTTTCTGAGTGAACTATAGGATTAATTTTCTCCTGCAAAGTTTTCCCAAATTTATGTAACTCTCTCCTTCCATCTTGCCAGGTAGAGCAGCCTTGAGGTAAAATCAAGATCAAAAATAGACTTTTCCTTAGGCAGGATCCACACTCCACTCCCAGTGAAACAGAATTCTAGAAGGTGAGAGCCAAAGTAGTAGAACTAACCATGTAGAACAGCTGATCCCATTTTTTCTTTAGAAAATGGAATTACTGATACTCTGAGAAGCTAAGTGGCTTGCCTATGGTCAGAAAGAAATAACTAATAAATCCAAGACTTAAACCCAGGCCATCTTTTTTTCTACAACCCTATAGTTCATGTCAAGTTCAATCCTATGGTCAGAAAAGCCCCTGGTGTGAGCTCTGACCCATCACTTTGCACAGTACTGGGAACAGGCAGATTCTTAGTGAAAGCTGGTTGAGTAAATACAGGTGGGGGGACTCCCAGCTTCTGGTCTAATCTCAGCTGCCTCCCCATTAGCCCTCTCCTGTGCTGCATCTCCCCTACTTTCTTGGACTAAATTACTCAACAATGTTAATACCATCTTGCCTGAGCAGCCATAGCAAGGACAGCAACCACAGAGATACACATATCACCTGGGCAGAGGTGGAGACCACTCAGAGCTATTTAACCAGCTCATTTACAAGGATATATTGACCCCTGGACATGCCACACAGATGCTGAAGCAAGAATGTTTCAGTAGTAGGGGTTGGTGGCAAATCCAGGGCATAGAGTATAGAGAGAAGTGAAAGAGAATCAGACCAAAGCACCCAAGAAGGCAAAAGCTGGAGAAAATTGGTGACAACTGACTTGGTCACACAGCTGGTTGGTACCAGAGTGGGGATCTGAGCTCTGGCATTAAGATTAGTCTGGCAGCTTCACATGCTGCTGCTCTCCCAATAGACCAGAAGCCGTAGTGCCTAGTTTGTGAAGTGCTTACCGAGGGGTAAAGGATGGTACAGAAGTATAAAGGGCAAGGGACAAAAGAAGATGCATATAATCAGTGAAAATGTTTATGGAGTGTTGGACCCTTGTTGTGGACTAAACTGTGTCCCTCCCAAATTCATATGTTGAAGCCCTAATCCTCAATGTGACTGTATTTGGAGACAAGGCCTTTAGGGAGATAATTAAGGTTAAATGAGGTCATCAGTATGGGGCTCTAATCCAACAGGAACGGTGTCCTTATAAGAAGAGGAAGACACAACTGGAGCACGTGTGCACAAAGGAAAGGCCATGTGAGGACACAGCAAGAAGGTGGCCATCTGTAAGCCAAGGAGAGAGGCCTCAGGAGAAACCAGACCTGCTGGCACCTTGGTCTTAGACTTCAAACTTCCAGAGCTGTGAGAAAACAGACTTCTGTTGTTTAAGCCACCTAGTCTGTGGCAGTTTGTTATGGCAGCCCGAGCAAACTAATACAGCAAAGATGAACAACAGTGAGGGACTTCTGTGGACAAATTCTATCTCAGTCTCCTTCTGCTCCAGGCTTGCCTAGGCCCATGGAGGAGCTGGGAAACTGACACATGCAACTGAACCTTAACCAGGTATTTTCAAGTTAATCAGATCCATGCTGAAACAAACAAGTAAAAAGACATAAGTAATGATTCATCAGTAGAAAGCCATGAACAATTTACATTTTTTCTGTGGCTTATCTGTTTGTACATACTTTAATTGTCTTCTCTCCTTGGTGGTTTTACAAGAACAAATATTTGTCTCAGAAAACTCATTTCTTGAAAACTTAGAACAAATCTAAACTATTTGGGGCTTTAGATCATCAATGTTTAGAAAATAATAGTTTATGTCAAGAAAAGGATGGATTCCATTGGAAGAATCTGTAGGAGATGTCAGCAAAAATGGCAGAGAAAAGACCTCTGTAATAATCTTTTCTATAAAAGCAATGAGAACACTGGCAAAAAATTGTCAGAATCAACTTTTTTCAGAACTCTGGAAATTAATCAAAGACTTGTGGCAATCTGAGAAGAGTTTATTCAAGAAAAAGGCTGAATCTCAGAAAGAGCAGCAACCTTTGTGACATTTTAACTTGCTCTGTTTCCCCTCCCCAACTTGACGGTAGCCTTAATAATCAACAGCCCACAAGCACAGTGGCAACCACTGGAGGGGGCAGAATGGGGCTGGAACTCCTTCAAAGCCCTATTCCCAGAGAACTGTTGTTATTTGATCTACCTGGAGGTTCTTGGAAGACCCCACTCACAAAGCTGTCTTTATTTAAATTGACTTGGAGCTTATTCATTATGAAAAACCTTTCCCCAGAGGCATTAGTTGAAAACATTATAGCTGTCTAAGGTGGCAAATAACATTTGGGTCAGACAGTAGACTAACCAAAAAGCTTAAAAGAAAAATCTGGGGAATGAGATGTTTGAAAAACTTTGGCATGTTCCTGGGAACCTAGAATGCTACATGCATGGCCAGGGCTGTGCACATGCTCAGAAAAGACCCAAGAAGACCCAGGCTGACCTTGAGGCTCTGCACAAGCAGGAAGTGAAAGCTAAGACAGAGTTGGAATCTTCCTGTTTGAATGTTGAAGGTGTGCCCCAGAGACTCACACAGAGCTCTTCAGCAAAGACTGTGAGACATACCAGTCCCAAGAATTTAATCACGTTTCTGTTCAATCATTAACTGACCATGAAATTAAATGACCAGAAACTTTAGTAGCCACACAAGACAAAGTATACAGAATTAAACTACCGAATTATTTCAGAAAAGTCCCTAAACAAATCAGCAACAACAATAAATGCTGAGAGGGGAGAGAATGATTTCTAGTTACCACATTATATTTTTTAATGTCCAATTTTCAACATAAAAATTATGAAACATGCAAAGAAACAAGAAAATATGGCCATACTTAGGGGGAAAAAAAACAGTCAATAGAAACTGTCCCTGAGGAAGCCCAGATGCTAGACTTACTGGACAAAGGCTTTAAATGAGCTATTTTAAATATGTTCAAAAAACTAAAACATAACTATATAATACATATAAAAGACAGTATAACTGTGTTTTTTGTTTTTAACTATTTTTTCCTATTTGACATAAAAGACAACTGCATAAAACAATAACTATAAATTTGTGTCTACAAGCATACCATGTATAAAGATGTGATTTGTATGATAATAACAGCAAAGGAGGTGGAAGAGAATGGAGCTATATAGGAGCAAATTTTTGTATACTTTTAATATTAAGTTGTTATTAATTCAAACTAGATTGTTATAAGTTAAGATGATAATTGTAACCCCCAAGTCAACCATTAAGAGAATAACTTTTGAAAAATCTGTGGTACGGATGATTAAATCCAGCAAAGCCTCACTAGTATATACAAAACAGTGGTAAAATCGGTATGAATTAGTGAAATCACTAAAGAAAGGAAATTCTTCATTGAGGACATCATTTTATTAATTTCTCAATACACAGTAACTAGAAGAGCATACAAGGTATTCTTTCATTCACTTTAAATTGAGGGTCTTTTATGTGTCAGGCACCATTTGATGCTGCAAAATAGAGGCTTAGCTGAATCTGTCTTAATGAAGGGCTTCTTCATGGACCCATAACTTCTAGCAATATGTCTATTTCTTTTCTTTTAATTTCCTAATGACTCGGGTCTCCCTTGATAGTCTCTCTCATTAACCATCTTCAGATCTAATCTAATCTATTTATTCACTCAGCAAATATGTGTTGAGCTCCTGCTATGTGCTATCCATTGGCGATACAGTGGTGAACAAGGCATATGGAGTTCTTGCCCTACGGGCCTCAGGGAACTTGCATGTACCGTCATGTTGTGCAGTATATATAATGTAACGGCAGCGGGTGAATGTGCTAGGAAGAAAGACAAAACCCGGGTATAGTGAGGGGGTGCTTTTAGATGAGGTGATCAGGAAAGAAGGTGACATATGAACAGAGACCTTAATGCAAAGATCTGGAGAAGGAGAGTTTTAGGAAGAGGGAATGACTGCAAAATCTGAGGCGGGAATGAGCTATGCCTGTGAGGATTAGGAAGGAGGCAGGTGTGAGTGGAGTCTCTTCTTTTGACATGTGTCTTGGATTCAACCTGCCCTCTGCACCTTCTACCACAACCCAGTCCTTAGCTGAAGCACTCACATCTAAGTCACCCTGAAAATCTTTTCACTGTTCTTGCCCCAAGTCTGTGTCCCTACACAATTCATCCTAAACTCCACTACCAGAAAATTTTCCAGAACACTTTCCTCTTGTCACCTCACAGTCAAGGAGCTCCAGTGACCTCCTACTGCAGCCGAGCCCTCAGCTCCTCCACAGCATTTACTGGTTTACAACTATGTGCTGGACACTTTTCTAGGCACCGTGGCTACACCAATGCACCATGAAGACCAGCTTCTTGCTCTCATAGGGCTTAACGTTCCCGAAGGATAAGGCAGACACTAGACAAATAGCAAGATAATTTCGGATGTGAGTAAGTGCCAAGAAGAAAACAGAGAAATGGTGATAGAGGGGGTGACCTGAGGAGGTCTGAGGTGGTCTGGAAAATCTGGGGCTGGGGTCTGTTCCAAGAGTGGGAAGATCAGGTGCCGAGGCCCTAACATGGGGCTCTGCAGGGGCTGACCTCCACGCCACCTCCTTGGGGAAGTCTCCCCAGCATACCAGGGAAACGAGCCACCTCTCCTCTGAGTGACTAAAGCAGTGTCCAGTCTTCTGTCCAGTGCTTCTCAGATGGACAAGTTTGTCTCCCTTCTGCAGACCACAAGTCCATCGAGCACAAGAACCCTACCTAATTCTTACCAGGCCACATGGAGTACTGTGAGTCACTGATGACCACCTGGGGAACTGAACTGAATCAAGCCCAGTGTCCTAATCTGGCAGGTGGAGTCACGGAGTGTCGAGGTCTAATCCAACATTAACTCACATTCTCAGATCTTGTTAGGCCAGTATCCTGTCTGTTCCTGCCCTCTCTGGGTAAAACCTGGCAAAGTTTACAAATTTTAACAAATCAATATTACGTGAATATAAATTTCTGGAACACAATTTATTGTTTGCCTAGTTAGATAATTCTCTCAAGAATGAACATGCTTTACCTGCTGGATTGATTTAGTCAACTCTTTCAAAAATCGTTTAAACTTTTGAAATTGATATTGACAACAGTGACTTGTGGAAAATGCTTTATCTTGACTTAGTAGTTTTGTTTAAAGATGTTTACTGAAAGACTATCACTGATCTATTCATTGAATTAATATTATTAATAATATTATTTTTAAGCACTTCTATGTGTTAGGTATGGTACCTATTCCTGGGTATACGAGGGTGAATAAAATATACACATTCTGTTGCCCTTATAGAGTTTACAATCTTGTCAGGAATACAGGTTAGGAAACAAGAAAAGAGACAAATAAATGTATAATTACGGCTTGTGATGCATACCATTAAAGAAACAAACAGCATACAGGACAGAGAATAACAGGGAGAATTTTGCATAGTGTGGTCAGGGAACACCTTACCTTTAATCGTTGACTCAGCTGTGCAGAAAAAGGGATGGATCTCACAGCTTTTATTAAATTCTAAATAATTTTCTTAATTCTGACAGGTAGTTTCCAATGTCCTGTGGCCATTATACTTTTATACATTCTTTTTAAAAAGATGCTTTAGCTTTGCCCTACAACTAATCACCACTCACTGCGTGTTTATAGTATGTTATCATTGTAAAGTAAGAATACTCACCAAGGAGATGATGCTCTGTTCTTCATGTCCCTGAAGCATATTCTTTACCATTCATTTAAGCTGCATAGAGTGACAGTGTGTTTCCTAATGACATCCATCCCTCTGAGTAGTTCTAAGCATGCAGACTGCTGTGGGCTCACGGTGGTCAAACTCCACAGCCATACAGAAGAAGCCCTTTAGGTCACACAGTTCACCTGGTTAGAATATGGTGTCTGTGGAACATCTGGGGGACATTCAGGTTGGAGCTCGGTGACCACGTCAGTCCCATGGCCACAGGCTTCATTCCATCCTTGACCAGTGACTTCGCAGCCCTGTGCTATGGGTCCTGTGGGGACCACAGGATAGTGCAGATTAATTAGAGCAGATACTTCCTGACCTCATGGAGTTAATACAGGAGGGTGCTTATGAGTCCAATTAAATGGTTCCTTCTGAAGCAGCTCCCCTGATCTTCTCAGGAGGAGGAAAAGGAAACACAGGAGCGTGAGAAGCACGAAGCAGCCATGGATAGCTGTGTCTGTGCACGCCCAGCCCAGACAGAAATTATTGTGAATTCCAGCAACCAAAGAACAAATGTGGCGCATCCCTCCCTGCATTCCTGAAGGGAATGTGGAAATACTAAGAAAGAGAAGGACACTCAGATAGTCACAGAACAGGGCTTCTTTGACAAGATTACTGAGCTGGTTTTAAGCAATTTGAGGTGCTATGAGCAGGAGCCACCAGCAAAGAAATACGTCTAGGGTTGTTGGACGACTATCAATTTGTGGTTCATCAAATAAAAACAAAGTGTTTCTAATCCAGGTCTGTAACAGGTGAGGAATGACAAGAAGAGCAATCAGGGAGTTGGGCAGAGACCCCTGCGTGGTGCTGAGTGACCCAGCTGTGCGGCCATTGCATTTCTCTTCAAATGGGTTCCCAGTTGGGGGAAACACTCACTTGGTTCTAAGACTAAACTCAAATAAGGACCTTAGATATAAATCTATCATTGGTATGAGAGCCTATAATTCCCATAAGCATTTCTCACCAAGGTTGGATTCTTCCCTTTATTCATTCACCAAAATTAGTTGAGCACCTACTATGTGCCAGGTACTATTGTTGCTTTGTCTTCAGTGCCTCCTAAGGTAACAAAGGCAGTCTCTGCCCTCACAGAGCTCACATTCTAGTGGGGTGGGGCGGGGGAGACAGAAAATAGACTAATAAGCAAGTGCTATGTAAAGCAATAAAGCAGGTAATAAGGGGGTGAGGGTGCAGGGTGATAAGAAGGGGGCCTTCAGAGAAACCCTTTTTAAGGGCTATTATACAGAGAGGTCAAGAAAGGCCCTTCTGATAAGTGACATTTGTATAGAAATTACAGGGTAAACCCTGGGAAGATGTAGGGGAGAGGATTCCTGGCAGAACAGGAGAAGAAAGCACGAAGTCCCTGGGGCAAGGTGTGTTCTTGGCGCGGTCAAGGAACAGCAAGAAAGCCGTGTGGCTGAGCAAATGAGGGAGAGAATGGTAGGAAATGTGATCCGAGATGTAGGCAGGGGCCGGATCATGGGCGGCCACGAAAAGCCTGGGATGGGAGCCGTGGAAAGGTTTTGAGCAGAGAAGTGATGGTATCTAATTCAGATTTTAAAGGGGTCACTCTGGCTGTGTGTGCAAAACAGAGAGGAAGCAGGAATAGCCCAGGGAGGAGACAAAGGTGGTAGATCATTAGCACGTTATTAACATGAGATTCCCCATCGATACCAGGAAGCCCAGGTCAAGGTGAGTTAAGAATGAGTTCCTTGAGTCACATTTCAAAACTGTAGAATTTCAGTTAATCAGAAAGTCAGTGGGATGCAATAGTCTTATATAGTAGCCACTAGCCACATGTGTATACTGACAACTTGAAATACAGCTAGTCTGAATTGAGATGTTCTATGAGTATAAATCACACTGAGTTTCAAAGACCTGGTACCAAAAAAAAAAAAGAAAAGAAAAAAGAAAAACCCCAAAACCAGAATGTGAAACATCTCATTAAAAAATTTTATACTATACTAATTACATATTGAAATGATAATGTTTTGAATATACTGAGTTAAATAAAACATACTCTTTTCTTTTTCTCTCCTCAGAATCTTTATTATATAATAGCATGCATGCCACATGTTAGCCTTTTATTAGATATTGTATTGTTATAGGGCCCAGTACCCTGTTAGCCACAGACTGTAAATGCTTGATCTTGGATTGAAAGGAAGGTCATGAGTGCCAAGCTGCTGGCAAGTTGCTCTCAGAATTATCAAGTTCATCTTAATATGGTCATTCATAGACCTGCAACATGTAGACAAGTTGTGATAAGAAGAATAATGGGGGTTTCCCTGGTGGCGCAGTGGTTGAGAATCTGCCTGCTAATGCAGGGGACACGGGTTCGAGCCCTGGTCTGGGAAGATCCCACATGCCGCGGAGCAACTGGGCCCGTGAGCCACAATTACTGAGCCTGCACGTTTGGAACCTGTGCTCCGCAACAAGAGAGGCCACGATAGTGAGAGGCCCGCGCACCGCGATGAAGAGTGGCCCCCACTTGCCACAACTAGAGAAAGCCCTCGCACAGAAACGAAGACCCAACACAGACAAAAATAAATAAATAAATAAATAAACTAATTAAAAAAAAATTAAAAAAAGAATAATGGGCTTCTCTTCTCAAATGAGATAATTTAGCAAAGTAATGACAAAGGAAAGTAATCTCACTTATATTAGGACCACATTTTCCAAATAAAGTCAAAGGCTTTGGTTGCAGGCTCTTCCTTTTTTCCCCTGCTACCTCTGGCCCCAAGGCCTGCAAATCACTTTCCTTGTGACAGAGTTCAGTCCTGAATATCCCCTATTGTTGATGGATGTAAACATGACTTGCCTTAGGGCTCATGGAATCCAGATATTAGGACTAAAGTTTATCTCCTCAACTGGGAGGAAGCAAGTCCTCCCCAGACTTGGAAAAATCTACTCTGGAAATTAACTTCACCTATTTCTTTTTACTTTTTAAAATGGAGCTACTAGAAATGTTAAAATTAAAATTTGTGGCTCACATTATATTTCTATTGGACATCACTGCTATTAGAAACTGAATTATACAAAGAAATCCTTTGTGATTTAAGACTTGAACACTTTTCTAAAATGTGTTGTCCATTTTCTGGTTTTAATAAACAAAGTTATGCAAAGTATAGCTAATGTAACTGGATTTACTTTAATTAATGGGGTGAGTGTGTCAGTGATTCTGCATCACCAAAGCTTTGTTCTAAACATCTCTCAGTGGCCCCGTTGTCCGGAAGATGGTAAAATGGCCCTTCCACACTGGCTTTGCCCTTGGAGGGGAGACTGGCCTGGGGTCCTCAGCTTCACAGGTTCAGAACACAAACTTGATAGGTTTTCTGGCTGAGATCCTAGGGACACATTTCTCAAGGGTTGATATGAGAACAGTGACTTTCCAGAAGGACAGGCTTTTCTGGGCCATTCTATCTGGCTTCTTGCTAATTTATCTTTTCACCTCCCAAAGGTATCTGTGTCATGGGTTGGGCCCCAGAGCCAGGTGGGGCAATGCAAGCCACAGTGTGGATCCACTGCACCGGGGCCAAGGGGTTCTAAAGACGAATGGCTTTACACAAGCGAGGCTGTGGCATGGGAATGGGGTGGGCAGACCTCGCAGAGACGGCCACTAATGTGAGCTCACCTCAGGCTGCATCTCTTCCAATCCTACCATGACTTTCCAACATCTCATTTCCCAGGAGTGATCAAGCTCTAGAGGAACAAGTCAAACTGTCCAGGTTCTCTAGAGGTGGCCACACACACTCAGAAAACAACTTACCGATTTATAGGAAGAAACAAATCGTCAGGAATCAGAATATTTGGGTCAGAGAATCACTTAGCTCTGCTCTCTGTAGGAGAGAATGCTCAGGAGAGCAAATCCATCAGTATTTGGAGGTTGCTTGGTAGGTAAAGACTATGAATAGGGGAGATAGAAGGGTGTCCCGAACATTTGGAAAAGGAAGAAATGGGTACCCTCTGAAAGGTTAAACCGTAAAGCCAAATCACCCAGTGGGTCAGAGAAGCGCCATTTCTATTGCTTAGCTTGGAGTGAATATTCTAGAAATATTTGTGGTCTGCATGCATGTCCAGTCTAAGAGTTAGTGAGACAGAATGATTCCCAGGGCAGAGCAAGGTTTGACTGAAGTATTAACATACTTCATGGAGGAATGAGTTAATCACCCACAGAAGCACAGAAATAGGGGGAGTTTCAGAAACAAACTTTGGCTGTGCCCATTGGTACCATCCCAAGAGAACAGAGGGTGAACTTACTGGAGGTGGACTGAAGGCCAATGAGGACATAGAGTCCCCAGCCGTGGAGGAGGACCCATCCAGCTGTCAGAGCCTGGACCATCCAACACCTGAGTCCTAGAACTATGTTCCCAGGTTCTGAATCCAGGATCACTAAGCTGATAATTTCACATCCTGTGCAGCTTTTCACTGGGAGAGACCATGCTGGTGAGCTCACTTTGATTATCTAGTCTGCCCAAGAGTTCTATTTTTCTATCCCGGTAAGTTAATTGGATTTATGGTTGGAGATAGCAGCATTTTGAAGCATAGAATTCATTCACATAATGAAGCACTTAAATGAATTGTGTCTCCAAGTCCACAAGACTTACTCAAGCGACAGATTCAGTAGGTCCAGCTAGTGCAACCTTCCTACTGAGATTCCTGTGTGTTACTGAATTCCACTGCCTTCCAATATAGTCTTCAGCAGGGAGTACAAAGAATCACGTTCCAGTCTGACTAAGATGACTTGGAATCTGGGAGTCCAATCAGCTGACCACAGCCTCACACTTTGGACAGTTGTGTGGACCATAGGTGTAGAGAAGAGAAAGACACTAAGCTGAATGTTTACTTACCCAAAGACGGCTCTTGGATGTTTTTTAAATGTAAGTCTCTGTTATCAGCATTTTGATGTACAAAAATATAAAACCAGCGTTGTGGTTTATTCACACATGCTGTATGATCAGGCCACTCAGGATGGCTGTTCTCTTGTTCTCTGTACATCCTCTGCTCGACCGGTGCCTGCTTCACTTATGCCCCACTCGCGTGACTGACCTTCCTGCATACTGACCCCAGGCCCCAGCAACTGATTGTTTTTGTAATCAGTATTTCATATAACTTTAAAAAACTGTTATTATTTCTAAATTTATTTTATCTTTATTGAAGTATAGTTGATTTACAGTGTTGGGTTAGCTTCAGGTGTACAGCATGTTCTAGCTTTAGATCAGAATTCTCCATTATGCTTATCAAATGGGTGGTGAGAGGCGTGCCCCTCTGCTGGTTTCCCTGGTAACCGATGAGCCAATCGGTCATCAATTCCCCCTATAACTGGTAACCATCCCTTCCCCGAAGGCTGCCTCCCAGTCTGCCACACACGATGGGGTGTTGCTCCAGGACCTTGCTTTCAGACGTGTAAGCTCCCCCATCCTTTAAACCACTGATGTCTCTGTCACTGATCCTGGGCTCTTTCTTCGGTCTTGAAGCTGGGCAAGTACAAGCCTTGTAGGCCTATGGGGTGCAGCCCAACATGTGCGTTCCAGAAATATTTATTGAACATCTGCTATGTTTCAAGCCCTGTTTTAAGTGCTGGGACATATGTTAGTGGAAAAAACACACAGAGATATCTATTCTCAAGGAAGTTACAGTCCAAAAGTGTGCGTAGGAAAGAGATGATTGTCTTTTAAGATGTCTCTTAATAAATGTAAGTTTTAAAAATTATGTAGTATTTTGGAAAGAGATAAGTGTTAGTTTAAATTTTTAAATGACAACAGAGTAGGGTAAGGAGAATCAAGGTCCTTGACGGACAGATTGCAGAATTAAAAAGGCTGGATTGAGTGCTGTCCGGCTTATTCCCATTTTGAGCCCAGGCCCAATGAGAGTGAACAGGTGACCACACATGTTCTTTAAGGCTAATTTGCAAAACCTGAAGACCAGGGAAGAAAGCTGAAAAGAGAAGCTAAGTATATTAATCACATCTATTCTAAATAAGGGCAATTTCCCATGGGCCCTCATTGTATTCTCATTAGGAGCTGCTTTGGGACCAGTCCCCACATACATGCTGCTTGTTGAACTACTGTTACAGAGTCAGAAGTACTTTATCCATTATTTATCCATTTGCATTCTGGCAGACCAGCAACTCCTCACACCTTTGGCCCACACTTTCCCACCTTCCCTTCTCAAAGGATAAGAAGGGGAAAGGCTCATTTCAGCTGTTGAAAAAGTCCCTTGACCACCTCCCATGGCTAAAGCCCCTCTTTGATGAGGGTTGAAGTTCTGTGCCTCTTAATCTCAGAACATCTCAGTCCTTATATCTGTGGTAGCTCATTGATAAAGCTGTGCTCCAGATTCTTTCCTAACCATGCTTTTCAAATCTATGCAAATCAGCACTTAACCATGTGGTTTGAGATGAAGGATTCCTCTTCTCCCACATTTCCCATTCATCTTCGTGGGTTTGCTTTTTAGAAGATCATAATGTGAGCTGACTGGCTTACATTTTCCCTTTTAAGAAGTAAAAGCAATGGCTAAAAACATTGAAGAGTTATTAAATAAAATTAAGTGAATGCTATAGCTTGCCCAATCCCCCAAACAGCAGAAATCAGTTCCTTTCGAGGGAACTCTAAACAAAAGCATAACCCTGACATGATGCTTTAGAGTTTGGTTCAAGCTTGATCAAACATATACTACCTCTCATAGTGGAAAACACCTGTCTAGTCACTCAAGGTCAGACACTCAGGACCTGTATTCCTGTCAACACCATCCAATATTTATCAGACCTGAGCTCAGAGCTATGCAAAGTTAAACATTCCTGATCACTTCATTTTTATATCGTACTTGCAAAGACTAAGCAATCAAATGTGTTTAATAAACAGGCAAGATGAATAAATACAGAAAAGAAATAAACTAAGGAGGCTGACATTTTAGTAGAAACAGTTATTGTATTCCTTGAAAGGTCTTAGGTTCTGGGTCACCACTGAACATATCAGGAAATAGATGGGAGCAGGCTTTGGGTTCTCAACAGACCTTACAAAACATGAGTTACCTCATATGCTGTGTTGCTGGGAAAGGAGAAGAGGCAGCTCTCAGTAGACAAGACTTGTAAATGCTGGCTGAGGCCTTAAGGCAGGTCTTTTTCTCTGAGGTAACCACCTAATGTAAAGCCTAGTGTAGAGCTTTCTTCTCTCCACTTGACATTAGGAAAAAATGAGGTTTAAAGAAGTTAAGTAATTTTCTCAAACTTACACAGCTCGGGAGATGCAAAGCTGTGATTCAAACCCAGTTGTATCTGTTGCCAAAGGCTATGCTCTTCCCAATAAGCCTCATCAGCCCAAACTTGCAGCCCTGAGTCATCTTCCAGGTCCCTTGAGATATCTACCCTGAACCTAGCTCTGGGTGCACACAGGTGGTGCTACTATATCCTGGGGGCAGGACTGCCTCGCTGGGTCCATGGAGGAGGGGAAGCCGACAGTGGGCACACCAGCCAAAGTGGGGACGGGGGCGTGGTGAGAAATACCCCAGCTTCTCCCTTCTTCTTGCCCTCTGGTCTTCTACCAATTCCTCCCAACGACTGAATTTAGCAGCTAGAAGGCAAGGGAGCCTGGGAAATATACTTCCCTACCTTAAAGGGCTGCACAGAGAAGGACCAATCTTGAATCTAAGTGCAAATATGCACTGTGCAAAAATCAACAACGTGGTGGTAAATAAGCTGCAAATATGGCAAGGGGCGGGTTGGGATGGGGAAAGGAGAGGCTGAAAGTTCCACTGTAGCCACTGATTAAAGAGGAGTAGGTGGCACACAAAGACTTTCTTCTTCTCATCCCTAGCCAAAGTGATTATCAAATACTTTAAAGCATTTTTAGGAAAGTGAGGAAGAGAGTCATAATGGGCTAAAATCCAGGAAGCATAAGCTCCAAGGAAGTATTAAAGAACAATGCATGCTTGGTTTGCAAAACAGAAGATTTAGAAGCAGAACAGAACTAAATTCTTGTGGATACAACTCATTATAATAAAGCTGGTCTAGAAGGATGGAGACTAAAAGCAGCCGCTGACTGAGGAGGAGTTCCCAAATCAGGACAGAGTCAGCCCTGGCTCCACAGAGGGTGGAAAGATATACGTCAGGACCCCAATGCGTCTCGCTCCAGGATTGCAGAGGGCACTTCCCCGGCTGCCATTATGCAAGGCCTTCCCATCCTTCGGGTGAGTAACCATCATTTAGTCATTCATTCCACAGAAATTTATTGAACCCCTGCAATGTACCAGGCACTATCCTAAGCACCGCAGAGAAAAAAGCAGACAAATAATAGAAGCGCCCCAACCCTCAATGGGAGCCAGATCAATATAGTCCGCCCCATCGGGAGGAGAGGGAGGGAGGGGTGTTCCTGGCAGGGTGTGGTCAGAGAGGACCCTCCATCCCTACTTCCTGGGTTACTCCTAGTCCTGGTAGACACATTTATGGCAGTTAAACATGCAACAGGGACACATCTGTGTCATTAATAGAGATACTACTATAAAGAACAATATTTCCTCCTGGGTTCTAGTTTATTCAGTTTAATTCAACAGACGTTTATTGTGTGACAATTCTACGTCTAGAACTGGAGCTACAGAGACAAACATTTTCTTCCAAAAGCATCGCTCCTGCCCTCAGCAGAGTAGGAATGGCAAATCCATGCCGTTTCAATCCAGAAATTGCTGCCAGAGACCTGAGTCCTCTGCAGGTTCATGCAGAGGGTGCGAAGTGATTTCCCCACCAGCTCAGAGTGGTGGTGATACTGGTCAGTGCAACGTGGAGCTGACCTGTGCCGGCTCTGCAGCCCTCCAGTTACTACGTCTGAGGGCTGATTTTCAAGAAGGGAAAGCCTTTTTGACTTTGCCTCATAAAAAGAAGTTCAGCGCTCTCTTCGGCAGCACATACAGTAAAATAAGAGAGATACAGAGAAGATTAGCATGGCCACTATGTAAGAATAACGTGCAAATTCAAACAAAGCGTTTCATAGTTTTATAAATAGGTGGAGCACAGAGGATTTTTAGGGCAGTGAAATACTCTGTATGATACCATAATAATGGATACATGGCATTATACACTTGTCCAATCCCATAGAATGTACACCATCAGGAGAGCACCGTAATGTAAAGTATGGACTCTGGGTGATAATGTCACTGTGGCTTCATCTACTGTAACAAATGTCCACTCTGGTGGGGCATGTTGATCACAGTGGAAGCTGGGGGTGGGGGCTTATGGGAAATCTCTGTACCTTCTGCTCAATTTTGCTGTGAACCTAAAACTGCTCTTTAAAAAAAGTCTTAATTAAAAAAAAAAAAAAAGGACTAAAAACAAACAAAAAAAGAAGGTCAGGCAGCTGAGTAAACTCCCTGGAACAGCCAGCCAGACAGAGACAGACAGGCTCCTGAACTGCTCTGCAGGGGCCTGAGGAAGTTGGAACAGTTGCACAGCGGGGGAGGAGGGGAGCCTCCTAGGCCAGCTCTGTCTCCCCATCTGGCAGGGGCAGGGAGTGCAGACCAGTGTATTGTAGTCTCATTCTCTCCTCTTACACTAATGCTTTGCAAAAAGCACCTAAGTAATTTAACTTAGTCCAATCTTATCATTTACTTTTTGATTTATGAATAATTAGGGGAAAATATATCTGAACAAATTTCTTTTTTTTTTTTTTTAGAATGTGCACACATTATCTATATTCTCTGCATTCCTGGTTTTCAAATCACTGGTACATTTTATTTTATTTTAATAAATTTATTTATTCATTTATTTATTTATTTACCTCCGGCCACGCTGGGTCTTCGCCGTGGTGTGCGGGTTTCCCACGGCAGCGGCCTCCCCCGTTGCGGAGCACGGGCTCCAGGCGCATGGGCCCCAGCAGCCGCGGCTCGCGGGCTCCAGAGCGCAGGCTCAGTAGTTGTGGTGCACAGGGCCCAGCTGCTCCGCAGCGTGTGGGATCTTCCCAGACCAGGGCTCGAACCCATGTCCCCTGCATTGGCAGGCGGATTCTTAACCACTGTGCCACCAGGGAAGTCACTAAGCAAATTTCTTACATTGTAACT
The DNA here is from genome assembly GCF_009873245.2 of Balaenoptera musculus. Taxonomy (NCBI): domain Eukaryota; kingdom Metazoa; phylum Chordata; class Mammalia; order Artiodactyla; family Balaenopteridae; genus Balaenoptera; species Balaenoptera musculus. The sequence continues at coordinate 83,243,872 of NC_045785.1, read as the reverse complement.
CTTTTTTTTTTTACACGTTTGTAAATCTTTTTTTTTTTTTAACGTGTTCCTCTGTAGTTTTGATTTGCATTTCTCTAATGATTAGTGATGTTGAGCATCCTTTCATGTGTTTGTTGGCCATCTGTATATTTTCTTTGGAGAAATGTCTGTTTAGGTCTTCTGCCCATTTTTGGATTGGGTTGTTTGTTCTTTTGATACTGAGCTGCATGAGCTGCTTGTATATTTTGGAAATTAATCCTTTGTCAGTTGCTTCGTTTGCAAATATTTTCTCCCATTCTGAGGGTTGTCTTTTCGTCTTGTTTATGGTTTCCTTTGCTATGCAAAAGCTTTTAAGTTTCATTAGGTCCCATTTGTTTATTTTTGTTTTTATTTCCATTACTCAAGGAGGTGGGTCAAAAAGGATCTTGCTGTGATTTATGTCAAAGAGTGTTCTTCCTATGTTTTTCTCTACGAGTTTTATCGTTTCTGGCCTTACATTTAGGTTTAATCCATTTTGAGTTTATTTTTGTGTATGGTGTTAGGAAGTGTTCTAATTTCATGCTTTTACATGTAGCTGTCCAGTTTTCCCAGCACAACTTATTGAAGAGGCTGTCTTTTCTGCATTGTATATTCTTGCCTCCTTTATCAAAGATAAGGTGGCCATATGTGCATGGGTTTCTCTCTGGGCTTTCTATCCTGTTCCACTGATCTATATTTCTGCTTTTGTGCCAGTACCATACTGTCTTGTTTACTGTAACTTTGTAGTATAGTCTGAAGTCAGGGAACCTGATTCCTCCAGCTACGTTTTTCTTTCTCAAGATTGCTTTGGCTGTTAGAGGTCTTTTGTGTTTCCATACAAATCATGAAATTTTTTGTTCTAGTTCTGTGAAAAATGCCAGTGGTAGTTTGATAGGGATTGCATTGAATCTGTAGATTGCTTTGGGTAGTATAGTCATTTTCACAATGTTGATTCTTCCAATCCAAGAGCATGGTATATCTCTCCACCTGTTTGTATCATCTTTAATTTCTTTCATCAGTGTCTCATAGTTTTCTGCATACAGGTCTTTTGTCTCCTTAGGTAGGTTTATTCCTAGGTATTTTATTCTTTTTGTTGCAATGGTAAATGAGAGTGTTTCCTTAATTTCTCTTTCAGATTTTTCATCATTAGTGTGTAGGAATGCAGGAGATTTCTGTGCATTAATTTTGTATCCTGCTACTCTACCAAATTCATTGATTAGCTCTAGTAGTCTTCTGGTAGCATCTTTAGGTTTCTCTGTGTATAATATGTCATCTGCAAACAGTGACAGTTTTACTTCTTCTTTTCCAATTTGGATTCCTTTTATTTCTTTTTCTTCTCTGATTGCTGTGGCGAAAAGTTCCAAAACTATGTTGAATAATAGCAGTGAAAGTGGGCAACCTTGTCTTGTTCCTGATCTTAGAGGAAATGGTTTCAGTTTTTCACCATTGAGGATGATGTTGGCTGTGGGTTTGTCATATATGGCCTTTATTATGTTGAGGTAGGTTCCCTCTATGCCTACTTTCTAGAGAGTTTTTATCATAAATGGGTGTTGAATTTTGTCAAAAGATTTTTCTGCATCTATTGAGATTATCATATGGTTTTTAATCCTTCAGTTTGTTAGTATGGTGTATCACATTGATTGATTTGCGTATATTGAAGAATCCTTGCATTCCTGGGATAAACCCCACTTGATCATGTTGTATCATCCTTTTAATGTGCTGTTGGATTCTTTTTGCTAGTATTTTGTTGAGGATTTTTGCATCTATGTTCATCAATGATATTGGCCTGAAGTTTTCTTTTTTTGTGACATCTTTGTCTGGTTTTGGTATCAGGGTGATGGTAGCCTCGTAGAATGAGTTTGGGAGTGTTCCTCCCTCTGCTATATTTTGGAAGAGTTTGAGAAGGGTAGGTGTTAGCTCTTCTCTAAATGTTTGATAGAATTTGCCTGTGAAGCCATCTGGTCCTGGGCTTGTTTCTTGGAAGATTTTTAATCACAGTTTCAATTTCAGTGCTTGTGATTGGTCTCTTTATATTTTCTATTTCTTCCTGGTTCAGTCTTGGAAAGTTGTGCTTTTCTAAGGATTTGTCCATTTCTTCCAGGGTGTCCATTTTATTGGCATATAGTTGCTTGTAGTAATCTCTCATGATCCTTTGTACTTCTGCAGTGTCAGTTTTTACTTCTCCTTTTTCATTTCTAATTCTGTTGATTTGAGTCTTCTCCTTTTTTTTCTTGATGAGGTTGATTAATGGTTTATCAATTTTGTTTATCTTCTCAAAGAACCAGCTTTTAGTTTTATTGATCTTTGCATTGTTTCCTTCATTTCCTTTTCATTTATTTCTGATCTGATCTTTATGATTTCTTTCCTTCTGCTAACTTTGGGGGTTTTTTTGTTCTTCTTTCTCCAATTGATTTTGGTGTAAGGTTAGGTTGTTTATCTGAGATTTTTCTTGTTTCTTGAGGTAGGATTGTATTGCTATAAACTTCCCGCTTAGAAAGAGGGAAGTTTTTGCTGCATCCCATAGGTTTTGGGTTGTCGTGTTTTCATTGTCATTTGTCTCTAGTTTTTTTTAAATTTCCTCTTTGATTTCTTCAGTGATCTCTTGGTTATTTTGTAGTGTATTGTTCAACCTCCTCGTGCTTGTATTTTTTACAGTTTTTTTTTCCTGTAATTGATATCTAATCTCATAGCATTGTGGTTGGAAAAGATACTTGATACAATTTCAATTTTCTTAAATTTACCAAGGCTTGATTTGTGGCACAAGATATGATCTATCCTAGAGAATGTTCCATGAGCACTTGAGAAGAAAGTGTATTCTGTTGTTTTTGGATGGAATGTCCTATAAATATCAATTAAGTCCATCTTGTTTAATGTGTCATTTAAAGCTTGTGTTTCCTTATTAATTTTCTGTTTGGATGATCTGTTCATTGGTGTAAGTGAGGTGTTAAACTCCCCCTCTGTTATTGTGTTACTGTTGATTTCCTTTTTTATATCTGTTATCAGTTGCCTTATGTATTGAGGTGCTCCTGTGTTGGGTGCATATATATTTATAATTGTTATATCTTCTTCTTGGATTGATCTCTTGATCATTATGTAGTGTCCTTCCTTGTCTCTTGGAACATTCTTTATTTTAAAGTCTATTTTATCTGATATGAGTATTGCTACTCCAGCTTTCTTTTGATTTCCATTTGCATGGAATATCTTTTTCCATCCCCTCACTTTCAGTCTGCATGTATCCCTAGGTCTGAACCACTTCAGTGGGTCTCTTGTAGACAGCATATTTATGGGTCTTGTTTTTGTATCCATTCAGCGAGCCTGTGTCTTTTGGTTGGAGCACTTAATCCATTCATGTTTAAGATAATTATCGATATGTATGTTCCTGTTACCATTTTCTTAATTGTTATGGGGTTGTTTTTGTAGGTCCTTTTCTTCTCTTGTGTTTCCCACTTAGAGAAGTTCCTTTAGCATTTGTTGTAGAGTTGGTTTGGTGGTGCTGAATTCCCTTAGCTTTTGCTTGTCTGTAAAGCTTTTGATTTCTCCATTGAATCTGAATGAGATCCTTGCTGGGTAGAGTAATCTTGGTTGTAGGTTCTTCCCTTTCATCACTTGAAATATGTCCTGCCACTCCCTTCTGGCTTGCAGAGTTTCTGCTGAAAGATCAGCTGTTAACCTTATGGGGGTTCCCTTGTATGTTATTTGTTGCTTTTCCCTTGCTGCTTTCAATATTTTTTCTTTGTATTTAATTTTTGATAGTTTGATTAATATGTGTCTTGGCATGTTTCTCCTTGGATTTATCCTGTATGGGACTCTCTGCACTTCCTGGACTTGACTGACTCTTTCCTTCCCATGTTAGGGAAGATTTCAACTATCATCTCTTCAAATATTTTCTCAGACCCTTTTTTTTTTCTCTTCTTCTTCTGGGACCCCTATAATTCAAATGTTGGTGCATTTAATGTTGTCCCAGAAGACTCTGAGACTGTCCTCTATTCTTTTCATTCTTTTTTCTTTATTCTGCTCTGTGGTTGTTATTTCCACTATTTTATCTTTCATGTCACTTATCCGTTCTTCTGCCTCAGTTATTCTGCTATTGATTCCCTCTAGAGTATTTTTAATTTCATTTATTGTGTTGTTCATCATTGTTTGTTAGCTCTTTAGTTCTTCTAGGTCCTTGTTAAATGTTTCTTGTATTTTCTCCATTCTATTTCCAAGATTTTGGATCATCTTTACTATCATTACTGTGAATTCTTTTTCAGGTAGACTGCCTATATCCTCTTCATTTCTTTGGTGTGGTGCATTTTTACCTTGCTCCTTTATCTGCTGCATATTTCTCTGTCTTCTCATTTTGTTTAACTTACTGTATTTGGGGTATCCTTTTTGCAGGCTGCAGTTTCGTAGTTCCCACTGTTTTTGGTGTCTGCCCCCAGTGGGTGAGGTTGGTTCAGGGGCTTGTGTAGGCTTCTTGGTGGAGGGGACTGGTGCCTGTGTTCTGGTGGGTGGGGCTGGATCTTGTCTTTCTGGTGGGCAAGACTGCGTCTGGTGGTGTGTTTTGGGGTGTCTGTGAATTTAGTATGATTTTAGGCAGCCTCTCTGCTAATGGGCAGGGTTGTGTTCCTGTCTTGCTAGTCGTTTGGCATGGGGCATCCAGCACTGGAGCTTGCTGACAGTTGTGTGGAGTTAGGTCTTAGTGTTGATACAGAGATCTCTGGGAGAGCTCTCGTCGATTGATGTTACATGGGGCCGGAGGGTCTCTGGTGGTCCAATGCCTTGAAGCCGGCTCTCCCACCTCAGAGGCTCAGGCCTGACACCAGGCCAGAGCACCAAGACCCTGTCAACCACACGGCTGCTAGTGCTGGAGGGTCTTCTGCAGAGATGGGGAGTGGCTGTGGTCCACCGCAGGGACAAGGACACTGGCAGCAGAAATTCTGGGAAGTACTCTTTGGCGTGAGCCCTCCCACAGTCTGCCATTAACCCCCCTGAGTTGTCATTTTAATATACCTTAATTTAAGGAAGCCAAGTGAGATTAAAAAGATAAAATAGCTCTCCACCCAGAACTGACCACTCCTCTCTCGAGCACCTGCAGCACTTTTTGTTCTGTCTTCGTCTAGGACAGCGTCTTCTGCGTTATAGCACATATTTTTGCCTTCACCTCCCTAGGTCCCCTTGAGGGCAGGGGGAATATCTTGGTCTTCCTGGTGTCCCTGCAGTACCTTGCCCTGAGCTGGCGCATAGTGGGTGCTTAGGGTAGGGTGCTAGCAGGCTGGATCATGGTCAAATATACATGCTCTGGATTCAAATGACCTGCTTTGAGCCCCCAGCTCTGATGCATCCCTGTGTGTGATCTTGAGCAAGTTTCCTTAGCCTTGCTAAAGGCTAAGGTGGAGGAATTACAGTACCTGCTTCTCAGGATTTTCATGAGAAGTAAATTAGATAATCCTAGTGCATGGTAAGCACTCAAAACATCCTGTGACTAAATCATGATGACCTAGACAGAAAAGTTTATCAATGCTGGTAAAACCATTAGTACTTCCTTGTGAAACGTTCAGGCAAAGGGAAACCTACTCATTTTAGACCGGTGTTTAGTACCGATGGGAGTGTTAGGAGGTGGGTATGAGGAAAAACTCCATTACGTGTCCAGTATTATCAAGAAGGCTTTAAGGAATTGAGGTTTCAGGAGCTCTTAGTTGAAGGGAGCTTGCCCCGGAGAGTCTTATAGGTAAGTGGGAGGATCCCAGAAAATTGCTCTGTGCCTCGCTCTCTGAGCTCCCCCTCTCAAGTTCTCTCCTCCCCAAAGCCCTTCCCAGAACAGCACACCGCTGCTGAACTTGGAAAGGGATGGACACCGAGAAGCAGGTTCAGAGCCTGTCATGTAGTCATCTGCCTCCCAGCCTTGCCCTAGGGCAGCGCCCACCCTGTCTCCTATGTGTAATGTGCCCCACAGGTGTACCTGATTACGTTATTCTGCCCTGGGAGCTGTGTGCTCATTGTGTACCGACTGCATGGCTGGATCTCAGTAATAATGGACATTGCTAAGCCTGCAATAACCAGAATCAATGCATTTGCCAATGCGGAAATAAAATAAGCAGACCCACAAGCAAATGGCCCGTAATATCTGAGTTAATTCTAGTGACAAAGAAATGGTGAGTCTGGGTGCTTTGAACCAAGTCAGTTTAGAAGGTATATTCACAGAAACTATGAACTGTAATCTTAGAAGATAAATATTAAAAACTTTAAAAAGTAATTTGAAAAGAGTAATATTTGATACAACTAGTATATATCAGCCATGAATATAAGCTCTGGCCCACATTTCCAAGTCTCTAAGAAAACAACAAATGGACTATGAGGTTTGGACCACTGTTCCATTGTGCCCATTTTACAGGTAGGAAAACTAAAACCCTGAGAAATCAAATGGCTTACATACCTGCATACAGGCACACACAACACATAAATTTCTCTCTCCTGGGGGAAGGAGTGCATGCCGCTTTTCCATGACCACTTTTGATTTTAAGACTCAACCATTTCACGAGGCTTCAAAATCCAGTGTGCTTTGCTCTCGGATTAACTGTGCTATTTGAACTAAAGGCTTAACTTGTTCTTAATCTTCTTTTTGAAATGCTGACTTAGAGAATCAGAGCCCTGCCCAACAGGTCCCAGGCACAGATGAAGCAAACAGCCAGCATGCACACTTTAGCAATAGATAGCGCCTGGGTCGGAGATCTGGGGACCAGTTTGTCATGGCGCCTGTGTCAGAGCCAGCATACCAGGGTTAGAGATCAAGGCAGAGACAGTGATAGTGGGGGTTATCTGAGGAGGCACCAGATACGATCAGGAAAGAGCCTCGTGGCCACAGCCAAGACTTCAGTGACTGCAGCAGCCCTCTTGGGTAATTCAGAGTGGGTTGACTTCTCCATGACGGAGAACCACAGAGATGGTGCCTTTCACACGCCTGCTGTTATTGTTATCCATCACTGATGAGGCTGTGGTAACCATCCCTGCCCCACTGGGTTAACGAGCAGCTGGGAATCAGAATCTATGAGTATTGCCCGGCAGAACCGGAGTAATATTTCCAGTCATAACATGACCTGTCTGCCCTATGTAGACAGAGGTAAAGTGACTTTCTCAGGCATGGGGACAAGGCTCTCCTTTCCCTCTCTCAGGGTATTTGGGGGCAGCTGGTGAGAGCTTGTCGTTCATGGCCATACAGTCAGCTCCCAGCTCCTCTCCATTATGACAAGAAAATTCTCTCCATCTGACCCCACAGCTCCCTGACGTCACATACACTATCTCACTCAACTCCTGCTGCCCCCGTGGGGTTTTTCTCTTCTGGCTGCCCTTAATGATGATTGGAACATTATTGCCACGTGATAATCATGTTTCTGATGGGAGAGAGGGAGAGGGCCCAAGGTGATTTTTCCTAGCATCAGCCCAGTCATGGGTTCTCAGGCACCATCAACATTTTTCTAAGCAGCTTTAAAGGTGATGCAGAAATGACCACATAGGCAGGGCACAAGACTAGTGACGGTTTAATAAGCAAGGCCCAGACACCCAGGTGCTGGTGCCACCTGACCTGCTCCCAGAGGCAGGCTCAGAGATTGGCATGAGGCAACCTAGCCTGGGTTTGGGGAAGTGACGCTCACAGAGGAGTCAGGTCCCTGGTGCAGGCAGCCCCTGTATCCCACAGGGAGGAACTCAGCTGAGAAGCCTCCCTCCTGGGCTCTCAGGTAAGGAGCAACCATCCTACACAGACAAGTGGAAATACAAGGGATTCCAACGAGTTCCCTCTTGAGCCTGGACATTTGCATCATGTGTGAGAAAAGGGATGTGGAAGGCAGATAGGTGGAGGTGATTACGGTTTAAACGAACTCATCAGCTCCATTATGCCATGGCAAGAAGTAGGTCAGAAGGGCCCTCCTGACCCAAACTCTAGTTTATTCATCATAATCATGACCCATGTTTCTTAATGAGTAACAGAAATGCCGAGGTACATTTATTTCATGCTGTCAAGGCAAAAAGAAGCCATTTTCAAGTAGGATCTCATTTTATTCTGCTCTAGAGAGGGGAAAAAATCTGAATGTGGAAAAACATTAAGGACTAAATGAGGTGGAAACAAAGCAAAAGAAGGAGCCCCTTATTCTTGAATAAGACCAGGTTTTGGCTTAGCTTTCTTTTGGAAATTCCCTTATTTTCGAAGCCTGGAACTTCAGAGAGGGCCAGCTTCACAACGTAGGAAACACTGAGGAAAAAGAGAAAGGGACTTGAATCCAAGCATTGGTTTCCACGGAGCTTTCATGGGACATGTGTATGCTTTAGTGCTGTCCTTGGGGAGAGTAGCATGTGTGGTGGTTAGGGAGTCGCACCCCAGAGCTCAACTGCCTGCTTTCAAATCCCAGCTCTGCCTCTTCTCAGCTGTGTAAACTTGGGCAAACTCCTTAACCTCTCTGGCCTTTGGGCTAACTCATGTTATAAAATTCTATCTACCTCTCACAGGGTTGTCATGAGGATTAAATCAGCTAATACCTAGAGGATGCTAGAATGATATTTTCCGGCCATTTTCACTAGTTGCGAATAATAGATCGCTGAATATTTCCAAATGATCATTTGCTTCTCCACTGGCATCATGACATCAGCTAAGAAGAAATAAAAGGCTATTTATAGAGGGAACAAAGTTAGTTTGCAGATTTCCTGGATTCTCAGAAAGTGACATCATGTCAGAGCTATGTCTAGTGTGTTGTCCATTCATCTAGCAAATATTTGATGGGTCCTGGCCTTCCGTGGAGGACCAAGGCAGACATGTTCCCACCTGTGTGGTGCTTAGACCAGGAGAGAACAGAATATCATCATAATAACCTCAATACAGGGCAATGAAGGTGGCAAGAGGGTAAGTACAGGATTCTGGCTGCTGACCAAGTGGAAGACTGTGTCTTTAACAGCCCCAGCCCCCCAGGTGCCCAGCACAGGCCAGACACATAGTAGGTGCTCAATAAACATTCAAGGAACTAATGCATACAGTACTTATTGTGCGGGACTGTGTGTCTCGTGTTGCCCTTTACCTCCCACCCTTCAGAGCAGGAACACATCTGCTTCATTTTTGCGACCCCAGCACCTAACGTCACATCTAACACATAGGGTAGGGGGCAATAAATATTTGTTGAATTGATATGAATGACTGATAAGCCTGATGTGTCTCTCCTCCTGTTCAACGGTGGAGGCCTTTCTTGCTTTAACCTGAAGAAGTGAGAAACTTGACAAGATGGGTAGCCAAGTTATTTTTAGGAGCTGAATCTTTTCATACCCATTAAAATTATATATGTAACTGGTTTTCTGCTCACTCTCAGCTGCCACGACCTCCTCTTTCTTATGAAAACTCTCTCTCTTTAGGGTTAGGGTCCCACCTACCCTCTCCCATCTCTCTGGAAATTTCTCCATTTTTTCCCTATCATCTCCCTCCTCCAGTTCCCAGCCTCAGTCCTAAGCCCAGCGGTCACCACTGCTGCTGTCGGGCCACTAACGCTATCAACGCCCCCCCCTCCAAGAGCAGACCCACACCCTGGCCCCAGGAGCCGACACATGTTCCTCTGGTAACACTGACCGGCCCAAGGAGTGGGCATGAGCCTCAAGCAGGGACAGTCAAAGTCCTTCCCTGGCATGACGGCTGCACCCTGGGGTGATGAAGCTGAGAGGACGTGGCCCTGGGGCTGTTGGCAGCAGCGAGGCCGTACCACGTGGAATCTCCCTGCAGAGACGAGTGGAGGCCAGCTGAAATGGGAGACGGGAGAGAGAGCAGACAAGAATGAGAGAGAGACCCAGTCTCTGGGACTTCGATGGTCAGGGAACTAGGATCCTGCATGCCGTAGGGGCGTGGCCAAAAATAAATAAATAAATAAATATGACCACATACATTAAAAAAAAAAAAGAGAGAGAGAGAGAGAGTGAGAGAAACCCAGCCTCAGAGGGCTCTGGTTTCTGTACCCCTTGCACTGGGCTGTGAGCTTCCCAGACGCATATACCCGTGCCTTCCCCTTTAACTGAGCTGGGCAGACTCGGGTGCTGCTGTCTGCAGAGGGATTTGCTAACCCTCCTTGGGGGCCTTGTCCACTTTTACAGCTTTGACCAGACCTCTAAGCAAATGGCTCCCGATTTCTATCCCTAACCTCAGTCTCTCCGCAAGCCTGTGTCCTGGTTCCAGCGTTCCGTGCAGGGCACCGTTCCTGGATGCCCACGGCCCCCCTCAACTTCAACGTGTGTAAAGCTCTTCGCTGCTGAGCTGCAGACCCTCTCCTCCATGCTCTACCTTGAACTGTGGTGCCTCGTTTCTCTCCCCCAAGGCCTTCCTCCTGTCTCTCCTTCCTGCCGTCACCCACAATCAGGCACTAAGTCCTGCAGCTTCCTCCTTTGCACTGTTTCCTACAGCTGCCCTTCTTTTCTATTCTTTGGCCACCACGTGGGTTAGGGGCTTAGCTTCTTGACGTGGCCCCCTAACTCAATTCTTCTGGCACAGCATGATCAGAGGAATAAGCTTCTTGAGGTTCTCTCTGCTGAATCAAGTCCAGGCTTCTTAGCGGAGCCCACAAAGCTGCCCGCCAGCTGTCGTCCTAGCTTCTGGCCACACTCCCCACCTACAGGACCCCTGCTCCCCAAGCCCATCGCGCACAGCTCTCTGCTCACGCAGGCCTCAGCCCTTGCTCACCCCTCCTCCTCCCTGCCATTCCTCTGCGGTCCAGCTCAGATACTGCTTTCCTCCAGGGAAACTTCTCTCTTCCCCCGGCGAAAAGTGAACTCTCTCCTCAAAGGTCCCAAATACGTTTTAAGTCTTTAAACAAAGCTTTATGGCTATGGAGGAACTATTACGTGCCAGGCCCCGGGGACCTGACTTAAGGATAATGCAGTCTCTGCAGGCACTGATCCCTCAATGGACTAACAAGAGACATGGCGACACATCCCGCTTCACTTATACCGCCTCCTCCTGTGGAAGCTTCCAGATTAGTCTCACTCCCCTGATTAGCTTGAAAGACATTTTAGAGAAGGGACCCATAGAATAGTTCCTGGTACACGGCCCTACACATAGGAATTCCTCAATAAATACTAACCTATATAAAGCAGTGTCTTGGTTAACAAATCCATAAAGGATAAGAGATGTAAAACAACACTATTTTTTTAAAATTAATTTTATTGAAGTATAGTTGATTTACAATGTTGTGTTAATTTCTGCTTATACAGCAAAGAAATTCAGTTATACATATATATACACACACACACACTCTTTTTCATATTCTTTTCCATTATGGTTTATCATAGGATATTGAATATAGTTCCCTGTGCTATACCGGAGGACCTTGTTGTTTATCCATTCTAAATATGAGTTTGCATCTGCTAATCCCAAACTCCCAACCCAGCCCTCTCCTACCACCCCCCACCTTGGCAACCACAAGTCTGTTCTCTATGTCTATGAGTCTGTGTTTCACAGGTAAGTTCATTTGTGTCATATCTTAGATTTCACATATAAGTGATATCAGATGGTATTTGTCTTTCGCTTTCTGACTTACTTCATTTAGCATGATAATCTCTGGGTCCATCCATGTTGCTGCAAATAGCATTATTTCATTCATTTTTTTTTTTTAACAAATACTATTCTTAAAATTAAGGTCCAGGCTTAAAACAAATCCTTTCAATTTGGTCATTTTAACAGCTGTGTATAAAGTTTACCAAATTCTGAAAACTACTGCCTTGGTACCACAAGCACCCTCTAGAGTATATGTCCTGTTACTCCCCTGATGACAGGGAATAGGAGTCATTTCATGGTTTGTTTGTAGCTGATTTAGAACTGTGAGTTGCTACAATATAGTAACTTAAAGGGTGATAGTTTAGGACAGCAATTACAACTAGCCAAACATTATAAACATGCTTCCAGTGCGGAAATAACTTGGCTTATTCAGGAATTACTTACAGGCTTGAAAGCTCTGTTTTCAAGAGGAATTGGTGTAATAGGACAGAGCATCATTCACTAAAGGCAGCAAGTGATTGGATGAGTGATGGGCTAAAATTTTGGAGCATTTGTGACCTATGCTATTTTATAAAATGTCAGCAAATGAATTATCTAAAAAAGAATGAATCCTCCTATGCAAATGTTTTTAAACTGGTTATATCATTATTTTTAAAATTTTTCATCTGAGGTGGTTATTTCATTATCTTTTAAAATTATTCATCTGAGGAATTCCACACCTAATTATCTTTTTCTATTAGACTTGCCTTTTAATAGGGTTGTCTTTCTATATTGGAATTCATTTTTTTCCATGTACAAAACTTTGAGAGTTCATTGAGACATCCAACCTGATAAAGTATATATACTTCAAGCCCACAGATAATTTTCTGAGTTAAAGACACCTGTTTGATGGACTGACCATGACATACCTAAAGGTTTTTTTTTTTTTAATTTGCATGGAACAAAATTTATTAATAAATAACATTGTTAAGATTGTTCATATCCAAACTAAAATGCTGGCAGAAAATCATACAAATCATTACATAGGATGTAATGTATGTACAGAGGAAGGATTCTTTTTGTTTTATATCCAAAGTCTAGCAGAGAACTCAGCATCAGGCAAGATACTCAAGCATTTATTGAATGAATAGATTTCTGTTCATCAAATTAGTGCCTATGTCAGGGTAAGTCCTGGCCACTCAAGACGGCTGGTCTCTTGCTCTCGGTACATCCCCTACTTGACCAGTGCCTGCTTCACTCACATGACTATCCAGTCCTTACTTATAGGGCTTAATTTGTCCCTGGTAACTGATGAGACAACCTGATGTCAATTCCCCCTATAAATGGTAGCCTCCTTCTTCCCCAAGTAGTAAAGACTGCTGCCATTTCCTGCTGTCTGTTGCACATGGTGGGGTGTTGCTCCAGGACACTTTGGGTAAGATTCCCCCATCTATTAAACCATTAATGTCTCTGTCGCTGTCTCCAGGCTCTTCTTCGATCTCCGTCTCCAGGCTGGGCAACTGCAAGGCTTGCAGGCCTGCGGGGTCCAGCCCAACAGTCAGGTATAAGGAGATATAGAAATGGGGAATTAAGGGATGTTTTCATAACATGATACCATATAAAAACTTTTAAATCATATGTGTTATATTACTAAGAACATATGTTAAAGGCTTTAATTTTAAATGACTTTTTCTTACTAAAACAATGTCCACAATTTACATTTATGATTTATTTATTTTGTCAACATTGTATGTAGATAATGTATGATGAATATTTACTGTTCATCAAAATGAAATTTGGCAGGAAGTCTGATAAGCCTTAAGCTTATAAAGATAGTTGTGTGCTGAAAATAATAATCCTGTCTAAGATTTGAACTGGAAGCTTTTTCTCTAAAATTATACTTTTCAGAATACTGGTGCTATGGGATAACATTTGGCAAAGTTTCTTGTAAACTATTCTAGACAGCTAGTAGAAGTACTTTGAATGACCAGGACAATAGATTTCATTTTATGGACTCTCAACTATTTAATTTCGGTCTAAATGTTAACTGTTAGACTAGTATATAATTATTTTCACAAAATTCATAATCATGAATGTCAACTTTTCCATGACTAACTATACCCTGCCAGATGTTTTTTAGGTTCTGCTAAGTCACATTTTTTTTCCCCCGGAACTCTGTGTTCCCACACTTATTCCCTCTGGTCTTTTTTCATACTTTGCCTTTTACCTGAATTTTGGGTAAATGGTTTTATTGCTCTTTTTACGATTTCATATGAATATAATAGTTTCATATAAATTACTCTCAATTTCACCTTCTATCATAAAGCTTAACCTATCCCTTTCCTGGGGAGAGATACATTTTGTGCCATTTATTCTGAAAAGTTATTAAGCCTTTCTAAGCAAGGAAAGCTAGCAACAGCTCATAAGATGACTGAACATCTTCTGAATCACTCTAATGTCGAGTCTCTTAGGAAAAGGCTAACCATTTCCCAAACTTTGACATTTGTTTTCTGCTCTTCAGCCACTTCTCCTGATTAGATTTTCTGGCTGTAGCAAAGGATCATTAATCATTAGACAGCCGGGGCTCACTGTCAAGTGAGACCTTGTAACACATGGTGGATTTGTATTTTCTTACCAAGTTGAGCTCTTACGGAACATTCACTGCCGGCCACTAGCAGAAGAATCTCGATGACAAATTTCATCTCTCGAATGCCAGTGAAAATATTTGGCTGCATGCATGGTTTCAAAGTGTTTATTGATTCAAAATGTATTAAAGCCTACCAGGTGCTTGTAATTGTGTGAGAAATGTGAAGAAGAAAACCCAGTCCTTATTCCCCAAAGGAGCTCTAGTGGGAAAGACAGACGACAAACACACAGTTGAAATCAAGTAAAGTATTCAATGAAGTCAAGTCTGTGAAACAGGTGGGGAGTGCTATAAAAGTACAGAGGAAGCGCTGCAACATTGCCGCAGTCACCTTCAGACTCTTCACCAACAGCGTTTCATCACTGGTTATGCAAAGGCAATGCAACCCTGCTACATGACTCCATGCATGCATGTTTGAAGGACAAACCATCAGAATATTTCCGCGGGAGAACAGTGAGGTCCCCAAACTGCAAATATTTTCTACACCAATTGCAGAGCATTGTTGGGCACCTACGGATGAATAAACTAATTAAAGTGAGCTTGGGTTTACGACCTAATCTTAATTCCATGCATTGGGAGAAGAAAGCATGGTTGTGCAAAGAAATCTCCTGGGGTCAGAAGACCAGATGTGTATTGTGAGATTAGGCAAGCGGGGTTCACTCAGGCCAGCTGAGCACAGGATCGTCATCTGTGAAGGCATGTCTGTGAGGTCCCCCCAGTCATGTGACATTCTAAGATCTAATCATAAGGGGATTGGTCAGGCCAGCCTGATTATCATTATAGTTTAGGACCTTTTCAAACTTCTGAATCGCCAAGGTGTATCATATAGGAGGAAACTTTGGTAACTGCTGAGCTCCACTTTATTGAAGGGGGTTAAAAAAAACTGTTTTAATAATCAATCTGTTTTTGTGCAAAAAATTCTCAATAGTGAAATTTTAACTGTGCAGAGCAGCACTAGAAATCATTTGGCCACAGTCTGATCAACCAGGAAAAAAACTTTACTATGAAATGTTATTTACCATAGCCCGTTTTCTTCCTCTTCTTGAAAGTGGTAATTTTTTTTTAGCATTTTTCAAATCTTTTATTTTATTTTTTTTACCTTTGATAATTGACTTTGTGGAGTTTTTTGTATACACAAAAACTTTAATTTTCATATATTCAAATATGCCTTCACATTCTTACATAGCTTTGGGGTTTGCAGTTTTAATTAAAAAGGTATTCCTAACTCCTATATTGTACATGTTTTTTAGATTTGTCTACATTGAACTTTTTTTAATTTATTATTTATTTATTTATTTTTAACATCTTTATTGGAATATAATTTCTTTACAATGGTGTGTTAGTTTCTGCTGCATAACAAAGTGAATCAGCTATACATATACATTTATCCCCATTTCTCCTCCCTCTTGCATCTCCCTCCCACCCTCCCTATCCCACACCTCTAGGTGGTCACAAAGCACCACCCAGCTGATCTCCCTGTGCTATGCGGCTGCTTCCCACCAGCTATCTACTTTACATTTGGTAGTGTATAAATGTCCATGCCACTCTCTCACTTCGTCCCAGCTTACCCTTCCCCGTCCCCGTGTCCTCAAGTCCATTCTCTAGTCTGCGTCTTTATTCCTGTCCTGCCCCTAGGTTCTTCAGAACCATTTTTTATTTTTTTTTTAGATTCCATATATATGTGTTAACATACAGTATTTGTTTTTCTCTTTCTGACTTACATCACTCTGTATGACAGTCTCTAGGTCCGTCCACCTCACTGCAAATAACTCAATTTCGTTTCTTTTTATGGCTGAGTAATATTCCATTGTATATATGTGCCACATCTTCTTTATCCATTCATCTGTCGATGGACACTCAGGTTGCTTCCATGTCCTGGCTATTGTGCGTTTTTCAAATCTTAAAGAATGTCATTCTATATTCACTCAAAAACCTATGCTAACACCCAACAAATTCCTCTCTTTCCTGCCTGATAACTTTAGTGAATATGCAAAATAAATATTCTTCTACTTTGTCAACATTTATGGCACCTTTGGTATCACAATATAATGTTAAACATATTTTTCTTATCAAACTGCTGATCTTGACAATTTAAACAATGCTGATTGTTTAAAGCCCTTTATGATTTCAGGACAGTCAGTGGCTCCAAATACAATCAATTACTCTGCAGACAAAGCAACAATTCCTTGGGTCTTGTAAGGCACTTGATTGAAGTGTAACATTTTCTCCCAGCTACCTTCAACTCCAGAGCACAAAGAATCACAACCCATGTGGGGCTAGAGATGTGTTAGGAAAAATGACTCAGGCCAGAGACTGCAAAAAGGAGGATTGCATGGCTTAGTTTTGCAAATATAAATTTTCTTTTAGAGTTGGAGAAGAGCTCAAAGAGGAAACCAGCAAGTGCAGCTTTCAGCCTCCAGGAAGGAAGGACTACAAGAGCTAAACCTGGATGTGCTATTTCAGTTCAAGGAAAGGGGGAAAATTTAATTTTGCAAAGTTTCATTTCTTTTAAAATAAGTGTAATGCTATGGCTCAGCAGGCTATATGGAAATGTGTATAGAGTGTGCACTAAAATGCAAGGCAAATTTCCCTAGAAAAAAACTGGGAGAGAAGGAGAGAGAAAACAGACTACACTCTCCTAAAAACTCTCCAGTCTGTCTCGGAGGCAACTACAGAGTAGAGTAAAGAATGATGGCACTACTTTGACAAGACCGCCTACAGAGCCGCTCAGTAGAATAAGAGTTAACATTCTCCTGCCTGACAACTTCACAGCAAAGCCCAGAAGAGGAAGCCAGAAAATTCAGAAAAACCAAAGCTTAAGTCTGACTATATTTTTAAATTTCATTTTTGGTTTCTTTATACTTGAGCAGAACTCAGTCCCGCAAACGTCTTCTTCAACGTCATCTTCAAGGGCGGCAGATGTCACCTTGGAATTCTCCCAGAGGCAAAGTGCCAGATTTGGGACAGTTCTTCCTCGGTCACTAACCCGAGTTGGGCTGGGTTGTGCCTGGACTGACTGACCTTCGGACCCGTAGAAACACCTGCATTGGCACCATCTCGTAGGATGCACCCAGGCTAAGGGCCCGGGGAGGTAGGCGGGCCAGGTATCATTGCCTTCGGGGCGAAAGACGAAATCACAGCTGGGAGAGGGCTCTGCTCCCCGTCACGCTGTTACTTGGCTGCAGATTCCAAGGCTCAGCCCGACGCGGGCAAAGCGCCCGGGAAATGCCCGTTGGGGCCGGAGAGGAGCCCGGAGCCAGTACTTTCTATTAAACTCGGTAAGTACTGCGCTCCCGCCGGCGGGACACTGCATCGCCAAATGGAAGGGAGGGATCCCTGTCCTCCACCTCGAACTCCTTCCAACCGCCACCTTTTCCTTCCCAACAGACCTGCCGCCCACTCAGGCGGGACATCGGGGTCGGTGGCCTGGGGGCCAGAGCTGGGGAGTCAGGGGGTCTGGGTGGCTGGGACCCCGGTTCCCCTCAGCACCTGGAGCCGCCAGTGGCCGAAGGACACTCGCGCTTGGCGGCCGATTGAATCACGGGTGAATCAGCCCCTGCAGGGTTTCGGAGTTTCCTACCGGGAGGAGGCGGGGCCGGGGTGTGGACTCGCCGGGAGCAGCCCAGGGAGGCGGCTGGAGCCTGGCTGGGGGCGGGGAGTCGGGAGGAGGGGCGGGGGCGGGCGCAGGGCCTGCGGAGGCGCGGGCGTGCGTGGTGCTCTTTAAAGCGCGTCGGGCACAGGCTCCCACAGACTCGGGGTTCCTCGCGCCCCTCCTGCTTCATCCCGCAGCCCCGGGCGCCTCCAGTCCAACCTCCGCAGCCTCCCGGCCTCCCCAGCCTCCGGGGCGCAAGGAATCCCCCCGACCTCGCCGTCAGCTCGTGAACATGGCGACCCCCACCGGGCCCCGGGTGCCCTGCTCCGAGGCCGCCGTCGCTCGGGCGCTCCTATTCGGCTGGGTCCTGGTCCGGGTGGCCGGAGCCACAGGTGAGTGGCACCCTCCCCCCACCCCGAGCCCTGGGGCCCGCCATCGGGAGGAGGGAGGACAGTCCTGGCTGGCAGCAGGCTCGCCCTGCCGCCCTGAGGTGCCACCCGCCCGGGACCCGCCGCGCCTTCTGCTAGAGATGCTTGCTCGTGGCGTCCAGCGTTGCCTACGTGCGTTTGGGGCTCTCGCTGTAAGTTTAGGGAAAGAGCTTCCCAGGGAGCCGACACCTTGAAGGTGGTGGGACGTGGCTCCTCACCTGCACGGGTCGGCGTGCAATGTTTGAATGTTATCCTTCATTATATATGCACTTTCCATAATAAAAAGCGGCTCTCGGTCTTACCTTGATCGCCTGTGTTTTAGATTGCGTTAGAGGCAGTCTTTGCAAAATGTCGCTTGGCCTGGAGCAGGCACCACATTGTGCGTGCCCTGTAAGCCTGTTCTGTGTGCGGACAGGGCAGAGGCTGATCTGCTGAGAACTGGCCAAGCAGACCTTAACACCAAGGCATCCTAACCGAATACATCCGACGGTGTAACAGGCTTAACGGCTGCATGGATGTCTGTGGAAGTTTCAGTATAGAGACATTTTAGATACAAATGAAAAAAGTCAAGGTTCGGGTTTTTTATTGGATGCAGTCCTAACTCTTCTTACACATGTGGGCTTTGCCCTTTAACGTAATTTATGGAAAACCCTTCCTAGCCGGCTTTCCCTGCTAAGTTGAACCTGCAGTCCTGCCCTTCCCGAGTTGGGCCGTGGACACCCGGGGCCACTGATGGCTCCTGGGCTGTGCTTCCAGGTCATTACCACAGGGCTTCCCCCATGAATAATTTCAAACAAGGATTTCAAGATCCTTGTGTGTTTCCTCATATTACCCGATCAATCTTGCCATGAGGAAATTCTGGGTTTAGGAAAAAATTGCAGATTTTTTCTTATGATAATTCAGTTAAAGCTTTTGTGGTTGGAAATATATTAATGTGAGGTTTATGATGATGTTGGGGAGTGGGAAGATGTTTTATACCATCAGCATGAAATCGTGTGCTGAGAAGTTCATGTAAACATTAATAGCTGTTTCTCTGTTGTTTAAAGGCACTACAGATGTAGTAGTAGCATATAATTTAACTTGGAAGTCAACTAATTTCAAGACCATTTTGGAGTGGGAACCCAAACCCATCAATCATGTCTACACTGTTCAGATAAGGTAAGCTAGGTACCAAAAAAGAAAAATAAGATTTTTGCTGTTTCCACTTTCCTGTGCTGAATATAAATGTCTTTAAAGCTGATTGATGGATGAGATTATTTAACAGATAACAAAGAAGAGGGCATTCATCGTAATTTGCTGGCCAGAGCCATACTCTATCAAGCCTGCAACATTTCCAGACCTTAAACTGATAGAACATTTTAATTGTTTTAGGAGATGATGGGGAAATTTGTAAGTGGAGTATAAGCTGTGGATAGGAGAACCTTCTTGAGCAAGCCACGGTGGCACTGATCGCTGATAATTCATTTCATCTAAGTACACAGCTCTTTTTCCGTGCTGTCTAGACTGCTAGCGGGATTTAACATGTTAGAGAAGAGGTGGGGAGGAGTTCAGATGTATACATTGCCCTTAAACAGTGTTTGATTCAATAATCTTTGGATTCATGATTCAAAATTCGGTTGCATACATGATCTTGGAGGGGATCAAATTCATGACTCACTGAGCAGGAACAGAATACTCCTCTGTCTGCACCCTGAGCTGTCAGGGCTGCTCTGCTCATCTGTCCCCATCCCTGATTGGCAGCTGTCCCCAAGAGCCCCTAATTCAGCATATTCAATCTCAATGTCCTCTTTTTGATGGTTGTCACCATATTCTTAGCAAGTTTTTGGTTTCTGAAATGTTCTAGGAGGCTTGGTAGAGCTCTTATTAAGTAGAGGAGAGCAGCTGTGGAAATTAACACTGCTTGTAAAAGGCACAAAAGTATCGCTGGCTAAAATTAAAGGTGCTTTGCTATTTTGTTTAGCTTGTGTCAAGCCTTTTGTAGCATTTGGAATGCAGCTCCTAAGTATGGAGTGGGGCTTTTAGGTGTTTTTTTGTTTTTGTTTTTTTCCAAAATCAACTTCATGACAACCATTGCCAAGGCAACACGGAAGAGAATTTGTGTGTGCATGCATGCTTGTATAGATACATAGAAAGATTTAAAGGAATTTCATAACTCGAGGTAATAATTACGATTATGGTCAAACTTGTCAAATCAGATTCTGCTGGTTGAGAGTTAGTAATTCCACTGATACAGAGCTGAAGTTTACCTGAGTAGACGCTTTCCTTCTGGGTAGTGAAAATAAGATTTTAGGAGGAATGCTTACCTCCGAAATATATTAAGTTTGGTGAACACGAGGAAACATATTTCTGATTTACCAGCTTTTTAAACATAAGACTTTGTCAACTCAAAGTTCTTGGACTTTGCAAGGCTGTTGTTATTTAAGTGGACGCAGTCCCCTGTGCAAACATCCTAGTGCAGAGCTGCCTCTTGGGGGCGCCCGCGGACCCGGGCTGGGGGTGGTTCCCGCCGCACCGGCCGTCTCCACACCTGTGCTGGAGGACGTGTGAGCAGTCCCTCGCCCCTGCCGGAGACTCGCACTCTTCGGCGACCAGCCCACGGGTAAATGGGATTCCTGGGTGAAGGGACCGTAGCAATCATTTTATGGAAGAGGAAACTGGCCCTGGGAAGGTGAGGGACTTATTCATGACTGCGCTGATGGGGCTCGCCCAGCAGGGTCGGGTACCACGGTCTACCCAGCGTCGCGCACCACCACCTCCTCAGTGGGTCTCCCCAGGTCTGATGTGGGGCATCAAAGCCGGGAGGAGGAAAGAAAGTCATTCCCACTAGTCTCCTCAGTGCACCTTCCTCCCTCCCGGTTTCCTTCCCTAGAGAAAGCATCGTGACCTGCAGCTCCTTCTGACCCACCCACCTCACCATCAGCCTCTCCTCAAACACAGGGCGCCGCTGCTGTGTCTGAAGCCCCTCCTTGGAGCGCCAACTGCCTTTTTCCCCTTTGGAAACAGTGTTCACCGGTGGTTGCAAAGTGTTACTGGCTCAAGCCTTAGCACCGACCCATCCCTTGTAGTATTGATTCCATGAAACGTTCTGAATTCTAAAACGGAACTTCCCAAGCTTGTAGAAAACAACTTGCTCCTTAATTGGTGAGTCTGGATTCTGTTGGGATTTTTTAGAAGTTCAGGCGGAACTTTTATTATTTCCAAATCAGGAGATTTTGCAATACCCGGAGGAAACTCGGAGGCGTTTATATTGTTCATGCTGATAATAGCATTCAGAGGAACTGAACTGCAGAATTGCCCCTTCCTAACCTGTTCACAGCAGTTTATGGCTTTATTACTTTTGGTGATTTAGTTGCTTGTGCTAAATTTTGTCAGAGGACTGTGGTTGCTACTGTGAGCTGGGAGGAACCAAATGCTCTCTCTCAGACGGAGTGTAGCCACAGCACCCAGCAGTGTTGCTCTGTTATCTGAACCATTTGTTTGCCGTAGCAGTGGAGAAGAATCATCAGGTTCCCCGTTCACTTTTTAAAATAGAAATGATGTAATTTAAAAAAATGCATTCTGGTCATTCTGGAATTAAGACTGCATCTCTACTTTAATCACAGAAAATTAGAGAAATCTAAGAGTATGTAAACTGATATTTCTGTATCAATCTTTGTTTGTGAATTTAAGGACCCAGAATGTGTTTACTCACACCCTCTTAGCCAGACTTTAAAAAAAATACTTATTTATGGTTCTCATGCCTAGATTTAGACAACTGAATCCATATGGCAGCTTGTTTTCCCCCGGTTCAACCTGGAAATGTAAATCATCTAATACCCAGCAAGGCCTGGCCATGTGCAAGCC
Organism: Balaenoptera musculus; assembly: GCF_009873245.2. Lineage (NCBI taxonomy): Eukaryota > Metazoa > Chordata > Mammalia > Artiodactyla > Balaenopteridae > Balaenoptera > Balaenoptera musculus. The sequence goes on along the minus strand of NC_045785.1, from coordinate 83,221,892 downwards.
CTAAAGCCCCACTGCGTGATGGGGGAGCACAAGGGTGTGGAGCCCTGGTACTACCCTCATGTTAAGTGCTTTAATGAGATGTCAGTGCTGGGGGATGGGGAAGGGAAAGATAAGTTCTGAGCAAGGAGATCTGGAGATTCCTGCAGAAGGTGGGACTGGATTGTGGCCTTGAATGAAGGGTAGGGAACGCTGGTGGTTGATGATGGGGAAGAGCAGGGTAGCTGTCAACTTATGTGGGACAGATGTGTGTGGATCCAGCTGCAGTGACATTTGTCTAGGAATTGTTTTGGTTCTGTAGAATAATTTCATTTTTAGAAGCTCTTTATATCATTTCAGGATACTTTCATTTTTGGCAGTTCTTTAAATCATTTCCTCTTCAATGACATCTTACAAAAGAAAGCTCTGTCTTTCGTCAGATCTGTCTCTTAGTCTCAGACTTTGACAGATAACCACCTGTATTGTTGCTCTGTAGTTTTTGACAGCACATCTTGTGAAAGTGAGGGAGGCATGTAGTATAATGAGAGGAACAGACCCAGCTCAGCTCTCACTGCATAAGCTGTGAGACCGTGTACAAGTTACCTAGCAGCCCTGTGCTTCAGGGTCCTCATATGTGAGAAAGATCCAATACCTTCTTGGAAGGATTATACCAAATGAAGTAACATGGTTGAGGGTCCAGTACAGTGCCTGGCTTATAGTAGTTTCAATAGCTGTTAAATAACCACACCAAGAATGGTCACAATAGAATGTAATAGGATAGACTATATTACATAGAATATAGAATGTGGTAAATGGAATATAATATAGTAAGTAGACTGTAATAAATAATTGGGTCTTGATGGAAAATTGCCCTTTCTCCCACATAGTCATGACAGATCATCTACATTTTAAGAAAGATATTTAACAAAACGGTTCAGAGCACAGATCCAGTAGTCAAATTGCTGTCTGGCTCAAAATCCAGCTGTGTGACTTGGAGCTGGTCACCCAGTCTCCCTTTGCCTCCATTGCCTTATCAGTAAGAACAATTACAGAGCCACCCACAGGTTGCTGTGAGGATTCAAACTCATCTGAAGTGCTCAGTGTACCAAATGCCTCCTCGGGATTGCTTGTGGAAGCGGCTACTGGAACACAGCACCCCAGCCAGAAAACAGTTTGTCTTGTTGGATGCAAATCATAATGTTCCATTTCTCTTCCTTCAGCCCTAGATTAGGAAATTGGAAAAACAAATGCTTCTACACAACAGACACAGAGTGTGACGTCACTGATGAGATCGTGAAAAACGTGAAAGAGACATACTTGGCGCGGGTCTTTTCCTACCCATTGGATGCCATCAGTTCTACTGGGGAGCCTCCGTTTACCAACTCCCCGGAGTTCACACCTTACCTAGAGAGTAAGTAGCTCGGTTTGTAGTAACCGTTCATTCTTGTTTTCAAAAACTTCTGTATATTCTTGTGAGCTTGTGACCCTTAGGAGCCATGACATAAAAAAATATTTATCCATAAACACATCTTCTTTCTCAGAAACTGGTAAGTGCCACAGGCCTCTTCGCTCATTCCGGATGTGGCAGGAGGTTCACGGAACGTGAACTTTGGAGTTGATAACAATGTCATCAAGTAGGTTTCTCCACCAGTCTGTCCCCAGACGCTACCAGTAACTGGCTGGATGAGGGGCAGGGAGTAGGACATTCACCAAGCCTGGGGTTCCAGTATTTCCCCATATATATTTAGGAGATTTTATATATCTCACTTCTGAATTTTCAGAAGTCCCATCAGACCAGAAGTCCCAGTTTAGGGTTTTTCACAGATGGTCACAAATCCATGGGGAGAGTTCCATTTCCCTCCAATCTCATAATTGGGCTTGCTGACCTTTTTAATCGCTTGACCATGATTTGAGTCCTGTGATGTGCTGGCACTTGCCGGGCCAGCTCCCATCCTGCTTCCTTCATGCTGGTCTTGAAAACGCAGAATGCTTTTCTCCCCAGACTTTGGCCCAGTAAACTGACTTGAGCGTCTACTAAGGGAGAGCAGAGGATTCCTGCCAAGTAGGAGACGTAAATTTTTTGACACGGCTATGGTTCTGAACTAGGTATTTTAAATAAACACATGTAGCACATTGAGAAGAGTGAAATCAGCTGCTCTAGCAAGAAGACTTGGAATGAAAGTGTTGTGTTATTGGTGCTTTTATATTTACCCTTCTGACACCCAGAGGGGAGTTTCTCAAAGCAGGGAGGGAGAGGAGGGGCCAGAGGGACAGGCAGCCGCATTTCCCCTTAGCACCTACTTTGAGGGTGGAAATAGGGCCAGCCTCACCCCGGGTGAATCTGGCTGCCTGCCCTGAGCCCCTGTGTGCCAGAGCCCGTCTTCAAACTCCCCTAGTGCTTCTACCTGTGTGCCTCTCCCGGCACTTAGCTAGAGTAGCAACCCTACCCACAGCCGCCTGGAGTAACTGCAGGGTCATTGACATTTATTCTCCCTCCACTGGCAGCATCCTCATGATTCCTTTTTATAGTTCTTGAGTTTTTTGTCAGCCACTTCAAATCCTTTCTCGGTGCAAGAGGGAAAATAGTTTATGTTTTTGCGTGTGCTCACACACACACATACTTGCATATAATTCCTGTTAATTTATTGGGATTTGTTTTACTGTCCTTCAACCAAAGCACATGAGATAACTGAGCCATCAAAGAGACCTGGTGGTTAAAACTGGTTCCTTGAGGTACCAAGGACATTTCTTGGGCTTTCGCACAGCCTCTAATTTATTGTATCTAAGATACGGAATCTTATGCAGCTGTTTGGTTAACCACATGTGGCTGTTGAGCACTTGAGATATGGCTAATGCCCTAAGTGTAAAATACACGCTGGATTTTGAGAAAGAGCTCCAAAAGTTTTTATATTGATTAAATGTTAAAATGATAATATTCTAGGGCTTCCCTGGTGGCGCAGTGGTTGAGAATCTGCCTGCCAATGCAGGAGATACGGGTTCGAGCCCTGGTCTGGGAAGATCCCGCATGCCGCGGAGCAACTAGGCCCGTGAGCCACAACTACTGAGCCTGCGCGTCTGGAGCCTGTGCTCTGCAACAAGAGAGGCCGCGATAGTGAGAGGCCCGCGCACCGCGATGAAGAGTGGCCCCCGCTTGCCGCAACTAGAGAAAGCCCTCGCACAGAAACGAAGACCCAACACAGCCAAAAATAAAAATAAATAAATAAATTTTTAAAAAAATGATAATATTCTAGCCATATGGGGTTAAAAGAAATACATTATTAAAATTAACTTCACCTGTTCCTTTTTACGTTTTCTAACGTGACTCCAAGGAAATTTAAGGTGACATCTGTGGCTCCCATTACATTTCCGCTGGACAGCACTGCTGTAGAACATCTCGGGGTTCAGCTCTGGGGCTAGGGAGTTGGTTCTATGAGCTGTTTCAGGAGGGATGACTAAGTTGTTATTAACCGTGATTAATGGGATTCTACTTTGTCTAGAATTCTTTGGTTCCAACAAAGCCCATTTTCTGTGTTTTAGCAAACCTTGGACAGCCAACAATACGGAGTTTTGAACAAGTTGGGACAAAACTGAATGTGACCGTACAAGATGCACGTACCTTAGTCAGAGTGAGCGGCACATTCCTAAGCCTCCGCGATGTTTTTGGCAAGGACTTGAATTATATACTTTATTATTGGAGAGCTTCGAGTACAGGAAAGGTGAGCCTTCTTTTGTTTTTATGACTCGTTTCAAATTGTAGATCCTTGATTTTACAGCCTACTTCTTTTCCAACTCAAATATCAGAGGGGGTGGTTGAGAGGGCAGGGTGGTGGAGTGGGAGGGGCCGCTGTCCTGGTTTTACCTGTGACTTCCAGCTGCCTTGGTCAGGGCCTCCTCGGATATGCAGGTTCCTCAGCCAAGGGGCTGGACCGGTCATCTCCAAGGTTCCCACCAGCTCCCGCATTTCTTCCTCTACAGAGGATCCCAGAGACAAGAGTTGTTTTCCATTCAACAATTAATACTTCATTCCTATTTTCCTTTACTGCAGATATCTTCTTTTTTTAAAATAATTAATTAATTAATTAATTTTTGGCTGTGTTGGGTCTTCGTTTCTGTGCGAGGGCTTTCTCTAGTTGCGGCAAGCGGGGGCCACTCTTCATCGCGGTGCGCGGGCCTCTCACTATCGCGGCCTCTCTTGTTGCAGAGCACAGGCTCCAGACGCGCAGGCTCAGTAGTTGTGGCTCACGGGCCTAGTTGCTCCGCGGCATGTGGGATCTTCCCAGACCAGGGCTCGAACCCGTGTCCCCTGCATTGGCAGGCACAATCTCAACCACTGTGCCACCGGGGAAGACCCAGATATCTTCTAAAGGGGCTAAAAACTGGGTTGGATGTGCCCAAACTGGATATCTTCATCCTTGGGAAAAAAACATCCTTAGCACTTATCGGGGGAACTTGATGAGCCAACTCACTTCCAATCCTTTATGTCAGATGTGTCCATGTAGGCTTTAACTACCACAGTGACTTAGTAAAGGGGACAGAATTCACTCTGAGCCCAGATGAATAAAGGACTCTATCTTTTAACAGAAAAAGGCCACGACGAACACTAATGAGTTTTTGATTGATGTGGATGAAGGAGAAAACTACTGTTTCAATGTTCAAGCAGTGATTCCATCACGAAGAGCTAACCAGAAGAGTCCAGAAAGTCCCATCGAGTGCACTAGCCAAGAGAAAGTTCTGTCCACGGGTGAGTGGCTCTAACCCTGATCCATCTGGGAGGGAGGGGTGCCTTCCAGGACCAGGATGTACTTTCTTCAGGGGAAAACTGCCTTGGTTTTTTGTGGTTTGGGGGTTACTCATAATTTTAGGCATTTAGAGATGTTTCTATGTTGTTCCCTTGTATTAGCAAGTGTTTTTTTGAGCATGTACCATGCACTAAGCTCTCTGCTGAGCCCTGGGCCCATGGTACATGTTTAGGATTTAGCATCAAATGCAGATTTCTCTGAGCATTTCTTCATACTTAAATTCTGATTTGGGGGGCTTGGGGGGAGCTTCTGGACCAGGTGCAGCAGCACCTGATGCACATTTATGAGCACCTACTTGGGCTGTTGCCACAAAGGTTGTAACCACGAAGGGAAGGGATTGAGTCTATCAGGTATACCATATGCATGTGTGTGTGCCTGGCCGGCACGTGTATGTGTACATATGTGCCACACCAGGGCCCCGACGCCAAGTGAGGAGTGGATCTTATCTGGAGATGCCGTGGAGGCTCAGACACGTGCATGAGGATGAGAGCCCAGGAATCTCCCACCAGGCTTGAGCGGGGTAGTGCTCTGAGTACTTTTGGGAACAAAAAAGTCAAAGGATAGCAATAATGACATAGTGCCTTGTTAAGATGTAATTTAAGCCTGTTAAAAACACTTTTAAAAATCCCCTCCCGTTTATTGACACTGACAGAAGGAAAGGGCTCTCTTTCCCTCTGGTCCTGCACCATCTGGGCCCTCATACCCACAGCCCTCAGGTCCATCCTCCTAAAGCCAGCTTGAGTTCCGCTGCTCTCTGACTTCGTGCACACCTAGATCGCTGCTTCCCCTGCCTCTTCTCTATCTGCTGAATTGTGTCCTTTGAGAATCGTTTCAAATGCCACCTCCACCAGGAAGCCTTCGTATTGCCCCAACCAGTTATCATGTCTTCTTTACTTGAATCTTGGTAGTGCTCTGTATCTCTCTTTGCACTGATAGTTCAGCTTCTATAATCGTTGCCACCAAACTCAGCATCATTTTTAGCCACTTGTTTCTAACAGCCGTTCTTGCTTCCATCTTCATGTATCTTTCTAGACTGTGAACATTATCCAGTTTATTAAATCGTTTTCACCATTGTCAATTGCCCGCAAACATCTAGGGTTTGACAGATTCTTTCCTAATCGAAATGTGTTGTGGTGGAAAGAGTGCAGGAAAGAAATTTCAAGTTACGCAAAAGCAGGATGGTGTAATTTGGGGTTATGCCTTCAGTTCTGCCCACTGGTAAATGGGATTCAAGCTCTCTCTCTGAGTTGACTTGGTACCTTTTATTTTTCAGAAATGTTCTTCATCGTTGTAGCAGTGATGCTTGTGGTCATCATCTTCATCATCGTCCTGTCTGTGTCTCTGTGTAAGTGCAGGAAGGCGAGAGCAGGGCGAAGTGGGAAGGAGAGCTTGCCCCTCAATGTTGCATGAAGGATTCTGCTTTTGGATCTGCCAACTCTGCAGAGCTCGTGTTGCACTGTGACCAAGAACATTTAAGGCAGTAGAATACATGGAAACACAAATGAGTGTTTTGGAGCTTAGAGACCCTTGGGCTCAAAGAAAGCTCTTATCTGACCTGTTCTCACGATTGGCATTCTGGTTTCAACATCAGCATTAGACACTTTGGAATGTAATGAGCGGTACAACCAATTTCAAGTTTTTTAAATTTCTATTTTAACGCTACAGCATCTTTTGCACATATCATGCTCTAGACTGTATATTTTCTACACTCAAGTTGAAGCCAGATCATCTAAGGAAAAACAAATGAACAAATGCCCTAAAAAATCCTGGGTGGATTTTTGGAGAACTTTTGAGAGGCCGACTTCAAACCATGTGGGAGAGTAAAATGGAAACTGGGTGGACTTTCTAACATATGTCTGTCCTTTTGTAATATGGTGTTTAGGGGGTTTTCTTTGAGTACTTTTGGAGGTTCGAAACAATTAGCAAACAAACATTTATATGAATGTGTTAAAAGCAGAAGACTTGTATTTGGGGCACATTCATAACATGCATTACAGTTTAGCACTTTAACTGACTTAAATGCTGTTGATGAAACACTTGACAGATAGATAGCTGTATTTTTATAAGACTACTGTACCAACAAATTACACAGAGTTTAAGATTTAAGGTACTTCACACTTCATGATCAACATTGTACATATTTATATAATTTGAAAAAAGGTTTTATATATGGGGATTTTTCTATTTATAGAGGTAATATTGTTCTATTTGTATATATTGAGATAATTTATTTAATATACTTTTATATAAATAAAGGTAACTGGGAATTGTGACTATTTATTATATCTTACTTACCTTAGTTATTATTTATGGTTTGGCCTTTGTATTAGTTGGCTCTGCTGCAGTAACAAATGACCCTGAAATTCTCAGTGGCTTATGACAATGGTATCTTTACATTACACTTACAGTTTGGTGGCTGTGGATTGACTACAGCTCTTCTTAATGTCTTCTCATTCTAGGACCAAAACCAAAGGTGAAGCCCCTATTTGGATCAGGGCAGAGGGAAAAGCAAAAAACTAGTAGAACAGGCAGCCATATATTCAAGGTTTAAGCCTCCTCCTAAAACTTCCACTCCAGACTGGCTCAGTGTCACTTCTGGTCACATGCCACTGGCCTAAGCAAGACATATGACCAAGCCTGATAATACTCTGCCTGCCGGGAGGCACCACGAGTCACACAGCAATGGGCAGGGATGTATGGTTTCCAGGGAAGGTAGGGTCTTATACCATCTACTGCAGGCTTAGCGGGAGAGAGATCTTCCCATGGGCATTAGTTTGAGTTGCAGATGAGGGTTGGAGAGGAGAACAGAAGAAAAACTCTTCGGATTACTGAAAGAAAATTGGATAAAAGGACAATGTAAGATAGGGAGAGAGAGAAGTGGAGTTTCTAGAGTTATTAGAAGCAAACTAGGTTGAGAGCTCTTTGTGGGCAGGACGGGGTCACCGTCTGCTGCTCCTTGAGGGTGACCGTGCCAGGGGGCTCTTAAACATGGCTGAGCCGAACTGACTTCACTTCCTCCGTCTAGAATGTAGAGATAGTGAGTTCTCCATTCAAGTGCAAATAAAATCTAGCAGAACAGTCTTGATCTCACAACTGCACTGAAAGAGGATTCTAAGTAGAGATGAAAATGAGGCTCCTGGCACCTGGTTGAGCCCAGCCGCGTCTGCCTCCTGTTGGGGAAGGCTGGGCCAGCGCGGCCTGGGGAAAGCTTCCAGAGGCCACCCCCGCCTGGACGTGGTCCCGCCGAGGAGACACTGAGCAAGCACTGAAAGCCAAGCCTCAGCTCACTGTCCAACTGTTCATGAATTAAGTGCATTTTGTTCCTTTGCTCCAAAGAACTCAAAGCATTGTCAATAAAAAACTAAACATGAAATGTGAGGTATAACACCATATTCTTAGAGAGAATGGGGCCAAACAAACCTTTCACGTCCTCAGAAAGATGGCGACCTGAAAAATATATATATATTTTGGAGAAATTAAGGGAAACAGACCAGTGGGTTGGTTTATTGGCTGGTTCTGATGGGTTGTTTGCCAATCTGTGTCAATGCTGGAGTGGCATTCAAGCCAGAGAAAGAGGGCGTGCATTTGCAGCAGAGTCAACAAAAGAGAGGTTGGCATGGGAGCATGTCCCGAAAGAAGTATGCTTTGGCTGTTATCTTGAATTCCTGCTCACATGGGGCTGTCCGGGACAAAGAGCTTAGTGCATGGGGGTAGAACAAGCTCCCAGAGAGTGTATCTGACTGGGTGGTTCCATCAGGCTGCTCTCTCCCTGCCAGGAATAAGTACAGCATTATGCAATTCCATGGCCTCATAATCTAAGGAACTTGAATGGTCCCGCTAAAGAAAGTACTGGCAGAGTGAAAGCAGGTCTGGGTAGGAATGAGGTGTCTGGCCGTTCACAGGGAAGGAATTCATTACAGATCCAGACGAGGCTGCACTGCAATGATCGGGAAGCTTCAATATCGCAGATTTTAACCAGGACTCAGGTTTCCAGCCCCGCCCTTATCGCTGAGACTAAAGAGCTGCTGCTCAAATCAACATCGTAATTAGCACTGGAGCAGAAAACCATACTCTGAATTGTTGGCTGGTATCCAGAAACTACTGCCCTCCAGTGGGCCAAATTATACTTCATTATTTATCCTGGTCCTTAAAAGTATCCCATAAAGCTAAATTGTTAGTAAACTAAACGTTCATGCTTTGAAGACAGATTTTTACCATCTTAAATTATTAACCAAGTTTGACTTACATGTAAGAGACTAATACTTGTGAAATCCAAAGACATTTTACCTTAGTTACAGCTGAGAGCCAATAACCTAAGGGCCTGTCTCAAATAAACAAAGGAACAATTCTATCAAATAGTAAATAAACTCATTACCAAATGCAGTTTTGACCTGTTCTAAGACATGTGTATTCAGCATGTGTTATTTTTCTTCAGTGGTTGCCTGAGCAGCTTTGTGATGGTTACAAGGTGACTTTCATTCATACCACACGCTTATAGTGGACTCTAGTTCTTCTTTCCCACAGCCCTGCTTTTCAACTGCAGACAGAGGTGATTCTGGCTTTGCCATTCAGCACATTCCTTCCTCATGGCTGCAGAAACTGGTTTAGGGGTAGGCACATGCCCTAACTTGGTCTAGGAAGGGTGAATCTCAGCGCTCTTTGTGGGAACGTTGGGATGCTCTCTTTCTTGATGAACATAATGAAGAAACATGTAGCCCCAATGTTAGCTTAATCTGATGGTTCTCAAAGTGTGGTCCTGCATCTCAGGTGATGGAATAAGAATTAGTATCACCTGAGAGCTTGTTAGAAATTCAAATTCATAACCCTGACCTCAGACTTACTGAATTAGAAATCTGCATTTTAACAAGAAGCCCTTCAAGTGATTCTAATGCCCAGTAAAGTTTCAGAACCACTGGCTTAATCTATAATTTACTGCAATGAGAGACTACGAGTAGCTCTAGACACAAAAGGGGCATTCCTAGCCCTGGGAGAGGTCAGAAAGCAGCTCGCTGTGAAGCCAAAATCAAATTAAGAATACATAAAGCATAGACAAGATCCTCTGTCTGTAGCTGCACTGGAAGGTCTGTCATATATGGGTCTGTTAGGACTTTTTCTGTTGCAACGTATCGAAACTCTTTCAAGAGGACTTAAGCAAAATTGGGGAGCCTGTTTTCTCTTTTGTCAAATGAACTAATTGGTTGAAAGCTCTTCAATCTCTTTTAGCCTAAATGCCATGATTATGTATTCATTAGATAGAGCATGAATAATTAACAAGTGAAAGACAACACTTTCTCTGGGAGAAATGAAAATACTTCAAAACAATCCAGGAATTCTGTAACAGAAATTGCAATTCATCTTGAAATACAAAATTTAATAAACATTTAAAACAGGGTTCTAAAAAAGCTTTAAGAAAAAAGTTTTTGACATAATCTTAATCCAGCCTGATTTTCAAAAATCACTGGAAAACTATGCTCCATCTGCAAAGAAACTTGTCTTCTCTAAGCATATATCAGGCCAGAGAATAAGAAACATTCAGAGGGGCAGGAAAATGCTTTTCCTTTGCATAACTGCATTTAGGATGGAAGTGTCCTTTAATGACTGAGATTGTGGTGCCATCTTCAGTTCCTGAGGAGGATCGCAACTTAACCAGAATTCACAAACTGGATTGTAAAAGCAAAGGAATAGTAAATAAAACCCAAAACACCTGTAAATGATTAAGAATGAAGGAACATGGTGGGATGGGTGGCCAGAATCATTGAACCAGAGAACCTTCTCCAAGTTGCTGCAACTCTACCTGTGATGGTCTCTTTAGTCCACAGCTAGAGCTCCACCCCAGATCCTGCTTACTTAAAGTGTAGTCTCGGGACAATGTTTGAGCATCGTTTGAGAGGTAGTTAGAGAAGGAAATTCTCGGACCCCACCCCCGATCTACTGAACCATAATCTGCAGTTTCCAGGTGATTTATATGCACCTTGAGGTCTGAGAAGCTCTGTGCTCTGTGCTTTCCCCAATCATTTAGCCCACTCTTCTGATTTCACAAAGGCAGGGTAGGGGAAGTGAGGTGGAGAAAGGGAAGAGACACCTCACCAATGGATAGAACTGCACAGCCTTGACGAGAAGTTGCCATTTATTAAATTTAAATTTTAGCAAGTTATTAATCCATGCCAAAAGTACAAGCAGAGCCATGATCATATTGCAAATACTATACATTTCACTAGGACAATACTTTGAGGACCTCTGCTTTAATCCACAGCTTTCTAAAGACCAAAAGCTTTCCTGCCTCAATTTCACTGATTCATGTGCCCTGCTTCTACCTACCCATCCTTCAAGACTGGAAAATAATTCCTGGATCTCACCCAGGAGCTTTCCTCTCCCATATTCCCAGTGTACTCTTCCTACCTCCTTACTGCATTCTCACAATTCTTTCTTACCACCCTTAGTATTGTACAGATCTTTACCTGTCATGGCCCCCTTTCTAGATGGTAATTTTTCTGGCAAGAACCATGCTTATGCATTTGAATTCATTCATTTATTCTAATATTAAGCACCTACTATGTGCCAGGCATTTTGGATTTGATAAAATACAACAGGTATAATCTCAGCTCTTGTGGAGCTCATGTATTTGCAGGTAAAATGTCAAACAAGTAACGATAATAGAACATAAACATTATGATAGGGGAAGTATAGGGTGCTTTGGGGAACTTGCGGGGCCATCTAACTTGGACTTGGAAGGGCTACCTAAAACCTCAGCTGAAGGACACGGTTAACCAGGCAGATGGGGGAAAGGGAGAGGAGAAAGTGTGAGAAGTGTTCCAGGAAGAGGGAAGGCTTGATCACAAAACAATATCTTGGACATAGGATAATGCCAAAAATAAATATGTGTTTGACAAAGTTTGGAGTTTTGTATTGCCTCAAGCATCCCAAAGTCAAAGCCATTTGGAAAAATATCTTTGGCTAAATAGTTTGGCCAATTAATTTATGTTTAAAATTTAAATTTCTAATGGATATGTGTATATGTATAACTAATTCACTCTGCCGTATAGCAGAAACTAACACAACATTGTAAAGCAGGCTAGGATCATTAGCTAAAAGCCCGCCTGTGACAACCTCAAATCTTCACACATCGACTGCTTTAAATATTGTCCCAAACCATAATTTTAGCCAATTAGAGCCAACCTACTTTACATACCCCATGAAATTGTATTGAACATCTGCTGACCATAGATAAGACAATCCTACAGCTGTAAGACCCCAAACCACTGCTCGTCCTTCAGAGCAATTGCTGCTGAGGGACATCACCTAGACACATGAGCCCCTCTCTGACTTCCCTGTTGCCCCTGGGAGTCCCCTTGTCTTATTCCGCTTATAGGTGGTGGTCTCATGCCACCATCTCTGGAACTAATTTTTTCCTAAGTTCTGTCAGTTTTCACGTGTTGAAGGACTTCCTCTCTCATGCAATCCTGTCCAACTGCCGTCCAAATAAAGCTTATGCGTTTAAAGTTTAAAGTTTATCTTGTCTCCTCCTTGATCAACACCCAAGCCCCTGACTTACCACAAGAAGTTACAAAGTTCGCAGGTTCAAGGGGTGGGATTATAAATCTCACTTCTCTTTGGAGGATGTTCATACCACACTGTAAAGAGCATGTGGGATGGGACCATCCTTGGAAAATACAATCTGTCACAAAGATCAATTTACAAAAATTAACAAGAAGAAAATAAAATATACTATACTAGAATCAACAAACATCAAATGCCTAGCAATAAAGCTAATGAAAATGTGCAAGACCTCTACACAGAAAACAACAAAATATTACTGACAGAAATTCAATAAGTCTTAAATAAATAGAGGGATCTATCACGTTCGGTGAATTCTGCACTTGCTGGGTACACGTTAATTAGGTGAAGTTGGTTAACTGTGTTCAATATTTATGTGGGGTTTTTTTCCCCCCACTATTGGTGGATCAACCTTTTATCATCATGAAATATCTTTTTTAATTTTTAGGAATGCTCATTGTCTTAAACGTCTACTTTGGGTTCTGGGACAAGATGATAGAGTAGAAGGACTTGAGCTCACCTCCTCTCATGAAAACACCAAAACCACTATTATCTGCTGAACAACCATCAACAAAAAAGACTGGAACCTACCAAAAAAAGATATTCTATGTCCAAAGACAAAGAAGAAGCCACGGCAAGACAGTAGGAGGGCATATTTGTGATATAATCAAATCCCGTACCTGCTGGGTGGGTGACCCACAAACTGGAAAATAATTGTATCACAGAGGTTCTCCCACAGGAGTGAGAGTTCTGAGCCCCATGTCCAGCTCCCCAGCCTGGGGATCTGACATAGGGAGGAGGAGCCCCCAGAGCATTTGGCTTTGAAGGCCAGCGGGGCTTGATGGCAGGAACTCCATAGGACTGGGGAAAACAAAAACTCCACTCTTGGAAGGTGCACACAAGGTCTCATGTACACTGGGACCCAGGGAAAAAGCAGTGACTTCATAGGAGCCTGGGGCAGACCTACCTGCTGGTCTTGGAGAGTCTCTTAGGGAGGCGGGGGGTGGCTGTGGCCCACTGTGGGGACAAGGACACCGGTGGCAGAGGTACTGGGGGTTACTCATTGGCGTTAAGGTCTCCTGGAGGCTGCCATTCTGACACCAAGACCTGGCCCCACCCAACAGCCTGTAGACTCCAGTGTTGTGACACCTCAGGCCAAACAACCAACAGGGTGGCAACACAGCCCCACCCATCAGCAGACAGGCTGCCTAAAGTCTTCCTGAGACCACAGCTACCTCTAAACACAACCCTTGACGTAGCCCTGCCCACCAGAGGGTCAAGACCCAGCTCCACCCACCAGTGGGCAGACACCAGAAGCTAGAGGACCTACAACCTTGCAGCCTGTGGAAAAGAGACCACAAACACAGAAAGTTACACAAAATGAGATGGCAGAGGAATATGTTGAAGGAATAAGATAAAACCCCAGAAGAATAACTAAGTGAAGTGGAGACAGGCAATCTACTCAAAAAAAGAATTCAGAGTAATGATAGTAAAGATGACACAAGATCTCAGAAAAAGAATGGAGGTACAGACCAGGAAGATACAAGAAATGTTTAACAAAGAGCTAGATGCTATAAAGAACAAACAGAGTTGAACAATACAATAACTAGAATGAAAAATACACTAAAAGGAATCAATAGCAGAATGAGGCAGAAGAACAGATAAGTGACCTGGAAGACAGAATGGTGGAAATCACTGCCATGGAATAGAATAAAGAAAAAAGAATGAAAAGAAATGAGGACAGTTTAAGAGACTTCTGGGACATTAAACGCACCAACAGTCACATTATAGGGGTTCCAGAAGGAGAAGAGAGAGAGAAAGGGCCTGAGAAAATATCTGAAGAGATAATAGCTGAAAACTTCCCTAACATGGGAAAAGAAAGTCACCCAAGTCCAGGAAGTGCAGAGTCCCATACAGGATAAACCTAAGGAGGAACATGCTGAGACACATAGTAATCAAATTGATAAAAATTAAAGGCACAGAGAAAATATTAAAAGCAACAAGGGAAAAGCAACAAGTAACATACAAGGGAATCCCCATAAGGTTGTCAGCTGAATCCCCGTAAGGTTGTCAGCTGATTTTTCAACAGAAATTCTGCAGGCCAGAAGGAAGTGGTACAACATAAAGTGATGAAAGAGAAAAACCTACAATCAAGAATACTCTACCCAGCAAGGCTCTCTCTCATTGATTCGACAGAGAAATCAAAAGCTTTACAGACAAGCAAAAGAAAAGAGAAGTCAGCACCACCAAACCAGCTTTACAACAAATGCTAAAAGAACTTCTCTAAATGCAAAAGAAAAGGCCACAGCTAGAAACAGAAAATTATGAATAGGAAAGCTCACCAGTAAAGGCAAACATATAGTAAAGATAGGAATCATCCACACACAAATATATCAAAACCAGCAATCGTGAGGAGAGTACAAATGTAGGATATTGGAAATGCATTTGAAATTAAGAGACCAGCAACTTAAAACAATCTTGTGTGTGTGTGTGTGTGTGTGTGTATATATATATATATATATATATATGTGTGTATATATACATATATATATATATGGACTGCTGTATCAAAACCTCATGGTAACTGCAAACCAAAATTCTACAATAGATATACACACAAAAAAGAAAAAGCAACCCAAACACAACACTAAAAATGGTCATCAAATCACAAGAGAACAAAAGAGGAAGAGAAGAAAAAAGACCTACAAAAACAAATTCAAAACAATTAACAACATGACAATAAGAACATACATATCGATAATTACCTTAAATGTAAACGGATTAAATACTCCAACCAAAAGACAGACTGGCTGAATGGATACAAAAACAAGACCCATATATATGTCATCTACAAGGACCCACTTCAGATCAAGGGACACATACAGACTGAAAGTGAGGGGATGGAAAAAGGTATTCCATGCAATTGGAAATCAAAAGAAAGCTGGAGTAGCAACACTCATATCAGACAAAATAGACTTTAAAATAAAGACTGTTATAAGAGACAAAGAAGGACACTACATAATGATCAAGGGATCAATCCAAGAAGAAGATATAACAACTGTAAATATGTATGCACCCAACAAAGGAGCACATTAATATATAAGGCAAATGTTAACAGCCATAAAAGGAGAAATCAACAGAAACACAATAGTAGTGGGGGATTTTAACATCCCACTTACATCAATGGACAGAGCGTCCAGACAGAAAATCAATAAGGAAACACAGGCCTTAAATGACACATTAGACCAGATGGACTTAACTGACATTTATAGAGCATTCCACACGAAAGCAGCAGAATACACTTTCTTCTCAAGTGCACATGGAACATTCTCCAAAATAGATCACATGGTGGGCCACAAAGCAAGCCTTCGTAAATTTAAGAAAACTGAAATCATATCAAGCATCTTTTCCAACCACAACACTATGAGATTAGAAATCAACTTCGAGCTCTCGTGAAGGAAGATCCCACATGCCACGGAGCAACCACGTTCATGCACCACAACTACTGAAGCCTGCGTGCCTAGAGCCCGTGCTCCACAACAAAGAGAAGCCACTGCAATGAGAAGCATGCGCACCGCAACAAAGAGTAGCCCCCACCTGCCACAACTACAGAAAGCCCATGCACAGCAACAAAGACCCAATGCAACCAAAAATAAAATAAAATGAATTAAAAAAAAAAAAGAGAAATCAACTACAAGAAAAAAACTGTAAAGAACACAAACATGTGGAGGCTAAACCATATGCTACTAAATAACCAATGGATCACTGAAGAAATCAGAGGAAATCAAAAAAATACCTAGAGACAAATGAAAATGAAAATATAATGATCCAAAACCTATGGGACACAGCAAAAGCAGTTCTAAGAGGGAAGTATTCAATATATAGCAATACAAGCGTATCTCAGGAAACAAGAAAAATCTCAAACAACCTAGCCTTACACCTGCAACAACTAGAGAAAGAAGAACAAACAAAACCCAAAGTTAGTAGAAGGAAAGAAATCATAAAGATCAGAGCAGAAATAAATGAATTAGAGATGAAGAAAACAACAGAAAAGATAAATGAAACTAAAAGCTGGTTCTTTGAAAAGACAAACAAAATTGATAAACATTTAGCCAGACACATCAAGAAAAAAAGGGAGAGGGTTCAAACCACTAAAATTAGAAATGAAAAAGGAGAAGTTACAACTGACACCACAGAAATACAAAGGATCATAAGAGACTACTACAAGCAACTATATGCCAATAAAATGGACAACCTAGAAGAAATGGACAAATTCTTAGAAAGGTACAATCTCCCAAGACTGAACCATAAAGAAATAGAAAATATGAACAGACCAAGCACAAGTACTGAAATTGAAACTGTGATTTAAAAACTCCCAACAAACAAAAGTCCAGGACCAGATAGTTTCACAGGCAAATACTATCAAACATTTAGAGAAAGTTAACACCTACCCTTCTGAAACTATTCCAAAAAATTGCAGAGGAAGGAACACTCCCAAACTCATTCTATGAGGCCCCCATTACCCTGAAAACAAAACCAGACAAAGATATGACAAAAAAAGAAAATTACAGCCAATATCGTTAATGAACATAGACACAAAAATTCTCAACAAAATACTAGCAAACTGAATCCAACAATACATTAAAAGGATCATATACCAGAATCAAGTGGGATTTATTCCAGGGATACAAGGACTTCTCAATATCTGCAAATCAATCAATGTGATAACACCATTAACAAATTGAAGAATAAAAACCATATGATCATCTCAATACATGCAGAAAAAGCTTTTGACAAAATTCAACACCCACTTATGATAAAAACTCCCCAGAAAGTGGGCATAGAACCTACCTCAACATAATAAAGGCCATCTATGACAAACCCACAGCTAACATCATACCCAATGGTAAAACGCTGAAACCATTTCCTCTAAGATCAGGAACAGGACACGTTTATTCAACATAGTTTTAGAAGTCCTAGCCATGACAATCAGAGAAGAAAAAGAAATAAAAGGAATACAAACTGAAAAAGAAGTAAAACTGTCACTGTTTGTAGATGACATAATACTATACATAGAGAATCCTAAAGATGCTACTAGAAAACTACTAGAGCTCCTCAATGAATTATGGTAAAGTTGCAGGATACAAAACAAATACACAGAAATCTGTTGCACTTCTATACACTAACAATGAAAGATCAGAAACAGAAATGAAGGAAACACTCCCATTTACCATCACATTAAAAAGAATAAAATACCTAAAAATAAACCTACCTAAGAATGCAAAGAACCTGTACTCTGAAGGGAGTACACAAAGGGTATCCAATTACATATGCAGTTCACAAACAGGCAACCTAATTTATAAGTCAGGATAAAGTGGCTTTTATGGGCTAACGATTGGAAGAAGACATGAAGGAGGCCCGGAGGCGTGACAACGTCCTACTTCTTGATCTGGGGGGTGGTAATGCACATGAACACTTTCTAAAAATTCAATGCGCCTAAGATTTGTGGGCCTTTCTGCTTATGTATTATATTGCAATAAAGTGTTACATGTGGTGGCTGTGGCTGGAATACGGGCAGCAGGGGATGCCTAGAACTGACAAAGTAAGAAGTAGCTATATAATACACTGCCTAAAAATAAAACCACCACGAAACAGTTACAGGTTAAAAATGGTTGCCCCACTGAACAGCAGAAACGACCTCAGCATTGTAAAGCGATTATACTCCAATTAAAAAAAAAATAAGAGAGACAGAGAGAGAGAGAGATTGCCCCTAGGGTGTGGGGAGGGACTGTTATTTATGAATTTCTGGTACTAGATTTTTTTAAGTGGCATGCATACGGTTATAGGTCAGAGCATTTCAACTCTTCACAAAAGAAAAATTACTGACAGAGGTAAAAATGTAAACAGCTTCCTACAACTAACAATGCTAAAGTCCCATCTGATAGGAGAAAACTCACTCTGCTTTTAGGCAAACTATGGTTTTCAACACCAAATTTAAAAGTTAAAAAATTATATAAGGAAATGATAGATGCTATAATATCACCACAGTTTTAAGCCAAATGCTAATCATTAAGGGGGGGAGGGGAAAGAGGTGAAGGGTGGTAGGATTTGTCATCCCAAAATATGCCACTTTGGCATAAGGACTAGTTTGAGCTACAGGCATTTAAACAGCAGGTGGAGGAAGGGCACTCTGAGTCTCCCCTTTTTCTTCCTAAAAACAGGAGATAAAACCCCCATATGGAATATGCCCTCACTACACCAGAAGGAAAATAACACTCTTATGAAGGACAGGATGTTGAGGCTGAGAGAATTCTATACAAACCTTATTAAAATAATTCTTACCTTCCTTTAGCCTCTCCACAGTTACTTTTCCACAATTGCTTGTTTGTTCAGCTTTGTAGACTCAGGTTTTGCCACTTCTTTGGGGCTTTATTTCCTCACGAGGGCTCCCGTGTCACATAAAACTTATATTAAATAAATGTGTATGTTTTTGTCCTGTAATCTGTCTTATGTCAATTTAATTCTTAGGCCCAGCCAAAAACCCTAAGAGGGTAGAAGTAAACTTTTGCTTCCCCTATAGAGGCAAACCCCAGATACATTTATTCTATTAGTGCAGAGCATACCACCCTAGGTGTCTGCATCCCTATTTTCTCATAGAAAAAGTAGAAGCTTGGTATGATACACTTGATACGCTTGATATGCAGTGTGTCGCTCGTGGATGAAAGTCCTTATCTTCAGTTTATTCTTCAGATTAAACTGCCATTTCCCAGTTCAGTCTATGGACGATACTAACAGGAATTATGTGGGAAAAGATGTTCCATGGTCAATCACGTTCTGGAAACACTGGATTCCTTTACTGCAAGCCTTCCTAGAACCAACAAGTTAATGTATACTGCGATTCTCCAGGAAAGGGATCTTTCTTTATATCTCATATGGTGAGGCAATTTAACATTCGTTTAAATTAAAAACGGAAGAAAAAAATAAAGAAAAAAAAACAAAACAAATTTTTTGATTGCAAGAATCCATTACAGAGAAATAAGGAGGCAGCTAGGAAAATACTTCTATTAGTAGGCTTTGGGTAACCTAGAAATCTGAAAATCTGAAACTTCCCCCATGCCATAAAATGTTTCCCAGGACTGATACTATCTTTTAAGGTCTCCTGTCTATTTGGTAGCATTTGTGAAGTACACTGAAGGTTTTTTCCTGGCTTTTCTAAAGAAGAAATTCATTCCATTAAAACCACATTTGACAAAAATTTTTTAAAAAAGAGATACTGGATGCTAAAAGGGCTTTCTGAATGTTTATTTTTGTATTTTTCAAGTCAAGACTGTATAACTCTGTATGAACTACCTAGGATTTATATACCAGAATAAAAAGGACAAGCAAAGGTTGTATAGGATATCTGATTCTTTTTTAATCTGAACAGAAAATAAGTAAGTATACAAGTTTGCTAAAGAGAAGTGGTAAAAATTGAATGTTACGTATTCTGGAATCAGTACATCAAGTTTTAACTTTGGTAGTCAGTGATTCTTATAGTTAATTCTGCAAAAAAAAAATCCAAACCAGTTATGCAGAAACAAGAATATAAAAAGCCCCTTTCTGAATCCCAGTTTGATAAAATTGATTTCATATCTAGCTTATTGATAATACTCAATTTCAGTTCTCCCTGTGCAAATAATACACATAGTCATTAATGGTGGTCTGGTGAGATGAATTTGATTTCTCTTAGGATACAGTTCAACATAATGACCCAAATATAAAAAAGTTATTAAAGAGTCACAGAGATAAAACAGTGACTTAGGAAACATAATTCACTCATGTGCATAATTTTATAACGTATTTTTTAAACATAAAATCACAGTCAAAGACAGTGATAACATTGCATACTCAGTGCTTTACTTCATGTAGTACATTCCTATGGCTCATCTGGAGTTTAACACCATGTAACCACCGCACTTCTAATGAATGGGCTCCTAACATACACAAATCCATCCAATTCTTTAAAAATTCTAAAAATCTTATAAGACCTTGAGCTTGACATGTAAGGACTTTGTGTTTTCATATCCCAATCACTGAGAAGATTAGGTGTGAAACACAGTAACCATCCCCTGTAAGCAAGACTGCACATATACTTTTGTTGCATCACCACAAAGAACCCTCAGAACAACTCAATAATGAAGATTGCGAGGGGCACATTTATTATTTAGCCAAAGAAAATCCAAATGGCTTTCCTGGATTCAAATGTACCCCAAGACATAAGCAAGGAATGAGTATAACTGTGGCAGCTAAAGACATCTGCCACAGGGTAATAAAGGCCATTATGCCAAGATGTACATTTTGATAATACACTATGATTTGTTTCCCACTATCATGGGGGCACAATAAAATGAAACTCAAGACTATCTTGTTAGAACAGGACAAGTGATGACCCTAGTTTTAAATAGGGTTCTTCATTGAAGGAAAAGATAGAGCCATAAAAGTCAAAGTAGCTGACTTCAAATGGTTTACATCCCAGGATGAATCAGGTTACACTGATTTAAGCCCAATTTAATTTAGGCAGGTTTTTAACCACAAGAATAAGGACATTCTTAGTACATATTAATAATTAAACCAACATATACACAATTAGCAATATCCTATATAATATTAAATGTTTCAACAACTTATTCGCAATTATTTTATATCTAGTTAATTTGTTGTTTTGTTTAAAAAAACAAGCTCAACTTTATTTTACAATGTACTTTGTATTTCTAATTGTATTGTGTAATTATTTCATTGAAGCTGGTTCAATACAGTTCTCTGGATTCTAAGAGCCAAACTCAATTGTATCTTCTGTTATCTGTTTGAATTCATAATTGCCTCTGCCATCCATATGCAGGTAGTACTATGGGAAAGAAGGGGGAAAAAAATCAATAACTGAGAATCTCCTTTTTGTCAGGAATTTATGTAGAGGTTATTATACAAGAAAATGATTGAAAATAATTATTTTAAGCCACTAAAATCTTCAAAAGTTTATACTCAGAAATGCATACCATTTTCCAAGGACAGACTAAAAGAAGATGTCCACTCTTTCTAAAAGGAGCCACAATATACATCTGCTTGTAGTGGATATAGTACTTTCCATTAAGAGAACTAAAACACCAGACTTCCTTATTATTTTAAAGGAACCAAATCTGTAAGCATCCCACAAATTAGAATGCTTCTACCACTCCACAACCAAGGATCTGATCTACAGAGGTGCAAGTGCACTAAGTGCAAGTCTGTCGTATAGGACAGCTTCTAAAATACTTACTTTAGCTGGTTTCCCAGATCTGCTCAGAACCTCTAACTTAAGGTTTTTTGTTCATTTGTTCTTTGACTTAGCAGAGGAGGATGAGAACTACAGAGTGAGCCCAAATATCTCATCCTATGAAGATGCTTAGGACAGTTACAAAGCCTTCCATTTTATTCAGTGGTTTTTTGTTTACAGAAAAGACCTTTGCTTTTCCATTTTCTATACTGTTATTTTTAAGCTATTCTGGACTCTTTAACATTGCAGTTCTTTGTGTTACCCCTCCTTCACATGATCACTGGCCTGATGGTTATTTTGGTAACTGTCTACACCTCCAGGAGAAGAGGAGAGGGGAAACCCAAGTCCTTTCACTGTCCTATGGCTGTAATGTTTATGAACTTCTGAGAAAACACAAAGGCTTGGGTATATTTTAAACTGCTTTGATTTCTAGTTATTTAGTTTTTCATTTAATTCATGAAAATGGGCAAATTATGTCATTAAGATAATAAAACTATCTTTAAAAGTCAACAGCTATATAGAACTTCATCACGGTTTATTAAGAACTTTCATACAGGCTACCTCTTTGATCCTCACGGTAATCTATGAGACAGTTAGGCAAGGATCAATACTTTATTATACGAAGGAAGCAATTAATGCCAGAAACAGTGATGCCTGAACCCAGGTTTTCTGACTTCAAATCCCATGCTCTTCATTTAACCATTTATACACTATCATCTAAACCGTAAGGTTCTTGAGTGTAAGGACAGTACTCTGTATCCCTCATGACACTTAGCCCAGTATCTGGTTAAAACGATAATCAATCAGGTATGTATTTTATGGGACAAAACACCCTTACCATGTTCCAATTTTTCTCAAACCTTCTCTGTATCATTTAGGAAGGAAAAAAAAGGAAAGAAGAGAAGAAGGAAGGAAAGAGGGAAGGGAGAAAGAAAGAAAGGATGGAAGGAAGGAAGGGGGGGAGAGAAGAAGGAAGGAAGGAAGGAGGGAGGGAGGGAGGGAGGGAGGAAGGGAAAAGAAAAGAAACAGAAAAGAAAGAAAAAAGAGAAAAGGAACTAAGCTGGGTTTATTTTTAGGGTTTGATTATTTTACATTAAGAGTTGAAAAGAACTCCCATACTGAGAATGGCACTATGGCACTGCTGGAGCACCTGTACCCATGTAAACCTCACTGTAATATCTTTGTAAATTATAGTGACCACCTAATGAATTCTATTTATTACAGTGTGAGGACAAACATAGCTGACATTATACAGTTTCCTCCTTGTAGTCCTGGTCTCTACTAAAACTGTCCCTAAACTCTTTGCTATCTGATCCTTCTTAAGACTTTCTCCTTCTGTCAATACAGAATGGTAAGAAAAAGTTTATTTGGCCATAGTTGTGATAAGATTATGCACATTTTAATCAGTTATTATACAACAGTCATTTATAAAACTGGAGAACCACTAACTGGTTCTCTAATATCTATCATATATAACTAGGGACTGTTTACATATATTGTAGCTTTCAAAATTAACAACTACAATAATATTTATGAAAATCCTGTTTTATAAAAATGAGTTAGAGTCACCTTTTTCCCTTAAGTTATGTATTTATAAGGGAATATACACCAAGAAATCTAAAACCATAATCATCTGAATTCATATATGAAAATAAACTCTCACTATACCATTCAGTATAAGAAATACAAACCTCATGGTGTTTCCAAAGAGACTTTCTATGTGACACAGTGAAGAGGGTAATGCCAACCTAATATAAGGAAAATGATTTAGGTTTATATCAATAACACAGAGTCACAAATTAAACTAGTCTATATAATTTAAGCTGTTAAGATGACTGTCTTCAGTAGCTATAGTTAAAAATCAATGCCAAAGAGAAAAAACTATTAACTGATGCCAAATGTTTAAGGTAATGCAAAGTACAGGCCATTGACCACATAATAAAAACTAACAAGTATCAACAGAGTCTTTAAGAAAAAAAACTAAACTAATAGGTACTAGCTTAATTAAGTGTATTATTTTGTTTTGGGCAGAAAATATATATCCTAGCACATTTTATATTTTATTGTGAAAAAATATATGAAAAGAGTATAAAGGTGGTAAAAGTAGCAAAAAGTCAAAAATAGGAAAATTAAATCAATATAGTACTGCCTACAGTAAATTTGTTTTTCAAATACAGGGTCATAATCTTTTATTGGAAACCCTTATTTTGGAATGTCTTAGAATTCAGATTTTGGAAAACCCCCAGAGGGTTCAGAGGCAGAATTCTGAAATCAAACACATCAGTGTTTCTGCAACAACACATATGGACATGAACATTCAGTGAGATAAATAAGAGCTTAAAAATCTTCTGTTAGCTCAGGCCAGGTCTGGCTACCCAGTGAGCTTGCTACAAAATAATGAAAAATCTTTTGGTTTTACAAGCTTACTGGATTTCAGACTGTGAATTAGGATTTATGGATTGTTCTTCAAATTTTCAAAGCAACACTAAGAGATACAGCTAGTTGCTCTGGATCAGTGATTCTCAACCAGGGAGTGGAGGCAGGGGATTTTGTCCCATAGGGGACATTTGGCAAGGTCTTTTTTGATTGTTGCAACTGAGAGTGCTACAGAAGTCTAATGAGTAGAGGTCAGAAATGCTGCCAAACATCCTACAAAGCAGAGGACAGCCTCCCACAACTGAGTCATCCAACCCACAATGTCAATAGTGCTGAGATTGAGAAACCTTGCTCTAGATCAGTGTTTCTCAAAATGGACCTCTTGAGGCTGAGATACATGCTAGGGTAGCCAGGAAATCTCCACCATGAGTTCTAATTTTTATATTCATTTTGATAATTAAAAAGAATTTTGAGTAAGTATATTCTTCTTATCACTTCTATCATGAGATTTAAGTGCCCAAGTTTGTGTTTACACTTCTGTTGGCACCAAGTGGTGATTTAAAGTGGTATCATTTAAAACTTTTAATGTATCATAAGTTTGGCTGCCATGGGAAAGGTTCTCAAACAGGTTAGGAACTGCATGACAAGTATATGGTCAGTTATTAATAAAACATATATTTCGATGGTGTAACACATCTTATTTTTGAAAGCTCACTTCAGATATTATTTCTCTTACAATTCTAAAATAACTGGATTAGATCTCAACTTAATGAAGGCATTCTTTATAATAGAATTACTTCAGTCAAAATACGTAAGCAAAATTCAAAATATAAGATCTGGACCTCCTATTATTTTTGGACCTCAGACTAAACTTAAACCAGTGGTTTAGTTTCAGCAAAACAGTATCATAGGTCTCTCTAATGCTGCAATTTTGAAACTGTGTTTTAAAGTTTTATCTGTACTTAATTTATAAGTTTATATTGGTTTTGTAGCTTCTGTAAATGAGTTTTAAGTTTAAGTTCATACTTCATTTCATGCTTATCCATATTCAAGTGCCATTATAGTAATACAATTTATCAACTGGGGGCTCCATAAGAATTTTTTTCTTTTAAGTGGAATCTATACGTAGGAGAATTGCATCCTTTGTGGGGACTTGCAGCCTACAGCTAGATATAAGAGGAAACTGCATGGACAAAATTACCAGCAAAGAGCCTCTAAATCACTAATCAAGTAGAGACTACTTGGTTTTATGTGTAAGAGATTCCACAAACACCTCTAATGCCTATAAAATCTGAAAATATGTATGGACAAATGGATAAAAAATTATAAATGACTAAAACTGATTAAGAGCAGAAAACCATTCAAGAAATAAAATCAGTAGCTATAAAATCTTCCTAAAAGATGAATGTAGCAAATTTATTCCTTCATCATTAGGCCACTTCTTCTCAGACTTTAATGTGCATTTGAATCATCCGGGGGTTTTGTTAAAACGCAGGCTCTGATTTAGCAGTAGGGCTTGAGACCGCATTTCTAACACGCTCCGAGGCAATGCCGCTGCTGCTGAGCTGTGACCACACTCTGAGCAGCAGGAACTGATACCGTATACATGCATCATGACTTTTTATATTTATTGTGAACTCCCAAAGAACAGTTACAACATGGTAAAAGACTCCTGTACTTCATTTGCTTACACTGAAACTCTAAAACAGTTAGATTATGCTGCTCTTGTTCTCAAAATCCAACGAAAGTATAGATGATGGTGACAATTCCTCACAGGAAAAAAAAACAAACAAAAAAACTGAGGCGACTGAATAATTACTTAAAGAATGGAACCAATGTAGAAAGCCTCAGAAAAGGCTACTAAAAGAAGCCTTGGTAAGATACTGGCCAGGCCAGAGAAAAAAATGGATAAATTAAAAGTTGCCAAATAATTACTGTCGAATTTTTTTAATTAAAGTTTTTTTTTATTTTTTGAATTTTCTTTATAAAGAAACAAATGATATTTAGGTAAAGTTGATGGAACAAATTAAGAAAATATCAGTTTATTAACTCTGAGTATAGAGAATGAGTTAAAAGGAAAATAAATTTAAACATTTATTTTATATCTAATACACGGCTAAAAAGAATTATATTCAGAATTCATTGATAATTTCTTTTTACTCATATCTATTAATTATCAGTTTAAAATATTAAAGCAAGATATCATCCTATGATAGTAATTTTGTCACTTTACAACTTGGAATCTTCTTTTTGGGTAGATATTTGGTTGGACACAGAGTAAACTGAAAGGGGGGACTGAGAATTTATCACACTTACCTTTCGACAATGACTGTAAATGTAGTCTTCCACATCCACACTAACTGCACTTGTGCATTCATCCAAAATGGCAAACTGAGGCTTATGATAAAATAATCTTGCCATCTGAAGCATAAAAAGAAATATTCTGTATAATCATTTAGAGAGCTAAAATTAATACGGGAAAATAGATTTACTTTAAATTAAATACTCATTTACAGTCTTCTAAAGCAAAGATGAAAATTATTCTAACTCAAAAAATCTACTTCTCAGAAACAAAAACAATATAAAGAAACCTGATTGTTTTTATTGTCTTCCCGAACAAAGGGGAAAATGTAACACATGGGAAATATTGTTAAGAGTAAAGCAAAAACTTTTAAGACTGATGGGAGATGAAGTTGAGTTTTAAACTAGTATTAAAGAAAGTTCTCTAAAACAGGTTAGAGGGTACACATTTTGATGAAATCTTAGAATTCAGACTATAGATGACTCATACAAAAACTGACTATTTTTAAACATTTTGTTGCTTAAGTAATGTCAATTAATATTATGTTGCCAATTAATATTCCCACCAACAATGTTTGAGTGCACCTGTTGTATATATCCCTGCGGTCAGTTTTGGGCATGCTCATTTTTAAAAGGCTGTGCTAATTTTATAAGTGAAAATTAACATCAAGGTTATTATAGCTTACATCTCTTTGATTAGCAGTAATGCTGAACATTTTGCTGTTTATTTTCCATATGTATCTTATTTTCTGGGAATTATTTATTCTGATCCTTTGTCCAACAGATATTCCAAATTGTCATCTGCTCCTAACAATGATCTCCATGTTGCATGACCAATGGACACTTTCTATCCTTGCCCAATTTATCTTCTCTGCAACATTCAACGCAGGTGACCATTCCCTCCTTCTTGAGAAAGTGAGAGTGAAACCATGGATTTAAGTTTCTTTCCATTTCTTATGCTGTTTTCTCAGTTTCTTTTCCAGCATTTTCTCTTTCACTTGACCATTAAATGTTGGGGTCCCTGAGGGTTAATTCCTAGGTCCTCTCCTCTTTTTCCTATGTTGTTTCTCTCTGAGTAATCTCATCAAATCTCATGATTTCAAATATTATTTACATTTGTAAACTCCCAATATATCTCCCTCACCCATACTTCCCTTCTAATTTCCAAACTGATACACAAAAATTCCTATTTGATCTTTCTATTTGGATATCTTACAGGACTCGCAGACTTTAAAAATCTAAAACTCAACGGATTTTCTAGATTTTTCCCTTAAATCCATTCATCCATTTCCCCCACCCCATCTTGAACATTTCAGAAATGAAACTGTCAAACAGCTGCTCAAGCTAGAAAGCTGTGAGTCCTCCTTGATCTTTCCCTTCTCCTCCTCCCTTCCCCTCCCCCCCATTTTTAGTCCATTCAAGTCAGTCCTGTGGACCCTACTCACCTTCCCCCAGCTCACAATCATGTCCTTAGCCCAGAGCATAATCCTCTCCTGCCTGGATGACCACAAATAGCCTCCTGTTTCCTCTTTTGCACCTCTTTAACCCATTCTCCATGTAACCAGAGAGGATCTTCCAAAAACGTAACAGAGAATTTCATTCTTCTGCTTAAAACCCTTCAATAACTTCCCATTTCACTTAGAATAAAATTCAAACTCCTTACCATGGTCTACAAGGCCCCGCACAACCTTATTACTACTCACTCTCTAACTTCAACATTCCAGCCACCATCTCCTCTCAACTACCAGGACACAATGTGTCACAGGTCTTACAGGCTTAGCACATGTCGCTTTCCTTATGTCTCAAACGCCTTACTCTGCTCCTTGCATCTTTCAAATTTCTGCTTAATGTCACCTTCTCAAACCTACCCTGATCCCTTTCCCCAATCCAAGTGGGTCCCTTCTGTAACACCTCTGCAGCTCTTCACATACTGTAAGTTGTATGTTGTCTGTTTCTTTGTCTACCCCTTAGGCTATAATATTCACAAAAGCCGAGACTCCGTTTTAATCACTACTGTACACCCGACACCTGTAAAGTATAGGAAACATTCAAATATTTGATAAATGAATGACTAAAACATAAAAACAGCTTTCTTGGGGTTTATATCTTATTTATAAGAGGTGTGAGGAAGGGGAAGCAGCAAGGACAGACCATCAAGAAGTTCAGCTGTGCAGAGAATGAAAGGTATAGACTACATGGGACCTTTGGTTAAGGCAGAGTTTGCTTTTCAGATCACAGAGACCTGAAAATATCTTTCTATAAGAGGACTAGAAGAGATTAAATATGGGGGGGGGGTTGTCGGGGGGGTGCATAACTGAAGGAAAGGGATGTGATAAAGTTGGAGGAGGGAGGGTCCAAAAACATAGATGGAGACATTTAGCCTTTCTCAAGAGGACGGAGGACATATCCTCCACAAACAGTGGGAGCAGGGAGGTCAGGACAGCCCAGTGCAAAGTTACTAAGAGGAGTGATGATTTGAAGGCATTCCACAAATGCCCCTCCTCTGTGTTCCCATGCAATGCTTTGCATACCTTCGTCACCACACTTAGCACATTATATGGAAATTTTCTCATCATGTTTCTTTCTCTCTCCCACCATGCAGTCAGCTACTTGGTTTCTCAGTCAAGGAGATTTTGGAATATACGAACTCTGCAGTCATACTGCTGACTGAGCATGACAGGCCACTCCCACCCCCCACCAGCTTTAACATTTCCTAGATATCTTTGCCTGGCAAGCCACTTAACTGTTCTACATTCTATTTCCTCTGTGAAATGGGACACTCACAGCTCTCATCTCACAGGACTATGGCGAGAATGAAATGAGATAACCTGTGTAAAGTGCTTGGCATACTGCCTATCGCCTATTTAGCACTCAATAAAAATTAGCAGTCATGTAACTGAAATAACAGCAACTCTTTTTTCTTTAAGAAGTAGGAGGAGAGTTATTCTGCTCAGAGTGGTGGAATAGGTAATGGGGTAGAAAGCCTGAGACTGGTAGTTTTCAAATGATTATCTTGCAAAATGAGACAGAGGGACAAAAATCAGTAATAGGATTGCCAAGCCATGCTGTGAAGCCCTGTGAGACCGGAAACCATGGAAGTGCAGTGCCACCAATCCATCTTATTCTCTGATTTTTTTTCCAGCGGTGCTCAGAAGCCAATGTACAGAAATGCCAAGGCAAACAATTGCTCTTGGATTGGTGTTTAAATAATATGAGAAAACAAAAAGTGGGAAAGGAAGTTAAGGGGAAAGGATCATTTGTTCATTCCTTTAAGAAATATCTCCTGTGTACCTCCTATGTGCCAGGCCCTGGATTGTTAAGTCTGTGCTGGACAGGAAAGAAGGTAGTCAGAAGGGAATTGATCAATTATAGAGAAGGAATGGGTCAATATTAGAGAGATCTCAGTGAGTTTGAAGAACGGGGACAGTTGCCAATTAGGTAAAAGAAAAAGAATTCATTTCAAAAATGGATTTAAAAAAACACTAAAAATCTTATGACAGTGGTATGTCTGGTAAGGTGGTTTGGGCCTTTCTTTACACTTTTATAAATATTCCAACTTTTCTATCATATATACTTTCTCATAATTCAATATAAAAAAACCATCACTAAAGAGGAAGAGCAAGAACAAAAGAGTAGAAAAGAAAACTATGGGTCAGAGAAATAAGACAGCCCAATTTATGATACTAGGTGGAGCAACCCTGGCTGATGTTTGGACCAGGGTTGGACTAGCTGATGGCTGGACCCAAATGGGTGCAACGGGGGAAAAAGGCATGTCACTTGAGACTTCAAGGCACAGTGAGAGAAGAGAACTGGTCAGACAGTTCATCTGCACATTGAAGGCCATATACTGTAATGTACTGGTGAAGAGCAAGAGTTCTGGGGTCAGACCCACCTGCACGTGGATCTCAGTTCTGCCATGCAGCAGCTGTTTGGTATCAGTAAGCTGCTTAAGTTCTCCAAGTCTTTCCCTCATCTGTACCTTACTTCACAGGGTTCTTGGGAGAATTAAACAGGACCTGCCATTCCAAACCAATCTTTCCCTCATCAGTATTCTAGGGCATTTTCTTTGTAACTATCACTGAAGACTGCCTGCCTGGTATCACAATTAAATGAGCATATCTGGCTCTCCTAACTAGATTATAAAGGCAGCCACCTAGCTAAGTGCCTTTCATAGAATAGATTCTTAGCTAATCCTAAACTCTGTGGCAAGCATACCATAATTAATTTTTTTGCTGTTAAAATAATGGAATAATATTTCCCCCTATATTTATGTTGATATTTTTCAAGGGACTTTTAGAAATGTGTTCACCAGATCTCCCTTTATTCAGTAGTTTTATTCCATTCCCTCAAATTCAAATCCTGATTCTCCTTACCTAAGAGTTCCTTTGGTTCATCTGTTTTATACCAACCTTCACTCTTATAGATTCACTGTTTTGGTTAAACCTTTCAAAGTCTGTTCTTCCTAAAAATTATAATTTTTATAATTTATAAATTATAGGTTTTTATAATTTATAAAAATTATGTCTTCTCTTCCCATCAACTTTTTACTTTGAAAATTTTAATCCTACCAAAAAAATGAAAGAACAATAAAATGAATACACATTCTCCACCCAACTTCAGCAATGTTGATATTTATTGCATTAGCCTTTTCTAACTCCCTCCAAACCCTTCTAAAGTAGCAAAACAATATGCTCTCTTTTAAACTTCACATTCAATTCTCCAAATGTTGGCCTATACAGAACACACCCTGTCAAGGGCTTGGCCATGCAACCGTGTTACAGGTGAGCTCTCCCCATTTCCCAGCTCTATCGTGGTTCATCTGGCTTTACAGGGTTCCTTCCCCCACTCCCTATTCTTCCAAAATAAACTCTCACTCCTCTAGGCACACCCTTAAATTTCTTATCTTCTAATAAAAACTACCCTCTGTGTAACATTTATACCACACATATACAATTCCTTAGTTTAAGCAGATTTATTTTTCTTTCTGAGTCTCCATTGTGTCCACTTGTGAATCTTGCCTTATCCTTCCATTTTCTTTGAAGTCATAGTATAGGAATTTAAATTAGTTTTCCTGAATTGCAGTTATTTCTATAGGCATCTTCTAAACTGATTTCAGAAATGCCCAATCACTTTAAATTCTCACGCCTTCAGCCCAATTTCCACTTTGAGTATGGCTGGTATCACTCTTCTCTTTTGTTTATGATTCATTCATCACTCTAGATTAATCTCACTAGCCAGACAAATCACAATATTAAGTTGATATTAAGTTCATATAGAATGGGTATGATCTGGAGAAGAACAACATGCAAAACAATCAGGGAATAGGAGGTAACCAAAAGGTAGAATATAACCTGAAGATAAACAGTAAGCAATTCTGAAACAGGTCCATTCTTCTGCTATCTTCCCTTGGCTACAGTTTTCTCTAATTTCCACAAGGTTATAACACTCCCTCCCCAAAAACTTCCTCTGGATCTGCTCAAACTATGGTATGTCTAGTTAGAAAATGACTCCCTAAAAGTTATCCCCCTTGGGACTTCCCTGGTGGCGCAGTGGTTAAGAATCCGCCTCCCAATGCAGGGGACACGGGTTCGATCCCTGGTCTGGGAAGATTCCCACATGCCACAGAGCAACTAAGCCCGTGCGCCACAACTACTGAAGCCCACGCGCCTAGGGCCCATGCTCCACAATAAGAGAAGCCAACTCAATGAGAAGCCTGCGCACCACAACAAAGAGCGCTCTAGCCCCTGCTCGCCGCAACTAGAGAAAGCCCGCGTGCAGCAATGAAGACCCAACGCAGCCAAAAATTAATTAATTAATTAATTACAAAAAATAAAATAAAAAAATAAAAGTTATCCCCCTTTACAGAGTACTCAAAGAATCACTCTTAATATGTCACATTTTGTAGTCATGTTTGATTGGGATAACTTTAGTTGATCATAAAATAATTCCTTTCAAATGTTTCTTTATATTAGGAAAATTTTTAAATTCTAAATAACTTTAGGTAGTAGATACTGAGCCCTGAAACAAGGATAAATATAATGATAAAGGGAAAGGACAAGAACAGAATAAAGAATAAAATGATAATAAAATTAACATCTCTAATACCTTCAGCTACTTTAGAGAGAATAGGCTAAGACAGAGAGGCGTCTATAGGGAAAAAATACTGAAAGGGATCTCATAACCCAACCAGGACCTATGTGCCACAAAGTTCCCCCAACTTTTAGAAAAACGGATTAACAGTATATAATTGGATGTGCATCTTTTCCTTTCATAGGAATATTTTTGAATTTTTCAGAATTCCAAATTTACATGCAAGCTATACTTCTATTATCATATAAACTAAGCCACACTATAATAATTGCTAAATAAAAAGATTAAAACAAAACTGTATGCCCTGATTATCAAAATGCTGGATTCTAAGAGTGACTTTATGCAACCAGCTGCATTGCTCTGCAGTGTTTTCAGAGCACACTTACCGCCATTCTTTGCTTTTCTCCACCACTGAGTACATCCATCCAATCCTGAACACTGTCCCAGCCTCCTTCACGTTCAAGGATATGACCCAACTGGACATTGTCTAAGTATTCCTTCAGTACCTTTCAGCAAAATGATTAAAGATGAACTCATGCTTAATATAAACCAACATTCTCTATCTTGCTTTATTTTTTAAACTAGAATCACTATAATACTATTGCCAACATCACTAAAAAAGGCACATTTCACAAAAGAATGTGGCACAAAGGTAAACCTAAACTCTTTACTTCCTATTTATATTAATTTTGACAAAATATATCTAGCAGCATAAAGAGAATACTACTATTGTACATAATTAAAGGACAAGGGCAATGAGAAAACAAACAATAGTGTAAAGACAAGGTTAAACATTCAACAAGTCATATTTAAGCAACATGGTTAACATCTTACCTCAACCTGGAAAGTTATAATTAATGATTAGGCTGTAGAAGCCTTTACAAAAGGTTAGGATAAACTACTTGAAATCTAAAATACTTAACTGATTAAGATAAAGACTCTGAAGTGGAGTGTTTTCAGTAAGTCTAGGATATAAACATTTCCTTACGAGATCAGAAATCCCCTTCTTTTTCTGATCTTCTCTTCCATCTGGATATATCACTTGGTCTCGAAGTGTTCCAAGGGTCATATAAGGTCTCTGATAGTAACAGAGCAAAAATCATTAGAAGTGTTTTTTTAAAAAATAAGTTAAAAGATCTTGAAATCAAAGATGATAAAATAACTCAAACACGGTCTTACCTGGGGAACGTAAAATAACTTTCCTCTCTCGGGTTTAGTTAGACGTCCTCCAAAAAGAGGCCATAACTATAAAAGCAAAGGAGGAGGGGGAAGAAGAGCTGTAAATTTCACAATGTGGTAGATTATATGGCAAAATAAGACTACAAAACCTTAAGGCCAATTTTTACTTACTTCACCAAGAACACGGAAAAGTGAACTCTTTCCACAGCCATTTGGACCACAAATCAGAACGTTGGCCCCAGACCGAACCTGAAAGGAAATGAGTCTATGAATTAATTAAATAGAATATATACTCAATGAACATTTCCATAGAGTCAAATAGTTCTTTGCTAATGATAAGCTTTCTATTATGTCTATAAATGTGATATTAGGTAGAAGCAGTGGAGGGTATGGATGAAGAGACCTTTTATTTTTGTTTACTTTCAATTTTTACTCAGTCACTTTTTTTCCCACTTAAATATCACTATTGATTGATATCAACTTAATCTCAATCAGAACACAAAGATCTAAAGCTTGAATTCTTGAAAACAGTAATTATGTATGTAAACAGTCTTTTTTTAAAAAATATAATTGTACTATATATACTGCTCTACAACTTGTCATTATTTAACAATATATCGGGTGCTGAATAGACTCATCCTGCCTAGTTGGGGAGGTCAGTAAAGAATTATAATGTTTATTTTGCTGTGCTTTTGAGGTTTTTAAAAGCAATGTACTTTTAAAAAAAATCTAGTTATATATTGCTTACAAGAAATATACCATAATAAAATGGCTCAGGAAAGGTATATATAAAGACTTGTACAAACTATATGAACAGATGTAAACAAAATGAATTTCATGGAAGGGATCAAGCTGGTGGAGTAGAAGGATGTGCTCTCACTCCCTCTTGCGAGAGAACCAGAATCACAACTAGCTGCTGGACAACCATCGACAGGAAGACAGTGGAACTCACCAAAAAAGATACCCCACATCCAAAGACAAAGGTGGAGCTGCAATGTGACGGTAGGAGGGGAACAATCACAATAAAATCAAATCCCATAACCACTGGGAGAACACAAACTGGAGAACAATTATACCACAGAAGTCCACCCTCTGGAGTGAAGGTTCTGAGCCCCACGTCAGGCTTCCCAACCTAGGGGTCCGGCAACAGGAGGAGGAATTCCCAGAGAATCAGTCTTTGAAGGCTAGCAGGATTTGACTGCAGGACTTCAACAGGATTGGGGGAAATAGAGACTCCACTCTTGGAGGGCACACACAAAGTAGTATGCGCATCAGGACCCAGGCGGAAGGAGCAGTGACCTCATAGGAGACTGAACCAGACCTACCTGCTAGTGTTGGAGGGTCTCCTGCAGAGGCGGGGGGTGGCTATGGCTCACCGTGGGGGCAAGGACACTGGCAGCAGAAGTTCTGGGAAGTACTCCTTGGTGTGAGCCCTCCCAGAGTCACCATTAGCCCCACCAAAGAGCTGGGTAGGCTCCAGCATTGGGTCGCCTCAGGCCAAACAACCAACAGGGAGGGAACCCAGCCCCACACATCAGCAGACAAGTGGATTAAAGTTTTACTGAGCTCTGCCCACCAGAGTAACACCCAGCTCTACCTACCACCAGTCCCTCCCAACAGGAAGCTTACACAAGTCTCTTACATAGCCTGCCTCATCCACCAGAGGGCAGACAGCAGAAACAAGAAGAACTAGAGTCCTGCAGCCTGTGGAACGAAAACCACATTCACAGAAAGATAGACAAAATGAAAAGGCAGAATACTATGTACCAGATGAAGGAACAAGATAAAACCCCAGAAAAACAACTAAATGAAGTGGAGATAGGCAACCTTCGAGAAAAAGAATTCAGAATAGTGATAGCGAAGATGATCCAGGACCTCGGAAAAAGAATGGAGGAGCCAAAGATCGAGAAGATGCAAGAAATGTTTAACAAAGACATAGAAGAATTAAAGAACAAACACCTAGAAGATTTAAGAACAAACAAACAGAGATGAACAACACAATAACTGAAATGAAACGTACACTAGAAGGAATCAATAGCAGAGTAACTGAGGCAGCAGAACAGATAAGTGACCTGAAAGAAATGGTGGAATTCACTGCTGGGGAACAGAATATGGAAGAAAGAATGATGGAATTCACTGCTGTGGAACAGAATAAAGAATGAAAAGAAATGAAGACAGACTGAGAGACCTCTGGGACAACATTAAACGCATGAACATTCACTTTACAGGGGTCCCCAGAAGAAGAAGAGACAGAGAAAGGACCCAAGAAAATATCTGAAGAGATTAGAGTCGAAAACTTCCTTAACATGGGAAAGAAAATAGCCACCCAAGTCCAGGAAGTGCAGAGAGTCCAAAGCAGGATAAACCCAAGGAGAAACACGCCAAGACACATAGTAATCAAATTGGCAAAAATTAAAGACAAAGAAAAATTATTAAAAGCAACAAGGGAAAAATGATAAATACAAGGGAACTCCCGTAAGGTTATCAGCTCATTTCTCAGCAGAAACTCTACAAGCCAGAAGGGAGTAGCATGATATATCTAAAATACAACTAAGATTACTTCCCTGGCAAGGATCTCATTCAGATTCAATGGAGAAATCAAAAGCTTTACAGACAAGCAAAAGCTAAGAAAATTCAGCACCACCAAACCAGCTCTACAACAAATGCTAAAGGAACTTCTCCAGGTGGGAAACACAGAGAAAAAAAGGACATACAAAAACAAACCCAAGGGACTTCCCTGGTGGTGCAGTGGTTAAGAATCCGCCTGCCAATGCAGGAGACATGGGTTTGAGCCCTGGTCCGGGAAGATCCCACATGCCACAGAGCAACTAAGCCCGTGCGCCACAACTACTGAGCCTGCACTCTGGAGCCCGTGAGCCACAACTACTGAGCCCACGTGCCACAACTACTGAAGCCCGCGCACCTAGAGCCCGTGCTCCGCAACAAGAGGAGCCACCACAACGAGAAGCCCGCACACTGCAACAAAGACCCAACGCAGCCCAAAATAAATAAATAAATATAATTTTTTGAAAAAAGAAAAACAGCAAACCCAAAACAATTAAGAAAATGGTAATAGGAACATACATATTGATAATTACCTTAAATGTGAATGGATTAAATGCTCCAACCAAAAGACACAGGATTGCTGAATGGATACAAAAACAAGACCCATAAATAGGCTGTCTATAAGAGACCCACTTCAGACCTAGGGACACATGCAGAACGAAAGTGAGGAGATGGAAAAAGATATTCCATGCAAATGGAAATCAAAAGAAAGCTGGAGTAGCAACACTCATATCAGATAAAATAGACTTTAAAATAAAGAATGTTACAAGAGACAAAAAGGACACTACATAATGATCAAGGGATCAATCCAAGAAGAAGATATAACAATTATAAATATTTATGCACCAACATAGGAGCACCTCAATACATAAGGCAAATGCTAACAGCTATAAAAGAGGAAATTGACGGTAACACA
Source organism: Balaenoptera musculus (assembly GCF_009873245.2). NCBI lineage: Eukaryota > Metazoa > Chordata > Mammalia > Artiodactyla > Balaenopteridae > Balaenoptera > Balaenoptera musculus. The sequence goes on along the minus strand of NC_045785.1, from coordinate 83,184,847 downwards.
ATAATAGAGGGGGACTTTAACACCTCACTTACACCAATGGACACATAATCCAGACAGAAAATTAACAAGGAAGGACAAGATTTAAATGACACAACAGACCAGACAGATTTAATTGATATTTATAGGACATTCCATCCGAAAACAGCAGATTACACTTTCTTCTCAAGTGCACATGGAACATTCTCCAGGATAGATCACACCATGGGTCACAAATCAAACCTTGGTAAGTTTAAGAACACTGAAATCATATCAAGCATCTTTTTCGACCACAACGCTATGAGATTAGAAATCAATTACAGGGAAAAAAACCGTAAAATCCAAACATGGAGGCTAAACAATACATTACTAAATAACCAAGAGATCACTGAGGAAATCAAAACATACCTAGAGACAAATGACAATGAAAACACAATGACCCAAAACCTATGGGATGCAGCAAAAGCAGTTCTAAGAGGGAAGATTAGAGCAACACAATCCTACCTCAAGAAACAAGAAAAATCTCAAATAAGCAATCTAAGCTTACACCTAAAGGAACTAGAGAAAGAAGAACAAACAAAACCCAAAGATAGTAGAAGGAAAGAAACCATAAAGATCAGAGCAGAACTAAATGCAATGCAAATAAAGAAAACAATAGCAAAGATCAATAAAACTAAAAGCTGGTTCTCTGAGAAGATAAACAAGATCGATAAAGCTTTAGCCAGACTCATCAAGAAAAAGAGGGAGAGGACTCAAATCAATAAAATCAGAAATAAAAAAGAAGTTACAATGGACACCACAGAAATACAAAGCATCCTAAGAGACTACTACAAGCAACTCTATGCCAATAAAATGGACAACCTGGAAGAAGTGGACACATTTAGAAAAGCACAACCTTCCGAGACTGAACCAGGAAGAAATGGAAAATATAAACAGACCAATCACAAGCACTGAAATTGAAACTGTGATTAAAAATCTTCCAACAAACAAAAATCCAGGACCAAATGGCTTCACAGGTGAATTCTATCAAACATTTAGAGGAGAGCTAACATCTATCCTTCTCAAACTCTTCCAAAATATAGCAGAGTGAGGAGCACTCCCAAACTCATTCTACAAGGCCACCATCACCCTGATACCAAAACCAGACAAAGATACTACAATAAAAGAAAATTACAGACTGATGAATATAGATGCAAAAATCCTCAACAAAATACTAGCAAAGAGAATCCAACAACACATTAAAAGGATCATACACCATGATCAAGTGGGATTTATCCCAGGGATGCAAGGATTCTTCAATATATGCCAATCAATGTGATATACCATATTAAGAAATTGAAGAAAAAAACTATATGATCATCTCAATAGATGCAGAAAAAGCTTTTGACAAAATTCAACACCCATTTATGATAAAAACTCTCCAGAAAGTGGGCATAGAGGGAACCTACCTTAACATAACAAAGGCCATATATGACAAACCCACAGCAAACATCGTTCTCAATCGTGAAAAACTGAAAGCATTTCCTCTAAGATCAGGAAAAGACAAGGATGTCCACTCTCACCACTTTTATTCAACATAGTTTTGGAAGTCCTAGCCACAGCAATCAGAGAAGAAAAAGAAATAAAAGGAATACAAATTGGAAAAGAAGTAAAACTGTCACTGTTAGCAGATGACATGATACTATACATAGATAATCCTAAAGATGCCACCAGAAAACTACTAGAGCTAATCAACGAATTTGGTAAAGTTGCAGGATACAAAATTAACGCACAGAAATCTCTTGCATTCCTATACACTAACAATGAAAGATCAGAAAGAGAAATTAAGGAAAATCTCATTTACCATTGCAATGAAAAGAATAATATACCTAGGAATAAACCTACCTAAGGAGGTAAAAGACCTGTACTCAGAAAACTGTAAGACACTGATGAAAGAAATCAAAGATGACAGAAACAGATGGAGAAAAATACCATGTTCTTAGATTGGAAGAATCAATACTGTGAAAATGACTATACTACCCAAAGCAATCTACAGATTCAATGCAATCCCTACCAAATTACCAACGGCATTTTTCACAGAACTAGAACAAAAAAATCTTAAAATTTGTATGGAGACACAAAAGACCCCGAACAGCCAAAGCAATCTTGAGGGAAAAAAACGGAGCTGGAGGAATCACACTCCCTGACTTCAGACTATACCACAAAGCTACAGTAATCAAGACGATATGGTATTGGCACAGAAACAGAATATAGATCAGTGGAACAGGATAGAAAGTCCAGAGATAAACCCACACACCTATGTTCAACTAATCTATGACAAAGGAGGCAAGGATATATAATAGAGAAAAGACAGCCTCTTCAATAAGTGATGCTGGGAAAACTGGGCAGCTACATGTAAGAGAATGAAATTAGAACACTCCCTAACACCATAAACAAAAAATAAACTCAAAATGGATTAAAGACTTAAATGTAAGACCAGACACTATAAAACTGTTAGAGGAAAACACAGGAAGAAGACTCTTTGACATAAATCACAGGAAGATATTTTTTTTATCCACCTCCTAGGGTAATGGAAATAAAAACAAAAATGAACAAATGGGACCTAATGAAACTTCAAAGATTTTGCACAGCAAAGGAAACTATAAAGACAAAAAGACAACCCTCAGAATGGGAGACAATATTTGCAAACGAAACAATGGAAAAAGGATTAATCTCCAAAATATATAAACAGCTCATGCAGCTCAGTATTAAAAGAAACAAATAACCCAATCCAAAAATGGGCAGAAGACCTAAATAGACATTTCTCCAAAGAAGACATACAGATGCCCAAGAGGCACATGAAAAGCTGCTCAACATCAGTAATTTTTAGAGAAATGCAAATGAAAACTACAATGAGGTATCACCTCACACCGGTTAGAATGGGCATCATCAGAAAATCTACAAACAACAAATGCTGGAGAGGGTGTGGAGAAAAGGGAACCTTCTCGCACTGTTGGTGGGAATGTAAATTGATACAGACACTATAGAGAACAGCATGGAGGGTCCTTAAGAAATTAAAAATAGAATTACCATATGACCCAGCAATCCCGCTACTGGGCAGATAGCCAGGGAAAACCATAATTCAAAAAGACACATGCACCCCAATGCTCATTGCAGCACTATTTACAATAGCCAGGTCATGGAAGCAACCTAAATGCCCATGAACAGACAAATGGATACAGAAGATGTGGTACATATGTACAATGGAATATTACTCAGCCAGAAAAAGAAACGAAATTGGGTCATTTGTAGAGACATGGATGGACCTGGAGACTGTCATAGAGAGTGAAGTAAGTCAGAAAGAGAAAAGCAAGTATCATATATTAACACATATATGTGGAATCCAGAAAAATGGTGCAGATGAACTGGTTTGCACAGCAGAAATAAAGACACAGATGTAGAGAACAAATGTATGGCACCAAGGTGGGGGGGAAGTGGAGGTGGGGGTCAAGGGTGGGGGGCAGAGTGGTGGTGGTATGAATTGGGAGATTGGGATTGACATGTATACACTAGTATGTATAAAATAGATAACTAATAAGAACCTGCTATATAAAAATGAAAGAAAATTTAAAATAAATAAACAAACAAACAACATATCACAGATGTTCTTTCAGGTCAGTATATTCAGATTCTCCGCATTCCTCTCTTAATGCCTGCAGTGTATTCCATAGCAAGGATGTATCATAACTTATTTAAATACTCTCCTTTTGTTAAATATTTAGGTCATCTGCATTTTGCTTGCTCTTTTAATAATACTGCAATGAAGCTCTGAGAGAGCAAATTGATGCACTAGTGAGAAATACTTCTACAGATCAGATTCTTAGAAATTATGTGTTGTATCAAAGTACATATGTATTATTAAGTATTTATAAGTGCCACCAAATTGCTCTGCAACAACGTAAAGTTGAATGAAAAATGTCAAGAGTGGTTGATTTCTAAGCTTATGGTCTTATCTGAGTTAATCAACCTGGTGATGAATCAAAAAACCTGAGTCATAATTGTAGCTCACACAGCAACGTGTCACAGCAGGAAAAGACATCAGAGATATGAGTTAGCCTGGCTGTGGAACCTGCCTTTTTTAAACTGTTGAGCCTTAGGTTCCTATTTTTTAATTCAATGAATATGTATTGAATACTCAGTGTCTGGCTCTGTTCGAGGCAATGCAGCTAAATTAGTGAGTAAAAGAGACCAAAGAAACCCAAAGAACAAAAAAAACACAACAAAATCCTTACCCTTACCAGTATACATTCTAGTGGGAGAGATATACAATAAGGAACATGCATAATAAATAAGTAAATTAAACAGCATGTTAGAAAATAAGTGCTACAGGGAAAAAATAGATAAAGGTAAAAAAAACTGGTGGGGGGGGGTTGCATTTTTAAGGTGGTCAGGCCAGGCCTCACTGAAAATGACAACTGGGCAAAACTGTGAAAGAAAGAGTAAACTAGAAGTTTATCTGGAGGGACTGTTCCAGTCCCAACCCTACCCACAAAAAGGAGCTACAAAGGCTGAAGCAGGAATGTACCTGCCCTATTCAAAAACCGGAAAGGATTCTGCGGAAAAAGAATGAGCAGGAGGAAAGAGTAGCAGGAAATGAGCTCAGAGAGGTAAGAGGTGGTGGTAGGGTAACGGCAGGTAAACCCTATAGGGTGCTGTAAGCCACTGAAAGGACTTTTTCTGATGGAATGCAGAGCCTTCTGCATTATTCACAACAGTCGAAAGTGGAAGCAACCCAAGTGGATAAATGAATAAACAAAATGTGGCATATACATACAATGGAATATTATTATTCAGCCTTAAAAGGAATGAAATTCTGGTACATGCCACAACATGAATGAACCTGAAGACATGATGCTAAGTGAGATATGCCAGACACAAACGGACAAATATTATGATTCCATTCACATGAGGTATCCAGAATAGGCAAATTCAGTAAGACAGAAAGTAGAACAGAGGTAACCAGGGACTAAGGGGTGGGGAGAAACGAGTTACTGTTTAATGGGTACAGAGTTTCTCTTTGCTGTGATGAAGAAGTTCTGAAGATAGTGGTGATGGTTGCACAACACACTAAATGTACTTAACGCCACTGAACTGTATACTTCAAAATAGTTAAAATGGTAAATTTTATGTTGTGTATTAGAGAATGAGCTATTCTGAATGACTTTTCCAGATATTTGTCTTTTTTTCTGAGAAATTATTTTAAAGAGTTATTTTGATGGACTTCTTCTAAATACATATTTCTTTTTCCTATAAAATTGAAAATAGTGAATATTCCTAGTAATACATTATATATAATAATTGTACTCTACTATAAAAGTGTTTCCCCTAGGAGCACCTTAAAGTTCAGAAAACGATTAATTAAATGGTTCCCTATCACTCTGATTTATTTAGGTAATGTCAGCCATATGTACTGTTTTCTGCACCTAACTGCTTATTGTGGTTTTCACTGATATCCAATACCCCTCCACATTATTTGGTGCAACATGCCAGGAAACCTAAAAACCAAGTTTGTAATGATGTGTATAAATAATAACTAGAGTTACTGAAATCCTTAGGTACTCTTCTATGCACAAATGTCTTAGACTCAGCATTAACTTTTCTTTACTCCATGGCTTTTGATAATGTTGGACAAAACTTCCACTTATGACATCAGCCATGGCAAGCCAATGGTAATTTTTCCAAATTAAAGATTTGTAAAAACATGTATTTTTTTTTCTGGGTTAAATTAAGACTAAACGCCAAGGGTAACTTTCACTGAAAACCAGTTATTAAGTTCTTAATAACACTCTATTTTTAAATTTTTTTAATATAAATTTATTTTATTTATTTATTTTTGGCGGCGTTGGGTCTTCGTCGCTGTGCACGGACTTTCTTTGGTTGTGGTGAGCGGGGGCTACTCTTTGTTGCGGTGCACGGGCTTCTCATTGTGGTGGCTTCTCTTGTTGCAGAGCATGGGCTCTAGGCAAAGGATTCAGTAGCTGTGGCGCACAGGCTTAGTTGCTCTGCGGCATGTGGGATCTTCCCGGACCAGGGCTGGAACCAGTGTCCCCTGCATTGGCAGGCGGATTCTTAACCACTGCGCCACCAGGGAAGTCCCAATAACACTCTATTATTGAGGATCCTGGATTGCTTTACTGGGGCAACGAATGCTTTGAACCACCATATCTTTACCAATGAAAATATTCCCCCAGAAATATCACTTCTTGATAAATCCTACTTCCTATGAATTCACTATAATAAAACATCAAAATATTCTACACATAAATATGATTTAAATAAAAGAGAGATTACATGAAAAGTATGCTGTTTACGAAGATTTACTTAGGCTTCTTTAAACATTAAAATATGCTTGCTTACTGAAAAGGTAAAAATTTTAGTAAGCTACAAAGTACTATTTTAATGCCCACATTATAACCTACAAGTAGTTATTTCTTAGGGTTTCTCCAGTCTATATAAATATGCCATGCTGAGGGAGTTTATAAAGGAATAAGATATAAAATCTCCTGTCTCAAAGAAGCTTATATTATTTGGTTATTAGGTAACCCAAAAGGCAAACTGATCATAAAGTAGGACACATTTATTTGTGATGGCCAAGTCTCAGTTTTATCAGGCCTCTTTGCAGGAGAAAAGAATCTTTATTTTCAAGTAAGCCAGATGGATAGAGAACAATCATATGTTACAAAGAAGTGATGGATGTTTGTTGAATTAAAAAACAAAACAAAACAAAACTATGTTAAAAAAATGATAGAAAGACAAAATAAATGAGAAAAAGCCAAGTCTAACTTAGAATACCCTAAGTCAGAAAGAGACAGAAGAGGAATTTATAACAGTGGACCAAAAGTACAGAAGTCAAAGAAACAGCTCCAAGTGGAGGAGAAAACAACACAAGAATCACAGAATAGACAACAGTGATATAGAACATGGTCACAGAGTAAAAAAACTTAAACAAGCAGGGGTGTAACTGATAACTAAAATAAGACTTTCCAAAATAAGAGCAAAAAAGTTAGGTCCTTTCTGAGACTAAAAAAGTGAAGTTATCAGGACTGGCCAGAAGTATACTAAAATTCAAACATAAAGGCTTTAAAGGGAAGGGCGGCTTTGGACTAAAATGAAAGGGACAGCATTAGTGTGGTAACCTTATGACAAAGTGAGCATATCACAGACCATAATCATGATCTATTTATTCCCTGTGGCTGTACACACAGATCCCAAATCTCTCCTCACTAGGCTCAAGCCATGTGTGCATCTGTATTGTTGGCGTATTCTATGTCTGTGTAAAGGCAGAAGTGAGGGAAAGTAGGAGAAAGGGCTAAGAGGATTCTTCAATGGAGAAATCTCATGGCCCTTTTTACTCTTGGGTAGTGACAATAAAGGGGCTACTGGAAATCTATCAAAGATGGAGTGTTGAGCTCTGTTTTATTCCTGACATCAAGCCCTGTAGGTGGCCATCTACTTTGCCAAGGGAGCAAAGCAGCACCTGGAGCTAAATGAGAAAACACTTCCGTAATACTTGTGCCATTAAATATTTACCAACTATATTCACATTTTCTGTACTTCCCTTTTTGTTTCCTGGCTTTAAAATAAACATTACAATATATAATACTCATTGTTGAGTAAGTCCAAAGTACTTTGCATAACTAACACTTTTCATTTTTACAGTTCCTTAAAAAGAAAGTGGAGACGTACATAATACATATACATGACTAAGAGGAGAAAAACTGAAGACTTACCTATAATTATAACACTTTGAAAACAAATCCAATAATTATACTCCTTATTTTATAAACTATCAGACAACATTCCTTCAATAACAGCAGTTGAAAAGAATCTCCACATACAATACAAATTACAGAAAACCATAAACATAAGCATGTAGAGAATTCTAGAGTTGTGCTGTCCAATTCAACAGCCACTAGTCACATGGCTATTTAAGGTCAAATTCATTAAAATTAAGTAAAATCTAAAATTCAGTTCAACTGTACTAGCCATATTTCAAGAATACAATATCCACATGTGGCTACTATACTGGGCAATGCAGATATAGAACATTTCCATCATGGCAGAAAATTCTATTGGACAGTGTTATTCTAGAGTAATGGTACCTGGAACTGGAGAGACAGTCCACATGATAGACATCTGTTACTAATCTTCAAGATTTTCAGATGTGAACTATTCGTGAAGTCACAATAGACACATAACCTAAATAGTAACCCTTAGGTCTGCAAGAGTCTTATAAAATCATACAATAACAATAATTCTCATCTTTTGCTTTTTCTTTTTAATTTGGCCTGCCATATTCCCATTTGGTTAACAGACTATATTGATCAGCATCACAATTCACTTGGCTCGAGATGTTATGTGTCTTGGGTGAGTGGCAATCTGCAGTGCTATTGTGCTGCTCTTCCACTGTTTTCATCAGTAATATGAAAGTCTATGTTTTGTTTTTATAGGTACAGATCCTCCTATACCATCAAAATACTACCAAATGGTAAATTATTTTAATTTAAAGAGACTAATGTTATATTTGCATGTTTAAATATTCATCTTACATCGGAGATTCCAATTATCTATATCTTCTATGGCTTTCTTCAGATGGACTTTATTTGCAAAAGATTTTTGATAGTAGTATTTGAAACTTTAAAGTCCTGTCAAATAAGAAAAATAAATTTCTATTTCAAAGACTTACTTCTTATTTTCTTCTTCCAGTTTTATTGAGATATCATTGACATGCAACACTGTCTAAGTTTAAGGTGTGCAGCATAATGATTTGGCTTCCAAACACCATGAAATGATTATCACAGTAAGTTTAGTGAACATCCACCACCTCATACAGATACAAAATTAAAGAAATAGAAAAAAAATTTGTGTGTGTGATGAGAACTCCTAGGGTTTACTCTCTTAACAACTTTCCTATATAACATACAGCAGTGTTTTTATATTGATCATGTTGTACATTACATCCCTGGTACATATTTATCTTATAACTGGAAATTTACAGTACTTTATGACTACCTTAATCGAAGGCAGTCCTCCTTTATAAAGGCTTACTTTTTAAAGCAATTTTATGGGTTCAGAAACTAAGTGAACCCTTAAAATTATGTTAAATATTCAGACAACAGTTCTTCATTTCACGTTTTGAAGATGATTTAAGCTTTTATATAACCATGTAAAAACTTACTTCAAAATTAAGGTCTCGAATCAAGATATCTCCATTTGGCGTTGCTAAAGGAACATGATCAAATCTATAGAGGAAATTAATAAAAAGAGAATAATTTTACATTAAACACTAAGCAGATGTAGCTGAAAGAGAAAGGCTACTGTGTAGTTTAACAGACGTTTATGGTGCTAAAGAACCCTTTTCTGTACGTACTTTATAATGTTATCTGCATTGATGATTTCTCCAACACCAGGTATCAAGGGAATGCCTTGTGCTCCTTCAATACATTAAATGGGAAAATCAGTATTAAAGCATCATGTCATGTCAGCAAAAACTTATAATATGTGACCTAGTGCATTCATATTTACCTTTTTCCTGTTGTGAGACCATGGTGCGTTCATATTTGCCCTGATTTAAATCCTTTAGTACTTGCATTAATTCTGTAATCCGAGCAGTAAAGCTGAAAAAAAAAAAGAAGTCATAATCAAAACTCCAAAGGCTATCATATCTTTAATTTTTATTATTTATTTGAATATAATTGACATATAACATTAAGTTCATATTTTTTACTTTATACAAATCTAACTGAAGTTTCTAAACTTATCATTTAGTTTAAATGAGATAATTTAAAAGACATCTCATCAACATAAAGTATTAGTGACAGTACACGTTTTATTATTATGCTTCGACAGGAGAGCAGGAACATGCGGCTAAGAAAAGAGGTCTCATAGGATCCCACCTCAACAGATACTTCATTAACAGGCAAATCAAGAAGGTTCTCTGCCACTAGAATTTTAAGGAATTTTCTAGTAAATACTATAAAAGGACTAATGCTAGTGCATTCTTTAGGTCCAGGAAGCGTGGACCCTGAGTTCCTGCTGGAGTGAGTTATAAAGCCTTGGATAAACTTGGCTTTTCTCTCTGAGGACGTCATTTATTTTAAGTATGCCAAGTGCACACTACTTCCCTGCAAACATGGAAGAATTTGGAGGATTCCTCTCTTTCTTCCTCTGAAGAGGGAAAAAGATGAAGTGTTCTTAATATTAGAGAGAAATCACTGTGGTGATAGAAAGCAAAACTAATGACAAGAAGTTGAGGAGTAGAAGAATGATATGATGGTCGAAGAGAAAGCACTCTAACCAGAGAAGCAGACAGGATCATTCTGTGAATAACAAGCAGAAACTTCCTAAAGGAACAGAAGCATCCCATATGCTAGGAACTGTAAAGGCATGAGAAAGTTATTAACAAGTAGGAAGAATGTCAGCATTCTCAACGGAGAGACTCCTCATAGTAGTTTGTAACTTCTTCTATCTTGCCATGAAGACCTTAACTGCCAAAGGAGTAGAGAAGAAGGAACAGAGGAAATAGGCAGACTAATCACAGGCCTGGGAAAGATCCAAAGACATCTAATTTCTTCAGATGACCTGAAACTTACGGTGCTTTTTTTTACATTATAGTTTCTTTGACACCATACCAAGCCCTTTATATTAGACCTTGAAATTTTGAAATATTTAACTCCATTTGATGGTCTAAGAACAATTTTACTAGACACCCTGACCATATTTACAACTGGACCTACAGCTACCATAAGGTAACTTTTCATTTTTTTTCATTAAAATCAACTTCATCCTTGTTTATCTTTTGCTGAGTTGCCAGGTATCAAAGACCTAAGGAAAAAAAAGTATGGTAGGGGACAAAAAAGTTCAAACGAGAAAATTCTATTCACTAACTTAATTTTCTGTGAATCAAGGAAAGACTGCCACAATTCGACATTTCCCAGCTTACTGAATACCAGTGTCCACAGAACAGACAGCTTGAGAACAACTAACCTAGTTTAAGGCTCCAAACAGCTATCTTAAGGAAACATGAAAAGTTCACTATCAAAGAAAAATCTTCCTAATTTTCTATCAAAACCAGCTTGCAAGAGCAAGAAATACGGGGCTTCACTGCCCCTTATCTCAACCTCAACTGGGCACAATCATTAAGGATAACATATTTAAAAAAAATTATTCTCTGCAATTGCTCATTATTACTAATCTTACTTACCCAGCCAATCTTGTCATTTCACGGCCAGCCAAAACTATTCGACCCAGAGCTTGAGACATTCGCAAAAGCATTCTTCCACTTTGGTAGTAATCCTGAGATAGAAATAAATATTAGTTTTCACTTATATTTCTAAGATTAAAACTAGCTTTTCTTTATTGTTATATTGAAAATTTCAATTGAGTATGACTACTACTACCACTTTACCTCCAGAAGTTCTGAATGTGAGCTTTTGAGATGTCGAGGATGAGACAAGTCTAGGAAAGGACGACTGACAACTACGTAACCAACCACAGTGGCAAAATCTGAAACAAAACAGTTAAGACTTAAAAACATCAACAATACTTCACTTTTTTCACAAATTCCATTCTGCTATCTCTTTTAAAGCATACTTACATTTGGCAATTATGCTATCAATGAAGCCCATAGAAAACCGAAACAAAATGAAATTATGTAGGTGCTCCACCTGGCAGAAAGCAAAAACAAAAAATATATATACTTTCTGTATATTAAAAAAATGAATCTACCATGAGGACAAAAGAAACTAAGTAATTTTTGTATTCAACAAATATTAACTGAGTGCCTGTGATCTCTGATTACATTATACATCACATTTCATTGAGCACAATGCTGATCACAGAACAGGTGCCAAACAAATACTTCATGAAACCATTTTTATGCAAACAGAATGGAAACTACTTAAAGAATATTAAGTGTGGTGTCCCTTGCATGTAACAGTACCATGATACTGTATTCATAATATTGTCAGATACATACATGTTAAAATTGATCAATAATCAAAACAAAAAGAACAGAAAGATGAGCTAATTTAGGTGAAACACCAGCTGTCTGGAAATAGCACTCAATGCTTTGCCTTAGTTGGAAACCTCTGGCCTGTGCTTTCTCTAAGAATTACATTACACTCAGTTTGAACCAAGCGCTAATGATGGTGCACAGCCCGAGTCTGTAGCTTTAATCTCAGCATGCATTATCTCAAAATTACAAGTCTAAAAATGTATTTTATTCTGCATTTTTAATGTTCTTGACTTTTCCATCTATCATATTACTCAAGGCCCTGCATGATCCGGCACTGGTCTCTATCTTAAACCTCATCTGCTTCTACTTTGCTCTTTCTCACTGAGCTCCAGAAATATCGGTTCCTCAAACATGCTTCTGCCTTAAGGCTTTCCTCCTGCTGTTCCCTCTGCCAGGATTACTGTCTTCCTAGATATTTATATTCTGTGACTAACTCCCTTACTTCATATGGGTTTCTGATAAAATGTCACCTCTTCAAGAAAGACCTTCTTGCCATCCCCTACCTAAAATAGCTAGGCAACAGCCCCCATCATACTCTACCACTTTATTCCATTTTATTTTTGGTCACAAAATTCACTACAACCTGAAATCATATATTGTAAAATATTCAGTTGTTTACTTGTTTATTGTCTCCCCCACTAAAACATGGATTTCCTGAGTATAGGGTAGCTTGCTCTTAATATCGTCTGTAAAAGAACAATGGCTGGAACATGTATTCAATGAATGACAGATGTTACATACTGAGCTCAGTGCTGGAGATACAACAATGAATAAAGCAGACAAGGTCCCTGAGCTCATGGAATTCACATACTAATGAAAGAGACAAACTAGTAAACAAACAAGATAATTATAAATCGCAATGTATGCTTTTAAGGAAACAGATCATTAAAATGGGAAAATAACTGGTGGAGGCCATCAGAGAAGACAAGGCCTCAAAAAGGTGTTAACTTCTGGGCTGAAATCTAAAGGGTAAGCATGGGCAAGCCATGTGAAGAGCGAACTAGTTAACAGCAGTCCCCTAGAAAATTACCTTAAATGCATTTTGTCAGTGAATACTATCAAAGTCCAGTCATGTTAAATATAAAAAAGGCAAAAATTCAATTTCTGAAATAATTTCAAATAACTTCTTTAACCTTTAAAAATCACCTCAAATATGTATTTAATTTCAAAAACTTCCACTAAAATGTAAGCTCCTTAAAGGGAGGATGTGGCCCATCACACATACCACTGTTATCACACTAATCACCTGGACAAGCACAGACACCTAGATGGTGCTCCGTATCTTTTGAATGAATAATCAATAAAATTAATTAAATTCAAATTTTCCAAGCAGCAAGTAAATAAAAACCAAGGTATAGTTTTCATAAGAAACAACGTTTATATTCTAAATCAAGGGTCAGCAAACTATGGCCCACAGTTGAAATCCAGCCTGTCACTTATTTTTGTAAATAAAGTTTTATTAGAACATAGCCACATCCATTCATTTACATATAGAATATGGCTACTCTTGAGTGGCAGAGTTGAACAGCTGCACCAGAGACCATACGGCCTGAAAAGCCTAAACTATACATGTATTATCTCGCCCATTACAGAGAATGTTTGCTGAACTGTGCTCACAGTATTTCCACAAATGCTACAGGAACAAATTCTTTCTGTAATAATCACTAAATTTATCACTAAATAAGACTCCTAAGTAACCGCTTTAAAAGTACAGACAATTATTTTAATAAAACCTACCCATTTTTATAGTTGGGCAGCTTAATACATTGATTTGATAGTTTTTAGGAAAAAACACAGTATAAAAATTCTTCATAATTAGTTATTTAAAAAATAAATATTTTAAAGATTAAAAGTATATGTATGTATCTTGGCAAAGGCCCCCAATTTTTTTTCCATAAACACATGAGCCTCCAACATGTTATCTTACCAGTTTTCGGAAGACTGAGTAGATTGTCTGCTTTTCTCTTTTATTTCCATTGTAAAAGGCAATTTCTTCACTATTAAAGAAAATAATTTAGCAATTAATTTTAATGTTACCTAAGCCTGAAAAATAACTGAAATACCGTATTTAATGACTGAATATTTGTATATAACTGGACATTTTGTGACTATGAGCTTATTGGGTACATCTCAAGCCACTATCTGTACCTAGCTCAACTGATCAGAGCACAGGAATACACACCTGACTGGATCACAGACTGCACTACCGACATATGTTGCATATGCCACATATAGCCTGGCTGGAAAAGATGTGCTGGGTTAATTCTCAGAAATGTGAATAAAGAAATAAGAAATATAATAAGAAATAAGAATTAAGAAGGAAATTGCCATGACATATAGGAAGGCAAGACTAGGACAGCCATTACTACAAACTGAGTACAGATCTAACCAGAAGGGAGAGGAGAAAACAACAGTTAGAAAAAAAATAAGGTAGTGATGCCATGACATATAGCCTTTAAAAGACAAAAGCAAACTAAGTCCTGCCTGCCTCACAGTGCCAGCTCCCAGGAGGCCTAGCTGAACAGTTGTTCTTATTCTTGGAACCCCAGCATAGCCTCACAACTCCTCTTTCTTTGAGCTGATTTGAATGGGTATAGAGGGGCCACAAGGATCTTAACTAGGAAAAAAGCGTCATTTTATGGATGAAGAAAGGTTAAATATAGTTAACTAAATTTGCAGAAGTCATGGAGCTGGCAAGTCAAATAGCTGAAATTATAACTCGTATCTGACACTGAAGTCTAGTTTTCCACTCTATTCAGTATAATGTAAACTCTCCCAGCAAAGTACCTCTTACAGCACAGGAAAGTAAAGATTTACATAGGCATCTAGAAGGCACAGTTAAAACAGCCCTTAATAAACACCCAATATTTCTTTAAAGTCTCTTTTTTCCCTTAAAAATTTATGTGAGTTTTATATTCTAGTCCAAAATGTACCTGTATTTTTTTCCATCATAAAAACAAGGTAGCCCCTACCTCAACCCATTCAAGTAAAATTAACTTTCCATAAAGTTGCTTCGTGTTTGACCTGCCTTTCACAATTTCCTTTACACAATAATACAGGGCCCCAGGGTATCAGAATCCCAGTTTAACACAATTCTATACCTATAATTTCTTTTCTTACTTCCTTTTACATCCTCTGCACGTTTAAGTCAGTGGAGAAAGATGAGGTGATAATTCTACTTCTCCTGAACGTTTTAACCTAAACCTAAAACCTGAAAGAACAGAACATCCCAGAATACTGACAACTGCCTATCCAACATCTATTCTCTTCCATGTCCTTCTTCCTAAGAGAACCCCAATTTTTCTTAAAGTTCTCTATCCTTTTCTATGCATCCAAATGGTTGAGGAACGGCCTCAACCCCATCCACAGGGGAAGAGTTCCCAACGGTCTAAGCCAATCACTTTGCTGTAATCACTTTAGTGATAATTCTGGCCAATGAGATGTGAAAGAAAGTCTGTTGTGGGGCTTCTGGCGAAGTTTCCTTGCTCTCTTAAAGAGACAGCAGAAATGGCCTGTTTTTGCTTCTGGACTTTTTGCAGGGGAGGAGGGCTGGTGAGATCTAAAACTGCTTTTGCCATCTTGTGATCACAAAAAGAACTAGCCAGAGGAAAAGGGTAACATACAGAGGAGGACAGAGCCAAGAGAAGACCCAGACACCCCAATCATGCTGCGCCTGGAACTGCTCTATCTTTAAGAGTTTTTATGTGAAGTAGTAAATGTCTTTATTGTTGGAGCCACCTGAGTCAGGGTTTTCTGTTTCTTGCAATGGAAAGCATCCTAGCTGATACCATCTTTCATTCACTTGGCAGATCACCTCTCTCCTCAACCTTCTATTCTTCTGTCTCCCTACAGCACAAAAACCCTATTTAGAACTGGTACTATTTTAGCAATCCAAGGAAATAAAGGAAGAGGGAACTGTTAAAAGAATAATTTCCTAAATAATTCTGTAATGCCAACAGGGTAGTAAATGAGTATTAGGACCCTCAAAATGACTTAAGGTTGACAGATCATCAATATGCGAGAAAATGTATTGAGCACTTGCTACATATTAAAAACAGTGCTGGAAACTTTATATATATTTCATATTTAATCCTCAAGACAACCCTATATTATCTACCTAGCATAACCAAGAAAAGTGAGGCTATAAATAACTTGCCAAAAGTCATATACAACTGATAAGTGGAGAAGGTAGATTTTGAAACTAGTCAGGCTGGCTCCAACGCCCAATACTTCTTCCTTCTTTGGATTTTTAAACTGTCTGGAAAATAGGTAGAGACACATGCAGTGAGACTGAATTAACTTTGAGTATTCCAAATATAGTCTCAAACAAAAAACATTTGTGGATAAATTGAGACAAAATTTTCTTTGAAGAAGTAAATTTGAATTTAAATTGTTTTTTGACTTTGCTTAAAGTGAAATTAACAGAAAATTAGTCAATAGAAGACATGAAGAGGTAAATCAGGGATACTAAACAGTTAACAAGAAAAAGGGTTAGAAACGTAGAGGATTACTACTTTATAAAACCGATATCCTTCATAATGTATATTTTCAAAAGAAGTAAATACACACAGACATAATTTCAGTAACAGTGTTACTAGACTTTTTGGAGTCAGCTTACAGGACTTCAATATCCATACAAAGGAATTTTTAGTACAGCCAAATACATTTAATACATTTGTACACACCTGTTTGTGATGAGCCGAGAATTAACATATCTATACTCTCCTTCAAGCTTTTGCTCAGTTATTGTCATCTTACCAATGGGTCTTCTAATTCGAGTTAGGAATAGCCCAGAAACAAGCAAGTAGGCCATCATGCTTGCTGGGCCCTGTTATTATTGGGAGAGAAAGATATACAAAGGTCAAGGATATAATAAATTCACTGAATGCAACACACACAATTTATTATAATTAACTCCAGTTACTTTGAGAGAAATTACTCTCTTGACTAATTTTTTCCCTTAATTGTTTCTTTTCTGAGAAATTACACACTGGGTCTTCTTTGTTTTTACTACTCATCTACTCCTCTTCCCACCACTCTTTCCCCAGCTCTCCCAAATTTGCTCATGTAAAAACTCCTAATTGCAGTCCTCACTCTTTCTTTTACAGCACCTAAAACTCTTCTGATGGAACTCTTCTCGATTCTCTCTTAATTCCACAATAACTCGCAAACCTCTTTTTCGCCTTCTCTTTGAATGTTAATACTCCCTGAGGTTTCCTCTTTCACTCCCTTCTCCTCCCAAATTTATACCTCTAATCCCATCACTCTTAAGAACCCAAGATGTTATTTCCAAATACTTACTGTACATCTGAAGCTTACTACTCCGTAGAACCTCAAGCTCAATTCCCCCAAATGAGCTCAATCTGCCTTTCCCTTCTCCAGCATCTTGCTTCTAGCTGCCGTACTTTCTAATGTGGTAAAGTATCTCATCACGCATTGACCCTTCTAAGAGAGAAGCTTCAAGCTTGCCTTTCCAAGCTCATCGAAGGTACTTCCCTCATTCCCATAAATATCCTATGTTCTGCCATACTGAAATAACTGTTTCCTGAACATGCCATTCAATGAAGTTGTTCTTATGTCTGGCAAGCCTGACACGTCTAATGGAGGCCTATTCATCATCCTCAAAGCAGTGCAAATATCACCTCCAATTCTTCTGGACAATAAATACATTTCCACACTTCCATTACTGGGCTTATCACTCTGCATTACAATTGTTTGAATATCTACCCTTTCACCAGACCATAATCCCTCTTCAGTAGGAACTGTGTCTTACTCATCTTTTTATTCAGACAGCGTGTATGGAATATAGTGTATATTATTTTTAAATTCAATATGATTGATTCAATGCATTTCAACAATTACTAGAAGTATGGGGAAAAGAGATAACTAAAACATAATTTCTACCTAAGAAATACAAAATCAGAAAATAAGAACACATGGAGATATATTTAAATATAAATATAATACTTAAGTATTATAAACATGTAATAAGTACCATCAAAATATTACAATACACCGGTAAGAGGCATTAAGCCTATTCACTTGTTTACAGTAAAAACAAGTTTTAAGAATGATTAAACCTGGCTTACGGGATATCAAAAGGTTAGGAAGATAGACAAGAAAATTAAAATAAAAAACTGCTTTCCCCAATGTTTTGGAACAAAAATCACTACATAAATTATTTATTAATCAACTACAGAAAGTATATACATACACATGTACATATATACATAAAACAACCACACTATTATATGATTGTTATAAATATATAACAATAATACTACATATTAAATGACTAAAGTTAGACTTCAACGAGAATACTCAGAGCATAAAGGTCATTCTTACTAACACAAATGTCAGAGAGACACCTAATAAGGCTCATGGGATAGTCAACCATTTATATTATTATAAAATATTCTTGAAACTGTTATGGCCACTCTAAAAGTATTTAAACATTCAAATTTCATAGTAAAATAGCTGTCTCCAAATTTCTTTTTAGACATTACTTTGCAATAATAAATACATGTATGTTCAATGTTTAAGCACTTCTGGTTATTAAAGCCACAAAAATTTTCCAAGTGTCTGGCTTAAGGAAAATTAAAAAGCTAAATTAGAAAACTTTAAAAATCTCTAGTACGGTATTATTTTATAACCAGACTTTATTAGGTATACTTGTAAAAAATACATTCTTTGAGATACATAAAAATTCTTACAAACCATCCAGCTATTCACAGCACAGTACTGTAGCCATTTTAAAGACAGAATAAAAGTAAACTTACCTGAGCTCCTATTGCACTCGTTAACTTGAAGATATACAGAACTATGTCTAAAAATGGCTGTAAAATAAACATCAGAAGGTTCAGAATTAAAAAGAACTAGATTGCCTAGACTGATAGCTAATAAACATGTTAAATACAAAATGCTATTTGACATTTAACACATAATTGTCAACATGCAGAGTTCCCACTATGTATAATTTACTGTAACAGTATGCAGCTCAATGAATACATAAAAGACACAGTTCTTACTCTCAAGAAACTCAAAATGGAGACAGCCTGACCAATGTCTACTGACCATCAACTGGGAAAAGTATTTACCACTTTCCATCAACTAAGGTAGCTCTACTGTGATAATTAACCGTTACTTACTTAGCAATTTCTCAATGTAGTATAAAGACACTGAATAAAATGACCTGAGTTTTAACCCCAAATCTACTAACAGCTTTTCTGGTTTCTATATATCTTCACCTGAAAAATGAGAGACTTTTTCTGCTCTTAACGTCTGATTTTATCACAACATCTGTATGTTGAAATATGGTGAGTGAGCTTATGAATCTAATTTTCTGACCTAAAACTCAAGCTCCTAGAACTAATACGTTAATGTACTGCTCCTCACACAGAGACAACTCAACTGACATACCAAAAGTTGTACATATTTTGAACTGTTTTTCAAGAAACCCAAACTGTGTTCATTTACCTTAAGTCCAAAGCCACCCCTTTCTGACTATATTAGGATAGGTGGCTTGGTTTATTAATTGGCTTGTACTAAGATGAATCTTTTCTTTCTTATGAATTATCAAGAAGTTAGATATATTTAGACATATACTTAGATATATAAAATTCAAGTACACTTAAGTTACTGACAAAAATAATGACTCAATTTAAGTCAGAGTTCAAACAATTAGATATTTTATAAAGTAAATATACTATAGTATATAGCACCACTATAATCAATTAATTTGATAATATTTTTCTTGACTGCAGCTGTGACAAGTCCTGAGCTATGGACTTACTCAAGTGCCAAGATGTAATAAAGAATACACAACAATGTCTACAGAATTACATGAAAAATATTATATACAGCACCTCCCCCTTACACACACACACAGAACAAACTAAAATGTGGTGATGGGCGGAGGGAAAAAAGCAGCTGAATTACTGAACAATTTGCAGCTGTCTGAGTTTCTAGAGTTTGGATCAGTAAAGACTTAAAGAGAGCTAAATAAAGAACAAAGTTTGGCATGAAGTGAAAAGGTATCCTAGCAGTGGGCCTATCAAGAGGGGTGAAGTTCTTATGGATACATATCGCTTTTCTTAGAACTGCCTATCCTCCTTCCATCCACATGGTTGAAATGGGAGCATTCCTATTCTTACAATGTGACCCAGCTCCTTGTAGTATATAGTTTTTTGTCTCAAGACTGGATATTTGGATCAATTGTGGTCAGAGGCAAGATACTACAAATGGTCCAGTTTAAGACACACAAACCAAGAGCAGTCATGTGGCTTGGATGGGAAATGGGGCATCTAAGATGAAGGGTGGCGGGGGAAATGCTGGGCAGACAGTCTTATAGATGCCCTCTACATGTGCTAGCCAACGCAGTAGGTAATGGCAAAGAAGATGGTTTAATGAGAAGACCACAGCAAAAACTGTAAGGGTGGTGAGATAAGAAGAGGAAGTAAGAGCTGACATAATCAGCAGGAAGAAAACTAGTTAAGGTCAGAGTCAAAAGCTTTGGCAATATTCTGGAAAGGGGGGAAAAACAGTAATTAGAAAAAACTGAAATGTACTAATATCTTGTGAAAATTTTTTGGCTATTACTTAAATGATCTATTAGAGATACTGAAGCAGAGAATTGGGCAGGAATATGTTCTAGCCTAGGGTTATGAATGTAGGATTAAAAATAAATTGACCATGAATTTCTAACAACTGCCAGAAATAAGTACACAAGTCAAGAGATAAAAATCCAAGTTTCTGTTGTTTTACTGAAATCAGCCTGCAAAGTTCTTATAAAATCTTTATAAGACACTAAGTTCTCAGTTCTTAGCCAAAGCACCTCACACCAATAATATAAAAAATTAAGTAACCGTAGTTAAAACTATTATAACAACTCTATAATTTTCTTATAAAAGCATTAAATACTTATATGCTGCTGTCATGTGCATCAAATCAATTCCATATAAATTTGCTTAGATTCAAAAATAAGCAAATTAACAACAATAAAAATAGAAAAACTTACCTTACTAAGATTTGAATACAGATCAACTACACTGTTACAAAACTTTTCTACATCTTGTGTAAGCAGCTGGTCTGGATTAGCTATTCTGTTGTCCAGATTTCCCATTTTATAATATGTGAAAGTTCTAAAATAACAATAAGAAGATGACTTTAAAACAAATGATTTTAAAAACAAAAAAATTCACATTATACTACATAGTGCAAATTCATAGCAACAGAAAAATCTGGAGCTGGAAGAGGCCCTAAAGATTGTCTTAATTTATTTTAGAGATGCAGATGCAAGTCTGGTGAAGGATCACTGGCCAATTAATGGAAGAGCCAGGATTAGATTCCAAATAGCTGATGTCTTTCCCTATATGCTTCTGGGTCTAAGAGCAATCCTCTTGAAAAACATATCAAATAAAAAAGAAAAACTTCTACATCTCAGTATCATAAGTATTATTGTTTAAGTATTTTTAATATAAAAATAGGTTATCACTTACTGGAGATACTCCTCATAGAGGTACTTAGTTAGTCTTACTCGGAAGCACAGTTTGAGCTCATTTAACCCAAACTTCAAGAAGTTATTAACCAGAGAAATCTAAAACAAACAAACACATATTATTGGTTTTGCTTCATTTCTACTTACTAAATTATAATTTATTTCCCTATCATTGATTTTGTCTCCAAATCCTATAGATTTTTTATAACTGATAGTACAAATTGATATAATTCAGTTCTGTTTTACTTAACATTTCCAAAGACACAAAGTGAACATGCTAAATCAAATGCAATTAGCTATATTACCCTTTACTTGCAAATTAATTTTAGAATATATTAATATTATTAATTATGAGAAGCACCTTGTTACTTTTTGAGGGGGGGGGAAGATATAAACAAGCCAAAGAGCAAATCTGTCACCTTTCTATCCAGTGTAAAGAACTTACTTTAGGAGTACTGACATTTATGCTTAGTATATCTTCTCTTTCCTGCTACCAGCACTACAACCCTAGACAACGGAACTCTATACCCACTGTATTTGCATTTGTTAAAAAAATTACTGCAAGTTTTATACCAACTAATGCCATCTTCTAGATTATTTCTGGAGTCAACTGTACCAGTCTTTTCCACCATTATATTAAAATTAATTCTTCCACAGTTCTGAGGTCACATTTATATAAAAATTTTCTCAAGAAAACACTGGTCTTCCTCTGAATCTCCATCTTTGATTGACATCAATGCTGCTTTTCTCAATTTTCTATTTTAAAAGGTCTTCCATGTATGTCTATCCTCAAGCTTTATTAAATCTGACATATGTTCTAATTAATTAAGTTGTATAATCAAGCTCCTCCCTTTTACTCCCACACATACAATACTAAAATTCTTATCATGCCGATAAAATAGAATAAAGATAAGACTCAAGCTAAGAAAATTACTTATGATTTGGACCACTTACGTTTATTTTTAGTAAATTTGGACAATAAATTCCAATTAAATTACATTACATTACATTAGTGGTTCGAGTTACTGTAACAGTTTATGGCCTACAGCAATGATTCTCACCCAGGATTTCTGTCCTCAGCTCACTGCCCCACAACCTCACCTTAGCCCCCCACAGGCCACTTGGCAATGTTTGGAGACACTGAAGACATTTTTTTTGTTGTCACAACTTGGGTAGGGGTACTACTTCCATCTAGTTGGATGTTACTAAATATTTGAGAAACCCTGGCCTAATGGTCAAAGAAAAAATCATCTACACTTGTATACACCTACATATGTATGCAAAGAGACTGATCCAAACATAATTCCTTTAAATTTTTCTATCTAGTGTAAAGGTTTGCGCACTGAAAAACTCCACTATAAGTTACAAAACTAAACTTGAAAAAACTTAGTATATAAATCTTCAAAGAACTTAATAAGTAAAAATCCTATAAGATTTCAGGAAGATGCAATTTTTTTCCCTATGTAAAAATTTTTAAAGAATTAACACTTACGAGAGGCATGGCAGCGATGAAGTTGAATAAGTACTTCTTGAAATCTTTTCTGCTACGACCAATGATACCACTGCAAACCACCACATGCAATGCATTAGTTGCAAAAGAAGCAATATTTAACACTAAGAAAACCTCTCTAAATTCTAAAACTATTTTTGGAAATTTTCATTGAATCAAATGAATCAATAAGAACAAAGATGCTAAAAACATTTTCTTACAAGAACATTAACTTTCGAAATTTTGTCATTTTAAACAGCTTGCTTGGAAATCACTCTACAAACGGCAAAATTAAATAAGAATGATAGCTAGTTCTTTCCTTCGTAAAAATGGTAATTAAACAGCAGGCTTATACTTAAGCAGTCACAAAAGGGGTTTTATATGATGAAACAATTAACAACTTTATAGACCCAGGAATGGATTACTGTGGATAAGACAAAGTACTATTTCTTTGTTTGCTTTTAAATATTTTAACATCCTGTCATTTGTATAACTAATGGCAAGGAGACAGACTAATGACAGATGAGCAAATTCTTACTATAAAGGGCCAAGAGCAACCATTTTAAGCTTTGTGGGCCATAAGGTCTCTGTTGCAACTACTCAATTCTGCTATTGTAAAGCTAAAACAGCTAAGAATGAGATTGACTGTGGTCCTAAGAAAATTTTACCAAAAAAGATGCAGTGGGATTTCAATGAAACCAGATCTTTTATCTAGTTTTAATCTATTTTAAATATTTATCTGTTTTTAAAATATCCACTAAGAACTTATTTAAAGGGTTCCACTACTTTTTTAAAAAGCTAGAAAGCCATTATATCATTTTAAGTAAAGGATCTCTGACTACCAAATGTCTGTGGTCTAGTGCAAAGATAATGTTAATATTCCCAGAAGTAAATTAACCATATTTTGAAAAACAATGCACTAAATGATTCAAACCTAGCTCTACACAAAAAAATGACTGGTATACATACTGATAAATAATTTGCTTTTTATGAGGGAGTAGATGAATAATGCCAAGTAATATGAACTGATCTTTTAGAGCAAAAAAGTTCCATGGTCAAATAAATTTGGGAAAACCTGAGTTAATGCTAACAAATGTCTTTACCAAAGGCCCTCTCAAAGCTCTAATGTATAATATGCATTGTAAAACTCTCTGAGAGGGCTTTGTAGCACTAGCATTTCCTCCATCATAGCTAAGATTCCAAAGAACATACTTTGGGAAATGTTACTCTAGACCGATAGAAAAATTAATAGTCCAATTTTGACATAGCTGCTAAAAAGTGTAAAAAAAAAATTTTTTTTAAGCTGAACTAGAAAAAAGTTAAAATAGAGCCACATAAAAATGTTGTTTACAGCAATAAGAATATTAGAGACGAAAAGCAATTAAGTACAAAAGTTTAGAGGTTTAAATTAAAATTATTTGAACCAAACTTTACATAAAACCGAAGTGCTTTAGTGCTGCCCAAGCTGTGAAACACACAAGATTATCAAACTTTGGTAAAGCACATGCCATCATTCAGCAATGGTTTACCACTGGAGTAGCAGCTACAAATTTAAAAAATGGTTTCTTGAATAAAGCTTTATTTCTGCTTATTATTCCACTGCAAAAGAAAAATAATCATCAATAAAGTAATTTTAGAGTAGTCCCAATCATAGTTACTTCTAAAACATACAGGAATCTTAAGATAGTTTGGTAACTTTAAAATGCTACTTATAGCCAAGTGGTTAAAAATAAAATATATATTTATGATTACATACAGCAATATAGGGGAACAAACTTTGCCACCCCAAAATGTGTTTCTTTGGCATAAGGATTACTTTAGGCTGATTATTTTTAAGAAACAGAAGCCTCAGGAAGTCTTTCTTTTTGCCTCCCCCTTAGCTGCCTAAAGAATTTAGATAAAAGGGCCTGCTCCCAGAATAGAGCTATGACCAGAGATATCTGCAAAGCATATGGGCTAAAAGTGTGTGTGGGGAAAGTAGGCAGGACCTAGAGATCAGAGTCCACGCTGTGTCCCAGAGTCTCCACATGGCCCAGCAAACATTTGTTTACCAAACATTTGCTTTTCCATCTTCATGTGAATTGCCTTCCTCCCCTGTGAAGTCCCAAACCCCTACCCCCAACATCCTCTCTGTCGTTAGCTGAAGATGGTATTCAAGATGAGGGCTTCGGCTATTCTGGCGAGTTACTAAGTTCTCCTGGGTCTCTCCCATGTACACATGTTATTAAACTTTTGTTTGATTTTCTCCTGTTAATCTGTCTCATGCCCATTTAATTCTTAGACCAGCCAGAAGAACCTAGAAGGGCAGAGGGGAATTCCTTCCTCCCCAGCAGCAGCAACAAGATATGAAATATTACCTTCCATATCATAGAATTGCCAGTTTCTACCTTAAAGAAGGGGTCTGCCCTATTAAAATCTGCCCCATTCCAAAGTCATTAGTCACTGCTAACAAGTAAGCCTAAAAGATGTCAAGGATATTAAAAGTAAGTACATTAAGGACCATAAAAAGTCTCTTTGTGACTCTATTTTAGCAGAAGAACATAAATCTAAACATACTTTGCAAGAGGCAAAATGGAAAAGACAAAGTTTACAATGTAGCTTTAGTAGCAAGTTAGAGAAATGTGTTAATTTTTCAAATAAAACTGTTCTATATTATGAATTCACAATATTTTAAAACTTTTAATTTGACCAAATATCAAAAGATCTCATGCACAGCAGAAGCTCAAAAATTTTTATTCAGGAGAAAATAAACCATTAACTTTTGTTTTTGTTTTTTTTTGGGGGGAGCAGAGAAAGGCTTATTGCAGGGCCAAGCAAGGAGAACAGGTGGCTCGTGCTCAGAAAAACCCCAAACTCAACAATTAATTTTATTTATTTATTTATTTAGGCCACACTGTGCAGTATGTGGGATCTTCCCCGACCAGGGATCGAACTCATGCCCCCCACAGTGGAAGTGCACAGTCTTAACCACTGGACTGTCAAGAAAGTCCTCAACAATTAATTTTTAAATGACTGCTTCAGGGACTTCCCTGGTAGTGCAGTGGTTGAGAATCCGCCTGCCAATGCAGGGGACACGGGTTCGATCCCTGGTCCAGGAAGATGCCACATGCCGCGGAGCAGCTAAGTTCATGTGCCACAACTACTGAGCCTGTGCTCTAGAGCCTGCGAGCTATAACTATTGAGCCCACGCGCCGCAACTACTTAAGTCCGTGCACTCTAGGGCCTGCGTGCTGTAACTACTGAGCCCACTTGCTGCAACTACTGAAGCCCACACACCTAGAGCCTGTGCTCCACAACAAGAGAAACCACCGCAATGAGAAGCCCACGCACCACAACAAAGAGTAGCCCCTGCTTGCCACAACTAGAGAAAGCCCACGCGCAGCAACAAAGACCTAATGCAGCCAATAAACAAACAAACAAACAAATAAAATGACTGCTTCGGAATCGTGAATTTGGGTTAAGAGTATAAGGAAGCTCCTTGTACTATTCTTGCAGCTTTTCTGCAAGTTTAAATTATGCCAAAATAATATGTTTCTTAAAAACTCTTAAAATTTTTGTTTTTTTATTTTTTTCTACATCTCATAACTAAATTTTAAAGCTGAGTACCCAACAAGTTGATTACTCTAGTAGAATTATAAGTTGGCTCATGCTACATAATAACTTTCCTCTTATCCATCATTACCAATTAAATTAATGCACCACATACTGTCAGTGATGCATTTTCTCTAGAGCATTCAGTCTTTGAGAAAATTAAAATAAGCACCTATTTAATTAAAGTTGGAAATCCCTAGTTTAGAAAATTAAATATTATTCTTTTAGGTTACAAAAACATGAAATCACAAAATCTGACTAAAAGGGGAAAAACTTTTAAAAATAATCTTCTATACTATACCATGATTGTACAGGGTTCTTTATATGTATCATGTGACTGACTGTACACAGATATCTAATATGATGATATTCACAGTGGATGTAACCTGTTATTTTTGTCACAGGTAATTAATAACACTACAGTTGGGGACCCTGTATTTTTATTAACAGATATGGCATTTAAATAGTAAGTAAAGCCATCAAAGGAAAAAAATATAAAATTCTATAATCATGTAAAAGGACATAAATGTCTTCTCTATATTAATTATACAAATGACTCAAATTACTTGTGCACAAAGCTCATAGAAAGAGAACTTAACAAAACTGATCCTGCTAAAGCTGATGTGCTAGCAGCAATGAACAAACACTTCAATTACACTCATGCTTAACTTCTTAGAATTCGTTAGAGGATTCCTCACTGGGGCACAAACACACAAAACTGACCAGACTCCCCCTACAAATTCCCTTCAGGGAAACGAGACAATCAACAATCCCACAACTTGGCTTCTAGCAAGTTAAATATGAATACACAGCCAAGAGTGACTGCTTAAGGAAAGCTCTAAACTGAATGACAAAGATCAGAACAACAAAGGACACTGAAAGTCACAGACCTGAAAGAATAACTGCTACAAAAATGACATTCATACGAAAAGATAGCTCCTGGAAATAAAATTAAAACAAATAAAAATTCACTGGATGATAAAGTTAAAAGAAATCTCCTAGAATATAATATAAAATGTCAGAGATGTAAACAGTAGAGAAATTATAGTCAGAAGATCAGTCCAGGAAGTCCAACACTCAACTAAGATTCCAGAAAAAGTACAGAAAAAACTGGAGAGGAAGAACTTTTTTAAAAACACAAGAAAATTTCATTCTTCAGAATGAAGAATGAGTTTCTAGATTGAAAAGAGCCCACCTAG
Organism: Balaenoptera musculus; assembly: GCF_009873245.2. Lineage (NCBI taxonomy): Eukaryota > Metazoa > Chordata > Mammalia > Artiodactyla > Balaenopteridae > Balaenoptera > Balaenoptera musculus. The sequence continues at coordinate 83,157,041 of NC_045785.1, read as the reverse complement.
TGCCTAGCACAAACACAAGGAATGAAAAAAAATTCACACCAACATTCAGTGAAATTCCCATAACACCAGCAATACAACATCAACAATAAAGAAATAATAAAAGCTTCCAAAGCAGGTAAAAGAAGATCTGCTGCTAAGGGCGGGCAATCAGCACAGGAATGGGACTCAACACCAAATGTGGAAGCTAGATCAGTAGTTTTTAACCTTGGCTGGGATCAAGGTTAGGATCACCTGGGATGCTTCAAAAAGTAATGATTGATTGAATCAGAATCTCTAGGGGTGGGCCCAGGCATTACTAAGTCTCAAAATTCCCCAGATGATTCTAATTATACTGCAGCCAAGGTTGAGAACCACAGAGCCCTATAGAAGACAACAGGGTGATGCTTTCCAAATTCTGAAAAAAAGTGATTTCCAATTTAGAATGAACAAATACAGCTAAATTATCAATCAAGTGTGATAGTAGAAGACTTTATCAGACCCACAAGGTCTCAAAATTTTACTTCCCTTGTAACCTCTTCTCAGAAAAAGACTGCATCTGCCAAAATGAGAAAGTAAACTGAGGAAGAGGAAGACAAAAGATCCAGAAAATAGGAGTTATTTAATGCAGGAAAGAAAGATGAAAAAAATTCCTAAGATCATGATGAAAGTAAATTCAAACATGACTGCTATTTAGTGAAGTTAAAGCACAATCAATCCTGATGAGAGCCGGAGGACAGAAAACTAACAAGAGGTATGGGGTGGGGTGGTAATAGATAAAAATCAGTAAGTTATCTAGGGTGTTTGACACATTACAATACTGAGATTTTATAGTGTTGTCAATAAGCTTGAGCTGAATTAGTAAGAAGTAGGCAAAAAATTAATGTACACAAAAACTTGCAATTTATAAATGCCAGGAAAAGAAGTTGTATATAAAAGAAACTACCAAAGAAGAGCATTTGGCTCAGCTGTAAACAAAAGTCAAAATCATGTAAACAATAAATTCTGATTTAACAAAAAACTGTGATATAACATTAAGAGAATGAGCACAGACATGGGTAGGAGTGTAAAAGAGCTAATTCTCATCTTCCAAAAGAGAAATAAATACACGCATAGTCTCTAAGACTGAAAAATCTAGAGACAGTAACATTAAGTGTGTTACAATGAAATGCAGAGACAAAATAAGAGATGAAACAGTAAAAAGAACAGAAGACAACTGGCTCCAGGAATGACAGTTACGGGTGGGAGGAATGGGGCACAGAACTAATGTTTTTGTGATTAAGTCCTGTAAGGCTATTTGATATTAAACTATATTCATGTTTTACTTTTTAAGCTTTTCATATATTACTTTGATTAAAATAAAAAGGCATGGGACTGACCAAAGGATTCAGGGAGACCTGAATTGAATATTGACGTCTATACCATTTACACATATTCAGAGGCACGTGGTCAGGGCTTTAATCCTATGCAGATAACCTTCTTTGTTCTTCCAGAGAGATGAGTCAGAAAACACCTGCATAAAGCATTCTGCCTCTCCTACAAATCCTCTAAGCCACACACAAATCAAAGATGTCAGAAAAGAACTTTCAAAATTTGGGAGCATTTAAAAATTTTAAGTACTGTCATTCAAACAGTTACGTTATATTAAGTACTTTAAGAAATTTTCTGATAAAATACTGCATGCCAGGAAACAAAATTCCAAGAAAAAATTTTTTACTGACATTCAAATTGGTATCGTGAGGAATAAATCCTTTATTAACAGATAAATGTTAATATCCCAACTGTTTTTTTGTTTTTAAATTCCAAATCGTCAATTGCAGTGATTAATATAATATGTACAAAGACTATAATGAAAAAATATATAAGGCACTAACTTCAGAAACTGAAGAAAATGTCTAAGAATTTTTTTTCTGTTTAATAAACATTCTCAATGTGATTCCCTGAAATGCTTTGATATTTTCCTCAAATTATCTCATTAATTTCAGACATCCAGCTTGGTGACTTTTTAAGTTCCCACTACAGCATTTATTATACTGCATATTAATTTTCTTTCTTTCTTTCTGTTTTTTGGCCGTGCCCCGGAGGCATGCAATATCTTAGTTCCCCAACCAGGGATCGGACCTGTGCCCGCTACAGTGGAAGAGTGGAGTCTTAACCACTGGACCACCAGGGAAGTCCCATAATTTTCTGTTTACTTGTCTCTGACCCTCTATAAACGGCCAGCTCTGCAGGGCTTGGTACAGGGTCTCTCCTGTTCACTCATGGGTACATCCCTATCACTGCCTGTGGCACAAGGGAGACAATAAATATCTACTAAGTAAATGAACAAAAAAACATAATTTGACTGAAGTATTTATACCTAACTTAGAATCTATTTCTTGCCTAAAATAATACTTAAATATGACACAAATTAGTATTTCATACATACAGGAGAAAGATGAAAAGTACCTTTCAATGAGTGTCCCGTTCTGAATCATCCAAACATCACAGTATGTTCGAGACACCAGCATAACAGCAATAAGTATCAAGTAACCTGTCTAAAATAAACCAGGTATAGTTAATTAAATGCATTTTAGAAAGTTAAAAGAAACATTACTTTGGTAAAGATTTTTGGTTTCTAAATTCAAAGCTTTATTCTAGCTTTAATGTAGTTGGCTGACATTCTACCTACAGGTTATTTTTAAATATAATTTTGAAAGAAGTTTAAAATATAATGTAAATGGAAAAGGCCTTATAGATCATTTAATCTAACTTTTTCATCCAGATTCAAAAGTGAATCCCAGGCAGGTCAAATGACTTGCCTTCATATAATTAGTCAATGACAGAAACCAGCAGTATAACTAGACTACCTAAATCACAGTGTATTGTGATTGTCCTATGTTTTTAATATACAACTCTAATAAAGAAAAATGACAACTACCAATATACAGTTAAGAACAAATACTGAAGTCTAAAATTTTGCTTAAATAGAATAAATTTGGTTCGGTTTGTTAGAAAAATCTCTAACAGTGCCCCTGCCCTTGCAGGGCTTTCAATTTAGTTATTAAGGCAAGATTTACACATAAAATGTAAAAAAACAGACCAGTGTAGGTAAGTATATTTGCATCACTTCATGTGATAAGTGGCAGGATTGAAAGGTCTGAGGTAGCAAAAAAGGCTTATGACATTAGAAATACATTAAATAAACCAAGTACAACAAAGGAGAAAATGAGGATTACGAGTAAAAAAAAAAAGATGAAAGATTTAATGGAAAATAAAAAATAGATTAAAACCATATGAATTATGGTATTGCATATCCAGCAGAGCTTATAAAACCACCGCAAGCTTTTAGGTAGAACAAAATATTAAAAAGTGTTGTTTACAGAGCATTACTTAAGCAATGCTGGGCAAGATGGATCATCGTGCGGGAGAGGCTGAGTGGCTGGCTAGGAGTCAATTGTCTTTGTGTGGGATGAAAACCTACCCTCCAGCCTCCAACTGCAACACACACCCATTCAAAGGTGACCTTAAACTTCTAAATGGGGAAAATATAACAGCAGCATAGAAGCTAAAGTCATAGAAGAGGGTGTGTGGTAGGGGGAATGTTTGTTGGATAAGGTGTTTGATTTCAAAGTTATGGAATTGAGAGGCAAATGCATCTATGACTTCTGTAATTTTTGCAAAACTAATCTTGTTTTTTAAAAAAGGTGAAGGTACTGAAAATACAGCCCTTAAGTGAAAGACAAGGCAGGGAGTCATAAACACGGAAGTAATAAATGAATCCATAAGAAAGAAGAAAATGTCAAAGAAAGTCTACACGACTGAGTTGTGACAGCTGTTCCCCCAACGTTTGCCAGAGTTGTCCAGCAAGGGAGATACCATCTTCCTACCCTGTCCCACCATCTCGAAGTTAGGTATTAAACTGACAACAGAAGAACCTACTGATTTTAATAAATCCTATCTGTAGATGATACTTTAACGGTAATGCTAACTTTTAATTCAGACCTTAAGTACAGCCTCAATCTTAATCATTTGAGGAATAAAGGTAACATTAGACAAAGATAGTTTATTTTTTTCCTTTATTTTATATACTTTGCTTAATTTTTTCTTTAAATAAATATCAAGTTTACTTGTCTCATTTAGCAAAGTCTGCCGAACTTTGATTACTGACAGTCCTGAAATGCCTTTTTATGCAAAGGCTGTCCTCAGAATCACCATAATTCCATTACTGGGTTCGTAGAATATGTCAGAAACTAAAGATAGGCCTGATTTAGGCAGTCCCTCACCTTATGATACAGATGAACTTCCATATGTTCATATGCAGTATTTTTATTTATTTCATAAATTGATTAATCTCTCTAACTCTACCTCCAATTATCTGTGATTTCTACTGGAGTTTATTTCACTTTCTTGAACCGGGGTTAAGCCCGGATTTTTATATCCCTCAAAGATGGTTCGTAAAATGGCTCTGTGGCATGGATACACCTTGACAGAACTGGAAGGTTGGCCAAGTTTGGCCCATCTACCTTCTTACTAACTCCCAGAGATCTATTCAATGTCTCACATTCATTTCATATTCAGCAAACCTCTGCTAAAAGGTTAAATGAACATTAAGCTGTTAACTGATAAGGGGGGGGGGGGTAATACAAAAATCTTTCCAGAGAAGAAGCTTGTATTTTAAATAAAGATTCTTCAAAGTCAGGGAGATTGTAGAATGAGAAAACAATTAATTATATCCAGAGAGTCACGGGACGCCTTCACAAAGAAGATAAAGAGCATTAAGCTGTTTTTTAAACATATTTGTTTTTGTTGGGGGTGTTGTCACAAACATGGTGTCATGAAAGTACGAGGGCACAAGGCCTGGCTACAAAACAGCAAAGAACCTTCCAAGTAGATGGTATGGAAAGGAAGGGCAAAGTCACATTGTGATTTACCCTATAGGAGAAAAGAAGCCAAGTGTTCTTATTAGGGTTTTAGAAAGAAGACTAGTTAGAAAAGGAGAAGACCAATTAAGAGATTATAATAATCCAAGCAAGTGAGAACAGTAAAAATGGAAAGTATGGGACTAATTGAAGAGAAACTCAAGGATGCTTGGAAAAAACATTTAAAATATAAGGGACGAAGCAGATTTAAAAAGTGCATTTTCCAATTTTTCTTCAAGAAACACATAGGATCTCTATCTAATTAGAAAAAAACCAAATGTTATTAAATTATTTTTTAGAGTCTCTTAAGGGCAGAGTCAACAAGACATGACGCTGAAGTGAGGGGAAGGAGAGCAAGTCCAGTGTGATGGAGGAATGTGCCTTTTCTTTGAGAATTATAGTGCTTTTGGAACGTCTTATCCTTTTCCTGCTATCAATAGATTACAAGGCTAATGCTTTTTAAAATTTGAACAGTGGGAAACAATTATGTTTGAAGAAGACAAACTTGGCAGAAAAGATTTAAAAAGGAGAGATTCTTTGAAATGAGACTAATTAAAGAACACTGTAATATCTAGGTAAGAATATTTAGAGAGAAGAATTAGCAGATACCAGTGACTGAAAGGATGAGAGGTAGGTATGGGGAGGAGAAAGAGTCAACGGTGATAGTACTTCTAGTTGTACAAAAGGAGAACACTGAGGTAATTAAAGATGGAGAACACAGCATTATTTTATTTTTTAATCATTAAAATACTTAATAAATCATGACAAAGATAATCTTGACAAAAGAGCAAATGAAAGAATAGTAAAACTTTATTCTTACAACCAGTTCACTTCCTGAAAATACCTGAAGAACCCAGGTATCTTAAAAACATATTTAATCAAATATGAAGAAGCAACTCTCAAACATATTCCACATCAATGCTACTTGTTAACATCTCAACGTAATAAAAAGGTCTTTCTAAATTTAATCTCGTTTTCATTATATTATAATAAAGCAACACCATTTAGGCTGACTGTACTGAAGTACTCTAGTATTTCACATAAAATATAATAAAATAATAGTTCATAAACAAGAGAAAATCATTTAAAAACTGGCGCTGAACAACAAGGGTACTTGCATGACAGGCAATGATTTAGACAAAAATTTAGTCTTCATTACCTACAGAGGAGACACTTGACCTGTAGTAGAACAAAGGCTTTATAATTCTATTGTTCTGATCTCACATAAGCTTTAAAGTTGAACACTTAACATTATCGTTTCATAAGACTTACCTCTTTACAAAATGTTCTAGGGACCATGATTTTCAGAATTCGTGTGAGCCTTGAAAAAAACACCTTGTCCACCACAGCTCGTTCTTTTTTCCCCTCTTTCTACATTAAAAAAAAAAAAAAAGAAAGAAAGAAAGCTTTTAAAATAGTTATAACAAATAAGATTAAAGAACCATGTTTCATCTAAGGCAACATAAACAACTATTAAGATGGATACTGCATTTGAAGAACATAGTCCTGTACTGCTCTTCATATTCAAACATGCTTTCAAGAAACTAAGATGTTACCAAAAACTAAATAAGGAAGTGAGAACTTCCTTTCAGAAGTGAAGCTGCAGAAATATCTGGAAAAAGAACACTGCAAACAGAAGAAACAGCAAATGCCAAATACCAAGGTAAAAGCTCGTTTAACAACAAAATGGCCAATCTGGCTGGAGCTGTGAGCAAGAGAAAGTAGTAGAAGATGAGGTCAGAGGACAGCTAAGAAATGGCCATTATTCATTATCCATATCATTACTGTTTGTTCATCATCCACTTCCTTATTAACAACAGAATTTTTTTAAAATCCTGAACAGGAATTTTCCTGCTATCAAGTACAGGAAACTTTTGGATTCCTAGATTTATCATTTAACATTTCTAATATGCACTCTTCCTTACAAATTCAAAGACAGACAAGGTTCCCTCACTCATACAGTTCACATTCTAGCAGGGGAAACCCAGATAAAAATAAACCAATAAATAAATTGTTACAGATAGACTAGGCAGGGTCAAGAGAAAAAGAATGATCCAGAAAAGCATGAGAAGAAAGGTTTCTTTGGGGGAGGGTAGTAAAGCACAGGGAACACCAAGCACAAAACCCAGTTCAAGAATAAAATTGCTATGCACACTGAAGAGCAAGATAACAGCGCTGCTAGAGCAGAGTAGACAAAAGGAGAGAAGCTGAAGAGATGGGTAGGACCTATAAAAAACAGAGCCCTGAAGCCATAGAAGGATTTAGAGTTTACTGTCAGTGTAGAGGGAAACCACTGATGATAATTAAGAGCAGTAACTCGTTTTATTACCCTCAGATACTTCTTCATTTTCACTGGTACATGAAAATAGAGCTATAAAACCATTTGCAAGGATAAGGAAAGAGTGACATGAACTGGGTACAGTGGATGTTATTTACTTTATTACCCTTGGGCTGTCTGGAAGAACAGGCAGAAGAAACTCCTCGAAATGGGCAAGACTCTCCAGAAGGACCCCATCCCCAACTGAGCTTCTTTCCCCAACTCCTATAATCGCAGCTCACTTATGTATTAACTACTACGCTCTTGATAAACAAATACCCATTGTATAGTAAATTCTATTAGTTAGACAAACTTTGCTGTAAATATGCTTTAATTAAATTAATATCTAACTTGATAAACCTTAAGTGAGTCGTTTGCGTACTGAATTAGAATAAGCTACCATCCATATGTCACACACTGTGCTAAGGGCTTTATATATGTAATCCTAATAAACAGACACATCGTACAGAACTGTAGACAAGAGATGAAGGGACTGGGTGTGTAGAGTTAGATCAGAAAGACTACGACAGAAAGAACTGGATAAGAACCAACCTACCGTATAACTGCTGGAACAGAGTTCAGGTCTTTCAAACCTTACAAAGGTTGTAAACCCCATCCCACTGAGTCACAGGCCCAGTCTACTTCATTCACACATGTACGTATTCATTCATTCAATATTTACTTGGCCCAAGGCACCTTTCTAAACCATGGGGACACACCAGTGAACAAAACACAAAACACCCTACTCACAGTCTATTTCCTCTAGCTAGCCTATTCTCCTCAAGCCAAACCTTACAACTTCAACCTAAATCTCCCCTTTCACCTCCCCAAACTGAGAAAGTATAGGAATAAAAGAATAAAGAGAAAGCAATGTACATCAACTACCTTTAAAGAAAGTTAGACTTCTGCTCTCATTTCCCTCCTGTCACTGCCTCCCTACCTCACTTCATCCCACCTGTAGTCAGTACCTTCTCCATCCCTACTTGAGCCTTAGACAGAATAATTCCAAGGTGAGACGGCCACCTTCTGACTTAAAACAGAGGACAACTATTTCCAGCTGTTCTCAAGAAATGATCTAGGGCAAACAAGGAGGAAGGTTTAAAAAAAAGTTACAAGAAAGTAACAATGAAGCACGTCGTATATAATTAGCAGTTTACCTGGTATATAATTCCTCCTCCTCTTTTTCTTCTGTCCCTGTTGCCACTGCTCCTATTTCTTAAGCTGTCTGAAAGCTGACTTTATTATTTTCATTACATTTGAATCCATAAAGGGAACGATATACTTCCTAAAGTCAGGAAACACCAAACATCTGGACTGGAGGGCTGACTCAGGCTGAAGAAATAATCAAGATGCTGTACCATTCTTGATACATAATAAAAGTCATACCTGAAACCAATCTAAATGCAAATAGCTACAGAGACAGTACATCTCATAAACACTGCTAGCTTCTCCTAAGAATTCATTTTAACCACAATTGACTTTCCCCACCTTTAAACTTCCCAGTAATTTTTTAAAAATATAAAAAACACTTTTATGATATATCTAACATGCAAATCATAAAAAAAAAAACCATTAAAGACCATTTAAGAAGCTAACGTAATAATGCAGTCAGAAAAAAAAAAATGTACCTAACATTCAGGAGGCAACAAGGTCAAAGGGCAATGAGAAGTTCCTATTGATGTGTCAATCAACTTAGAAAGGTGACATGAACCGGAACTGACAGGAAGAGACAGATGTTTGAAATAGCAAATAAAAGGTCATTTGGTGCTGACAAAAGTGTAAGCATTTCTGTATATTGTTAGAGGAAGTATAAATCAACATAACTATTATGTTGCATCTATCAAAATATAAAATGTACACTCATTGCAAAATGTAAAACAACCCAGCAAATTTACTTTTAGAAACTTATCCTAGAGGTATTCCTGAACATATGCTTAAACACATAAATGAAAAAACTTGCACACTGTTTTATAATACTATAAAATTAAAAACCTAAATGTACATCAATTATGAGATACTACATAAATCATGGTAAATTTATGCAATGAAGATTCTACACAACTGTAGAAAAGGAAGCAGCTCATATTCATACAAGAGAATACTATAGAGTGGTTAAATTAACTAGATCTATAGCTATCAACATAGATGGATCTTAAAAAAACATTATGCTGAAAAAAAAGGAGAATGATACATACAATGATTCAATTTATAAAATTTTTCAATAAGCAAAATAGTTTACCTATATTGTTTATGGAGATATACACACCTCAAAAGTACAAAAATATGCCTGGGAATGCTGAAGACCAAACCCAGCACAGTGTTACCTTTGTACATTTTTGAATTTTATACCCTGTGTATTACATCAAAATTAAAAGAATATTTTAAAATCAAGTCAACTATCTCTTTATACTACTCTTTATCTAAATTTTTTTCTCCTTAAATCTCATGTCTTATGAAACTTGTCTCCCCTCAACCATCCCACCAAAGATTATAAAAAATTTCAATAAAAAATTATCTTTTCAATTGCGTCCCCTCATAAGTGACACACATTCACTGTCGTAAAATTAGAAAATTCTGATGAGCAAAGATAAGGAGCCTATAGCTACCACTGAGAGACATCAACTGTTAATATTTGGCACATCTCTTACCAAATTTCATTTCAGCATATGTCTATGTGTGCACTTCCTATAGATTTCACAAATGTGGTATCAGGATGTACACTGCCTTAAACCTTTTTTTTGGCCAACCAGTTGATCTAAACTAAATTTATCTTGCTTATACTATATGAGTAGCAAACAAGTATATATTTTTTTAAATGTACAAAAAAATAGGAAGAATTAAAAAATGAGTGAATGAATTGTGCTGTACTGGATAGTTTCACTGATGTCCTAGAACTTTCAGATATGGTGGTATACAGATAGTAGCTATAACTAAGATAACTAAGGTTTGATTACTCAGGTATAATTTAGATATGAGAGATTATGAAGATGGAAATTTGCCAAATGACTGGAGATAAGCATATCTTGTCCCATTTTTCAAAGATTATGGAAACTGAAGAACAGCAATTTTGATGTCTATCTCCAGGATATTCAGAGAATAGACATTAATATTGAGGGTTTAGGAAGACCTAAGAGACGCTAATCACTAGAAGCCAGCAGAAGTTTACTAGGAAGAAGTCATGTCAAAGCCTTCTAATTTTCTTCTTTGTTAAAGATACTGTGCTAGTATATTAGCTGACATGCACAACATTAAGCTCCATGAGGGTAGGAACTTTTGTTAACTGCTATACACACAGAACCAAGAACAATGCCAGGCATATATGAGGGGCTCAATCAATATTTGTTGACAGGCTGACTTAATAAATGAATTAACAAATTAATCAAGGAATTTGATGTTTCTTATAAAACTATTGTGGCCTTAATGGAGAAATAAAGACCAGATTTTTCTGCAGTTGGATATAGTCACAGCTGAATAAACCATAACCAAAAAAGCAAAGATTAAGAGATGCCACAGAGGAATTTTCTGGTCCTAACCTAGTCAATATTATCAGCAATTGTGAGGAAGATAGAGAAGACAAATTAAGTTTGTAGATAATACCCTCCACTTAACACAGTAGATGTTAGAATTACATTCAGAATTACACTAGGGAGTTCCCTGGTGGCCTAGTGGTTAGGATTCCAGGCTTTCACTGCCATGACCTGGGTTCAATCCCTGGTCAGGGAACTGAGATCCCGCAAGCTGTGCAGTGTGGCCAAAAAGAAAAAGAAAATTACAGTAATAGAATAGACATATTATAGAATAGACTAATAGTATAGACCCTATAGGCTGACATTTACAGGGAAACAACTGAGTTACCATATGACCTAGCAATTCTACTCCTAAGTATATACCCAAGAGAAATGAAAACATATGTCCACACAAAAACTTGTACATGAATGTTCATAGCAGCATTATTCATAATGACCAAAAGGGGGAAACCACTTAAATTTCCCTCAATTGATGGATAAATAAATGTGGTATATCTAAACAATGAAATACTATTCAGCAATAAAAAAGAATGAAATACTGATACATTCAACAATACATAAGAACTTTGAAAACATCATGTTAAGTGAAAGAAGCCAGTCACAAAAGGCCACATATGACATGATTCTATCTATATGAAATGTCCAAAATAGGCAAATCAATAGAGACAGAAAGTAGATCAGTGGTTACCAAGGGCCAGGAGGAGAGGGTAATGAGGAATGACTGCTAATGTGTATGGAATTTCCTTCTGGGGAACTGAAAATTTTCTAAAATTAGATAGCGGTGATGGGTGTACAACTCTGTGAACATACTAAAACCACTGGATTGCACACTTAAATACATGGATTTTATGGTATATGAATTACACCTCAATAAAATTGTTATTAAAAAAAGAAATAAAGAAATCAACTGATGAATACAGACATCTGTCAAAAGAGCTGTTCATCAGAAAGATACCTGAAGGCTTACAATTTATCACAAACTCCACTTAATATAAACAGAAGTAATGGCTAAAGAAGTAAAAGCAACTTTAGGCTGAATTTTAGCAACATGACGTTCGTATCAAGAAATGTAATAGTGCTGATGCGTTCCACGCTAGTCAGACCACGTCTACATTAGACTATATTCTATAGACCACAGACTACATTCTATCCTAAACATAATGTCCAGAGGAACTAACTAGTATAGATCCAGAGGAATGTATACATAATTGAAGAACAATTAGAAACCATGTCACCTGAGAAACACTTGAAGGAATGAGGATTGCTTAGCGGGGGAAAACGATTCAGAAAATACAACTATCTTCAAACAATATGAGAGTCTATTAAGAGAAAATAGAGCAAACTTGTTCTGTGTTTCTACAAACGACAAAATAGAGTCTTAGAGAGGGAAGAATAATTGCATCACGGACTTGAACTAATACAGTTATGGCTATCTCCTAGGTAGTACTTTCCATCAAATGAACAGATTCAAGTAAATACAAAAAGTCACCTACCAAGGATTCCTACTGAGGAAGAATTCCTATAATATGTAGTGGATTAGAGATGATATTTAAGTTCCCTTCTAATTCTTAAATTCCATGATTTTATCCTAATTCAAAAATATATAATGAGACAAATGAAATAAATGCATGAAATCCCAAAGAGTAGACAACATAAATTTTACCTCATTGTTCCGTAATGGTGGTTTTCCATTTTTCTTACTGCAGAGAAAAAGAAAAAAGGGCAAGACAGCTTTATTTGCAAACTGTTCCCATCATAAAATATTATTTTAAGATATCAAAAGAATATACCAAATTCTCCAAATGAATTTCTTCTTTTACATTTCATACTGAGATAGAATATATTAAATACAACAGTCCAACTGTATAATCCACAGTCCTCTTACTAAGTATAAATCACAAAAAGTGCTCAATAAATGTTAACTACTACTATAATATATCAGCCATTACATTGTAATTTTTTCATACACACACAAATACACTTATTTTACAAATTCTCCCATGGAGATGCAGAATCTGTTTTTCCATCCTTGAATCAAGGCTTGGCCATGACATTAGTAAACTGACACAAGGAAGGGCTTGAAAAACGTTTGTGCATTGGGCTCACTCTCTTGCTGCTGGGAATCTTTTCCCAACCATGTGAGCAATCCCAGGTTAGCTGCCTAAAGGATGGGAGACCATGTGTCATTTCCACGTTACAAATGAAAAAACTGGCTTGGGGGACTTCACTGGCGGCACAGTGGTTAAGAATCCGCCTGCCAATGCAAGGGACACGGGTTCGAGCCCTGGTCTGGGAAGATCCCACATGCCGCGGAGCAACTAAGCCCGTGCGCCACAACTACTGAGCCTGCACTCTAGAGCCCGTGAGCCACAACTACTGAGCCCGCTCACCACAATTACTGAAGCCCACGTGCCTAGAGCCCGTGCTCTGCAACAAGAGAAGCCACCACAATGAGAAGCCCGCGTACTGCAACCAAGAGTAGCCCCTGCTCACCGCAACTAGAGAAAGACCCAACGCAGCCAAAAATAAATAAATAAATAAATTTTTTAAAAAAAGAAAGAAGAAACTGGCTTGGAAAAGTCAGTACCATGCCCAAGGTTCACGCTACTCAAAGTAGTTAATCTAGTACTTGAACGCAGGTCTGACTATTAACCCAGGCTTCCCCCCAAAACAATATAATAACCAGGCTTGGTTTCTTTTTATACACACTACCATAGCACCCTATGCTTCTATATAACATTCATCACATTTTAAATTTCTTGTTTAACATATATTTCCTCCCAGTATATTAGTTCCATGAGATCAGGAGCTATTGCAGGTTGGCTTCTCCAAAGTAGAGATGAGGTGGTGTTTGAAGTACGAAATGTTTATTAGAGATCAGTATCTGTGAAAGGAAGGCAAAGAAAGAAAGTTTGGGCAGAACTCAAACTGTGATACAGGCCAACAAAATTTCAGCCAGCCAAGTGGGAAGCCCTGAATCAAATACTGTCCGTCACAGTACTCTGTGATGGGATGAAATGGCCAGGTCTTTAAATCTCTTTCTAACTCAGCATGCAAATGTATGCTGCTCCAGGGAGATCATGACCTTGGGGGAGGTAGCTCTGCAGGTAAGGCAGACCCTAAGATGTGTGCAGAAGGGTCTACCTGGTAATCCGCACTCCGCATAGCTGGACAATGAGCCCTTCTTTGAAGGGGAATCTGGGTAGCATATCTCCTTGTCTACTACAGGGGTCATATATTACCCAACCCTATATGTTCAATACCTAGTTGAGCCACAGAAATTTGTACAGCAATCAGTGAACATTTTCAGTAATAGGCTACCACGTCACTGAATAATGCTAGAAAGGCAAACAACTATTGATACAATTCGGTAGATGCTATCATTTTAAAGTGCTTAGGTTTATTACTGTTTCTAGTTTCAATTATACTGCAGGATTGTTCATCTGTTTTTAAATTTCCATGAGACTGCAAAACTGTTTCACAGAATGACATATATATATATATATATGCCTTTCAAGCATGCACAGTTAATTATGAGCCCCTTTTATAAATAAGGCTTTCTAAATTCCTCTTTTTTAAGAATTATTTAATGTTTCCTCAATTTTGAAGATACCAGCTATATATAAACATATAAATTACTTAGGATAAATTAGAGCAGTATACTATATTTATGAGCTAAATCTATTAAAATAAAAGTATTCAACATGTTTGAAATATATTATCAATATGCACACAAAATGGCGAGGTATCTATAACATCTAGAACAATCACTAAATATCAGTTATCTTGTTACATTTCAGGGTATAACCAACTGAAGTTATTTTTAAATCTAATTTTGTGACTATGTGAATGACAACCTTAAACCAGTCTATTATACCAATATCAATGTCATGTTCAGTCAGGAGCTGCTCATCTATCTTCTTCTTACTCCATAAATCAGCACACTTTCCAAAATACGATGGCACTCCTGCATCAATCCTTTTCATTGCCTTGCCCAACATCCAGGCGTGGGCAAAGGCAAGGAAAAGAGGATCACAGTACCAGAATAAGATATACAAAAACAACCTGGTTGCTAGAGTATGAGACAAAGGCACACAGAAGAGATACATTATCAAATGCATGTGGTACTGAAAAGACAGGTAAATTATAAAAGTGACATGGTCAAGAAGCATTCAAACGTCTACTAATTGCTTACTACATGCTAGGCACTATTCTAGATCAGCGTTTCTCAAACCTCGTGGTCTCAGGATACCCAAGATCTTTTATATATTTGTGTTATATGGATATTTATCACATGAAATTTCAACCTCATAAATTTTAAAAATACTTATTTACTCATTTAAAGATAACAAACACATTACATATTAAATAAAATTTTTATAAAAATAGCTATATTTTCTCAAACAAAACAATTTAGTAAGAAAAGTGGCATTGTTTATACATTTTGGCAAATCTCCTTAATGTCTGGCTCAACAGATGACAAATGGATTCTCATATCTGAGTCTGTATTCGTTCTATCTACTGCAATATAGATAGGTAGTTGTAAAACAGTAGTATTCTAATAACTGTGGATATTCTTCTGTGATATTATAATGCTGCAATGCAGTCTGATAATTATATCAATGAACTTGTACTCTGATACAATAAAATTCACTGGTCTATATTATATTACACTTTTTAAAAAAATAAATTTATTTTATTTATTTTTGGCCGTGTTGGGTCGTCGTTGCTGTGCACGGGCTTTCTCTAATTGCAATGCGTGGGGGCTACTCTTCGTTCCGGTGTGCGGGCTTCCCATTGTGGTGGCTTCTCTTGTTGCGGAGCACGGGCTCTAGGCACACGGGTTTCAGTAGTTGCAGCATATGGGCTCAGTAGTTGTGGCTCGCGGGCTTAGTTGCTCTGCAGCATGTGGGATCTTCCCAGACCAGGGATCGAACCTGTGTCCCCTGAATTGGCAGGGAGATTCTCAACCACTGTGCCACCAGGGAAGCCTCTATATTACACTTTCAATGGCTCTTTTTTTTTTTTTTTAAAGACACCAATTGTACTTGAACATTTGTTATTATTATTTATTTATTTATTTATTTATTTATTTATTTATTTTTGGCTGTGTTGGGTCTTCGTTTCTGTGCGAGGGCTTTCTCTAGTTGCGGCAAGCGGGGGCCACTCTTCATCGCGGTGCGCGGGCCTCTCACTGTCACGGCCTCTCTTGTTGCGGAGCACAGGCTCCAGACGCGCAGGCTCAGTAGTTGTGGCTCACGGGCCTAGTTGCTCCGCGGCATGTGGGATCTTCCCAGACCAGGGCTCGAACCCGTGTCCCCTGCATTAGCAGGCAGATTCTCAACCACTGCGCCACCAGGGAAGCCCTCAATGGTTCTTTTAACCCACTCAAAATTTTCTAAGATCATGCATTAGTCATTTGGAAAATGCTGGTTCACTGAGTTATACAGTAGGCCTTCCAAATGTAATACATTTTATTATACAATATTTTTTAAAATTATATTTGTTAATATTACCACCAATATCATCAGAAAGGTCTTAAGCACTGGGAAGCTACCAAGCTCATGGTAGCAGACAAGATTTCCAAATTCTAATTTTCACTTGAAAGCTTAAACTGTAACATTAGCAACAAACACTGTCAGTTGTTTCTCCTTGAAGGCATTACAAGAAAATGTCTGCAATATTCAAGGCTGAATAACCAGAGTTATTCAGTCTTTCTTTCAAGTAAAAATGATGTTCTACCAAAAAAACAACAAAAAAAAAGTGGCTAGTTCAGTTCACAACTCAAACAACTGCACAGTGCTTTCCCTCAAGACAACCTCTGTACTTGATATGCTACGAGAAGTGCATTTGCAAATTTCTCGTTTTTCTTTGGCAAAGACATCACAAAAAAGAAAAGACAAGATCAGTAACCAGCTATAAAAAGTAAAGGAAGGTTTTATCCAAGAAATATAAAGTCAGGTTAACATTTGAGAAAACAATGTAATTCATCATATTAACAGTCTAAAAAAGAATAAACATATGATCATATCAATAGATACAGAAAAGGCCTAAAAACCCAACACCTACTCATCCTAAGAACTCTCATCAAACTAGAAATAAAAGGAACTTCCTCAATCTGATAAAGGATATCATCAAACACCTACAACTATCATCATACCAATTAACAAAAGACCGAGTCTCTGTAAGATCTGGGACATTGCAAAGATGCCAACACTCACCACTTTTATTCAATATTGTCACTGAAGGACACAGTGCAATAAAGTAAGCAGAACAAACAAAAGGCACATAGAATGAAAACGAAGAAGTAAAACTATCTTTATTGCAGACTCTATAAACACTATATAGAAAAGCCTAAGGAATCTACAAAAAAGCTAAGTGAGTTCAACTAGTTTCCAGAATACATCTATATATAAATACCAATTGTATTTCTACATATGAGTGAAGAACAATTGGAAATTGAAATTTTAAACATACCATTTACAAAAGCATCAAAAATATTAAATACTTAGGGCTAAAATTAAAAAGAAAAAAAAAAGACATGCAAGATTTGCATGCTGAACACTACAACACATTGCAAAGAAATGTTCAAAGAAGACTAGATAGAGAGATATATATCATGGTCATGGATCAGAAGACTCAATATTATTAAAGTGTCAATTCTTTCCAAATTGATTTAGAAATTCAATGAAATCCCAATCAAAATCGTACCAGACTTTTCTGTAGAGAGTAACAAGTTGAATCTAAAATCCATATGTAAATGCAAAGGACCTAGATCAATACATTTTTACAAAGAAGAACAAAGTTGGAGGAATTGCACCTGATTTCAAGGCTTATCATAAAGCTATACTAATCAAGAGTTTGATACTGGAGTATAAACAGAGATCAAAGAAACAGAAAAGTCCAAAAAGTAGACCTACACATATATGGTCAACTGATTTAAGACAAAAGTGCCATGGCAACTCAATGAGGAAAGGATAATCTTTTAACAAATGGTACTGGATCAACTGGACAGACATATGCAAAAAAAAACCAAAAGGAACCTCAGATGTTATTGCACATCATATACAAAAATTAACCTGTAGTGAATCAGAGATCTAAATGTAAGAGCTAAAATTACAAAATTTCTAGAAGAAAACAGAAGATCTCAGTAATCTTGAGTTAAAGACTTGTTAAATAGAACAAAGTACAAACTACACACAGAAAAAAAAAATCAATAAACTAGAATTCATCAAAATTCTAAATGTTTGTTTCTCAAAATATACTACTAAGAAAATTAAGACAAGCCACCAACTGGGAGAAAATATATGCAAAATACATACCCAAGAAAAAACTTGTATTCAGAATACATGACAGACTCTTACAATCAAATAAAGCGGCAATTCATTTAAAGATTTAAACAGACACTTTGCCAAAGAAAATGTATGGATGGAAAATAAACACAGGAAACAAGCTCCAAATCATTAGTTCTTAGGGAAATTCAAATTAAAACCACAATGAGAAACCACTACACACATCCACTAGAATGGCTAAGATTAAAAAGACTGATCATAGCAAGTGTTATCAAGGATGTGGAGCAACTGGAATTTTCTTACACTGCTGATGGGAATATAAAATGGTACACTTTGGAAAACAGTTTCTTAAAAAGTTAAACATACACCTACCATACAAGCCAGCCATTCCACTACTAAGTATTTGCTCAAGGAAAATAAAAGCGTATTTCCATACATAAACCTTACACAAAATTCATAGCTGCTTTATTTATTTTTTTTAAACATCTTTATTGAAGTATAATTGCCTTACAATGGTGTGTTAGCTTCTGCTTTATAACAAAGTGAATCAGTTATACATATACAATATGTTCCCATTTCTCTTCCCTCTTGCATCTCCCTCCCTCCCACCCTCCCCATCCCACCCCTCTAGGTGGTCACAAAGCACCGAGCTGATCTTCCTGTGCTATGCGGCTGCTTCCCACTAGCATCATAGCTGCTTTATTTTTAATAGCCAAAACCTGGAAACATCCAAATGTTCATCAACAAGTGAATGGATTTAAAAAATTGTAGTATTTCCATAAAATGTACTCAACAATTAAAAAAAAAAAACCTACTGATGCACGCAACATGGATGAATCTCAAAATCATTATGCCGACTAAAAGTAGCTGGACAAAAATGTACACAGTGTAGATCCCACTTACATGAAATTCTAGAGCAGTCAAATCTAATCTACAGTTATAGAAAGCAGGTCAGTGGTCGCTTCAGGCTGGTGCAAGGGAGAAGACTGACTACAAAGGGGCATGAGGGATCTCTGGAGTGATGGCAATGTTTGCTATCTTGATTGGAGTGATGGTTTCACAGGTGCTTAAATGTCAAAACTCACTAAGTTGTGTATTTTAAACATAAGCAGTTTATTGTACATCAATAAAGCTTCCATAAAACTATAAAAGAAAAAGATGACCAAAACCTAGGGGAGACTTTTTCCTAAGAACACAATAGAAAAGTACATTTTGTTTGTTCTTTATTGTTGGAGGGGCGAGGGAGAAGGAGATGGAGTTAACTATTCCTTAATAATGCCAACAAAATACGTAAAACTAATAAGCAGAAACTTCCCCCAACAAACTATGAGACTAGGAAAAAGAAATGACAAAAATTAAGAGAGAAGTTTTCAGATAACTTTCAGACTAAGTAAAAAAAAAAAAGAAAACAATTCTGAAAACTT
Source organism: Balaenoptera musculus (assembly GCF_009873245.2). Classification (NCBI taxonomy): domain Eukaryota; kingdom Metazoa; phylum Chordata; class Mammalia; order Artiodactyla; family Balaenopteridae; genus Balaenoptera; species Balaenoptera musculus. The sequence continues at coordinate 83,137,604 of NC_045785.1, read as the reverse complement.
TGATCAGAGTTTAGTTATCCAGAACAATAATTCTGACCTTAAAATTTCTCACTTAGTTCATTTTTCTAGGCCAGTGTTTCCTGGACTTCAGATAATATATGAACCTCTCCTGAAGGAAAAAAAAATTCTTACAGACCCCAGCGTTGACTTAAATTGGTGCTTCCTTAAATATGTATAAGCGGGCTTCCTTGGTGGTGCAGTGGTTAGGAATCCACCTGCCAATGCAGAGGTCACGGGTTCAAGCCCTGGTCCGGGAGGATCCCACATGCTGCAGAGCAGCTAAGCCTGTATGCCACAACTACTGAGCCTGCGCTCTAGAGCCTGTGAGCCACAATTGCTGAAGCCCGGGCGCCACAACTACTGAAGCCCATGCACCTAAAGCCCGTGCTCCACAACGGGACAGGCCACCACAATGGGAAACCCACGCACCGCAACAGAGAGTAGCCCCCGCTTGCCTCAACTAGGGGGGGCCCGCGCACAGCGACGAAGACCCAACACAGCCAAAAATAAATAAATAAATTTTAAAAATGTATAAGCATAAAATTAAGTTATTGACCCTTAACATGAGAGTTAGGAGCACTGACCCTCACTGCAGTTGAAAATTCACCTATAACTATACAGTAGGCCCTCTGTATCCGAGGTTCCAGATCCTTGGATTCAACCAACCATGGATCATGTAGTATGGAAGTACATATTTAGTGAAAAAAATCCACACATAAGTGGACCCTCGCAGTTCAGAAACACGTTGTTCAAGGGTCAACTGTATACATTCCTTTTGTTTACAGCTCTTCTACAACCACAAAATAAAATTTATCACTTAAAAACTAGGAAAAATTTTAAAGCCAATAAAAATGGAATCAACATTCATTTAAAGTGATAGGTGAGATAACATTGCTACAACTAATCACCAGTGCTGGGGTAAAAGAGTAGAAGGAATTATTTATGTGTTATATGTTCCAGTTAATAGCCAAGATTTTTAAATAATCTTCATTATTTTTCTTTTGTAAACAATGAAGTGGCTTTAAATCACTGCTTCATTAATGTTGATGGGATAATCAATTTATTAGTATACCCCAAAACAAAATTCTAAAAATTAAAATACTCAGTGAAAATGTCATAGAACTTACTGCTAATAATACTAGTAATAATAAGTGTTACAAATTGGTATTTATAGAGACAAATGGAGATCCATGAAATATAACTGCTCACAAAAATATAATCTGCATATATATATAAAACATACATATACATACATACATATATACACACATATCCACCCACAATACATATATACACACACACCCACAATGGGCCACATGATCAGTCAGCTCTCCCATCACTTTTCTCTCTTCAAGCTACCATGAAATACCTTATTCAGAGTATACCATGACATCTTATGAGCCTTCACTTGGTGTAAACACATAATCTACATGTCAGCCCTATGTTCTTTTATCAGTTTGTGACAAAGTAATACACTACTCAGTTGCTCTACGTCTTTTTCATGATTTCAAACCAAAGCTTCATTTTAAGATTTCAGTTACTTAGAAATTCTATGAAAACACCTTTCACCCGTAATTATCACTGCAAAAGAAAATTTTAATAGCAAAATAATTCAGTATGAATACAAAGGTTGAAGATGATTTTCTTAGTTTTACATTACTACACTTCAGCCTGATGTAGGTTCTAATGCAGCAGATTTGTCTACCATACATGTGGTCTCTTTTGATGATCACTTAAGCAACAATTCAAACACAAAGACGGGCACAGAAATCTGCAATACTATGGTAGTCATTGAGATGATCCAGAATGTGCTTATACTAATTTATTTATAATTTATCACCAAGATGAAAACACAAAGTTAGAAAATTCTCATAGAACTTTAGGACCCTGAAGAATGAATCATTAGATCCATTATCTCTAGGCCCTAGAGATACTACTCTAGAACACCTCGGTCAACCATGATATCAGCTATCACCCATTCTCTAATGACTCCCCAAATCTCTAGCTCCCTCATCTTTCCTAAGCTGCTGACTTGAATATCTATTTTTTTAAATAAGGTATCTGTACTTGGATCTACTGAAATCATTTTAAACTCAACATGCATTCTATGTCTGAGCTTACCTTTCCACCCCAAATCTACACTTCCACCTTCTCATTCTGAGCTGGGCCCTAACTCAGTGAATGTACCTTCTTCTATCCAATCACCCAAGCCACAAACTTGGGAATTATTCTTAGATAGTCTCCCTTTCTCATACTCTTCCTATCCAATCTCTCTCCGTGCTCTCCTTTTCCTCTATTGCAACGACTTCAGTTCAGGCTATCAAAATTTCTCATGTAAACTAACAATTTTCTCACCTGCTTTCTAAGTAGGTTCCTTATCATTTCTATTGTCCCCCAATTCACTTCCACAGCCATATCAAATATAGCTGTGTGTGTATGTGTTTGTGTGTGTGGGCACACATGCACACGCACACAACCAAGGTCAATCAGGGCCCAGAAATGATGAAGACCTGAACAAAGGTGGTGGCTATGGAAATAGAAAGATGAAAGAAAATTGCTAGAAATAACAGGGTGAGGGAATAGATAAGAGCTAAGACCTAATTGAATATGGAAATGAGAGGAGAAGAAGAGCAAAGACTTAAAGAACTATGTAAAGATACAGGAGGTATTAGAAACCTTCTGCTCCAAACTTATGCCCTGAAAGGCAAAGATCATTTTTCCTCAGGTCTCACAAACAGTTTGCACCCTAAGCGACCCGAGGACAGTCATTCCATTTACCATAATAAATTATAACAGTAGAAGCATTCAGGGAAATAATAATTGGATTCATTATAAATGTGTTAAATTTCAGGTTCCAATAAGATAACTATATGGAATTGTCCAGAAGATTTTTTTTTTTAAGTTTAGATTTGAAGTTCAAGAGTGGAGATGTTGATTTGAAAGGAATTAACATGACAATACTGTGAATATACAATGATATAACTCCTTTGGGAAACAAAAATATGAAATCTGAAATGTGAGTCTTGCACCTGTTTATTAAGCTACTGTACTAAAAATTTTAGTATGTGCTCTTAAGAAACTTGGTTTAAGTTGTTCCCTGACTGATACTGCTCCCAGGTACTTTAACAAGTAAACTTTCCTCTTAAAATGAAAGTATGTTTACTATAAGCCTCAAAATTATTCCTACAAGTAATTTTAAATAAAATGTCCGGACCATAATCAAAAATAACCAAGCACACAGGAAACTACACCCCATAACCAAGAGCCAGTAGAAATTACAGAAAACAGGAGCAGACTCAAAAAGATTTCAGATGTTGGAATTTCCAAACATACCCTATAAAACAATGCAGACTATATTTAAAGAAATAAATAGATAAAATAAAACAAAGATATCTACCAAGATAAGGAAATAATAAAAGGCTACATAGACTTAAGAAAACCAAATGGAATTCTTAAAAATAAAAATACAGTTAAAATTAAATATTTAATCAATAGGTTTAATAGATTTCACACAGCTGAAGAGAAAATTAATAATCTAGTAGCTAAGTCAGAATTGGCTATACAGAGTATAGCAAGGAGAAAACAAAAAGACAGCAAACAAAGAAATAAGAGACACTGGTTACAATAAGACTATCTTAGTTGGTGTCCAGGAAGAATAAAGAAAGAAAACAAGGCATAGGTAATGGCCAAGAATATTCTAAAATGGAAGAAAGACACCAATCCATAAAAACTAAAAGGCCCAGTGAATTCTAAGCAAGACAGATAAAAAATAAATCCACACCTAACCAAATCATAGTGAGCTTCAGAAAACCAAAGACAAACATAAATCCTTAAAAGCCTCTACGGGAGCAAAAAAGAATGATTACCTTCAAAGCAGCAACAGTTACAAACTAACAGTTGACTTCTCAACATTAATAATGGAAACCAGAATATGGTGGAATCAAATCTTCAATGTACAAAAAGAAAATTACTGCCGATCTAGAATTAAACATTCAGGAAAAAAGACACTTACATGAATGAAGGCAAATAAAGACATTCCCTGGCAACATGGAGAGGGTTCATCATCAGCAGACTTGTACTAAAGAAATTTATAAAGGACATATTATGGGGGAGAGGAGGGTTGATCTCAGTTGAAAGGTATAGATTGCAAGAAGGAATGGAAAACAAAGAATGTGGTAAATATATAACTAACTGTAAGTAAATATTATATAAAACAATAATAATAATGTCTTATAGTACTAAAAAAAAAACCACAACAAATGCATCTAAATAAGCAGGAAAAGTGAATGGGGTCATTGCTCTGAAGTCCTTTTACTGCCTGGGAGAATGACGAAGTATTTCTTATTGATTAATGTTTAGACTTGAAAAGATAAACAGATGGCAAAATTTCTAGGGTAACCAGTAAAACTAAAAAATAAAAATTTTATATAGAGAATAACTTTCAAACAACTAAAAGAGGTAAAAACAAAATGAGAAAAAAAACAAATCAATACTCTAACCACAAAGCAATTATGCTGGTAACTAACAGCAAAAAGAAAAATATAAGAAAAATTCCCAAATGTTTTGAAATTGTGGTATATTAAACACTGAGACAAATTCCTAAAAAGGAGGAATCTTTTTTCCCACCCTTGAATCTGGGCCAGGCTTGTGACTTGCTCTAGCCAAGAGAATGGGTGGAAGCCTTTCTGCTTTCACCCTGGCTTCTTGGAATGTTGACCTGAGACCACCATGTGAGGAAGTGGTATAGCCTACTGAATGATACAGTCACTTAGATGAAAATCAAGGCATCCCAGCCACCAGCCAGCACCAACTACCAGATATGAACTTTCCAGTGCAGCCAATCCTCTACTGGGTTCCTCATAAGGGAACCCAAACAAAACAAGCAAAGGAACTACCCAGCCATCCAGAGAAATAAGGGGGAAAAATAACTGTTGCGGTGGTTTGTTATACAACAATAGGTAACTGACATAAATAAAGAGATTCCCTTTCATTTGTGAAAAGTCATGGGTCAAAGAAATTTTTAAAATATTTGAAACGAATGATATACATATCATATGATATGTTTACAACATAAGAGTTTACATCTCAAAAAAACTGTGGGATGCAACTAAACAGTGGTTAGAGAACTTTATAACCTTAAACGAATACATTAGAAAAGACTGAAAATTCATCATCTATGTGAACATTAGAAAAAGAACAAAATTAACTGAAGTATAAAGAATAAAAGAATACAGATAAAAGCAAATAAAAATGAAATGAAAGACACTCAACAGAGGTAAAGCAAAACTGAAAGTCAGATTTTTAAAAAAACTGACACATGTTACAAACTCATGGCAAGATTGATAAAAAAAAAAAGGGCACTATAACCAGTTTTAGAAATTAATCTATAAATTAGATGAAATCCTCATCAAAATCCCAACATGCTGATTCTAAAATTTAAATAGAAATAAAACCAATGTAAGGGTTGATAACTGAGGCACATTTCATATTTTTATAAGATTCACTGCATTCATAAAGGTTCCTCCAAAGCATCTATAAGAGAGCATTAACTACTTATTTACAAGTAATGAATCATTAGGTTCATAATGACACTTAAGAAGAATTCATTGGTCACCTCCAGGGAATAACAAGAAACTGATATATAATAAAGAAGCAAATATCCATCCTGCCTTTCCTAACTGAACTGTACCACTGGGGAACCAAATAGATGAAGAAAACTTCCTTTTTACAGAAGCATTCCACCTTATAAACGAAGTAGTAACCGAATTCAAATATCACCATTTTGTAAGCCCTAATAAACTCATTGTTCTAGGTATCAAGTATCAGTGGCTGCTCAAATCACAAAAAGAAACCACCAGACATTATATACCTCGTGACAGAGAGTATACCACATCAACACCTAGGAAGCATTCTTGCCCAAAAAATAAAAACAAAATCTAAACTTGATCAAGCTTTTAGATCCAACTAGCAATTTACAGGAAATACAGAGAATGAAGAAAAATTATACAACTGGCATAATCCAAGTTACAGAATATGTATAGGTGAAAACACCTGGTTGCTTCAACAAATAAACTATAACAAACGGGAAAGAGAAATGGCATGCAGACTCATAGATTAAGAGAGACTTGAACAAAAAATCCCACAAACACATCTGAATTATAGTGCTCAGGAGCGCACCTTTGGGTGATAAAATTATAAAGAAATGCAAAAATGTAATTACTATAGAAGTCAGGATAGTACAGAGAAGGGGCTGTGACTGGGAAGGGGCATGTGGCTTCTGGGTGGATGGCAAAGATATTTCTTGACCTGGGTGGCAGTTACAAAAAAAGTCATTAATTTATATACGTGTTTTATGCACTTTTCTATACTTGCTGTATAATATACAATAAAAATGTTTTTAAAATCTTAAGAGTATTCCACCATGACTATATTTTAAAATTAATATACTACAATAAAATTGTTAATCTAACAATTTACATAACTTTGAATTTAACATAAGGCTTTTTCTTAGCCCCTGAATGATTCTTGACTGTTCTTTTGAATCTGAAACCAAGTTCCCTTACTGAGTTTATGATTACTCTCTCTATCCAATTCTTTATTCCCTTTTCTGTCCCCTCTGACCTCAATCCTGTGCTAACTGAACACTAATCAACCAGAGTCAGATGACGAAAACTGCTATTGTCGATAACATCGTTAATGTACTAAAATTGCTATTATATATATCATCATTAACATACAAACCCAGGTTGTTTCTCCAGGGCAAGATGAGCTAATGGACCCCCAAGCCACGGACCACCTGGTCTGAACCTCATAAACCAGAACATCCCGACTCCCAAAACTATGATTAAGAAATGTCACAAGATGATGATTAGTCCCAGCTTTCGTTTTTCCCCTTCAAAAAAAAAATCCCTAACTCAAAGACCAAGATGGAGTGGATCTGAGGCTTGTCTCTCACTCTCTTACTTGGCGCCATGCAATAAACCCTTACTTTGCTGAAAACACCTGCTGTCAAGAGTTTGGCTTTCTGTCCATGGGCGCATGAGGCCTTGCTTGGTTACAAATCTAAGTATATCTGAAGGATCTGATAAAAATATTTTATTCTGTCTTTTACCCCCCACACGGCTAATTCAAACGTAAGAACTCTTATAATCAGGTACCATTTTTACCTTTCTGATTACTCACCGATAAAATAAAGATAATAAAACAACTATCTCAAAAGACTGTTGTGAGGAATAAATGCAAAATATTTAGAACCTATAATATGGCAAGTGCTCAATAAATAGTTAATAGTAAGGTTATCAGCTTCATGTCTTTGCAGTCCCTTCTTCTCAAATCATAACTCCACTATCGCCATGCCTTTGCTCATGCTATTTTCTCTACCTAGAATGCCTTTTACGCCTTATCTCTTAAGATCAGGCACAAAAGTGAAACCTCCCCAGGTAACAACCAAAACAATCAAACATTCCCAATTCAGTGCTCCCTCCCACAGAATTATTATTAGACCACAGGTCTAGTCATACTGACTTGTACGACTTTTCTATGTATTTGTATTTCCACAAGACAGGGGTTAGAAATAATGTTCATCAATTTGGTATCTCAATGCCTAGCCTAGTGACATACAAGAAGCATTCAATAGAATGTACTGGATAAACATTGTATTTCCTTCCACATTGAAATTTTCTTCAGTGAAGTAAGGGGAAGTAGCTATTTTGTTGAGCCAGTGATAAAATACAGAGAGAAATGTACTCACTCATCAATAGTTAAACTGGAAATTATCTGATACTTACGTTAAAAATGGGATCATTTCATTGATTCTGTCCTACACTTGCCTCCCCCCGTGCCTCCACTGCTTTACTGAACAACACATCTTGGGCATTACTGCAGGGGAAAGCAAATGAACACCACAGTTGAAAACACGTTAAATCTAATTTCCTGATGCAACAAAATTGTATCACAGGTAAACGGAGAATAATATTTTAAATAAAATATACCAGTAGTTTATTTTTTTAACTAGAAATTTGGTGTGAAATGTCCAGACACAGGATTCTCTCTTTTAATAGTCTGTGAGTTTCTTAACAGCAAAAATCTTGCCTAATTTAATTTTTAATCTTCCCAAGTGCCCAATACAAAACTAAAATGAAATGGGTTCTGTCTTCTCTCACTACAGGATCCATCTAGGAAACAGACCTAATCTCATTCACTACTGTGTGTCCTCAGCACCTAGCACTAAATATTGAATGAAGGTACAGACTTGTATCATACCACCCAACTCTCGAGAATAGGACCTTTTTTTCATCTCTATAAACCCAGCATCTGACATGTAGCAGGCACGAGATGTTTTGTGAGTTAGTGCATGACCTTTGGGTCCCTTTCTTTGAGTGGTTCATTGATTCCCACGCCACCCTACTTCCTCCAGTCCTTGTTCTGGAATGAGGAAAAGATCTGATTCTACCTCAACTTAAGTTAACTTAAGTTAACCTCTAAGATATAATGAAGAAAGAATGACAGTAACACTGAATATGGAGTCAGAAGATTGAGTTTGATGTAAATTACCATGAAGCATTTTTATAAGCAAATTAAAAACATGCATAGTAAAAAGGAAATGTAACAATATGCCAATACCATATTAATCAAAGCTAAGATGCGTCGGCTGTAAATTGCATCCTAATTTCAGAGAAGCTGAAATGTAAAAAAGTCCTACTCACTAAAGTACGATAACTTTATAGGACCATACTTTTTCCTTCTGAGGAGACACTATGTGTCTTGTTGCTTACTTCATAGGTTTATGAAAGTGTAAATGTTTTAAATAGCGACATTCAGTGACCTATAGACACAGTATGCTGATTAAATAACCAAATTATGATTTACCTAGAGAAGCTGCCTCATTCCACATAGTACATTTATTTTTAATGCCAACAGATAACTTCTTAAGCAGAGAGTAAATCATACAACCCATGTTTATGTCTATTATTATGGTACCATTATAGTGGTATGTGAGATTGTTACGTCTATTCACAGATATCAAATTAGCTGAATGCTTTGATGAGCTTTATTTTCAATGTTATACTTTATTAATTTAATTGCAATCATTCAGGACTGCTAATTAGCCAAACAACAAATGCATGTTTTTTTTAAAGAAACACCTTTACCACACTCACTGGTTTTATCTAACAAGGCTTCAAACTATCTTAATATGCATAATAGTTCCCAATGGAGAGCACACCATCAGTTATCCAGACCATTTTATCCTAATGCCTATGGAAGGCTATATTCTTAAAAGAGATGCCTAAAACAAAAGTTATTTCCTCATGAAAAGAATGTTATGATAAAAGCCATATTCTTAAGCAAGGGCCTTATGTCTAATTTTTTGTAGAAATGACTACAAATGTCATTTATAAACAACTCTAACATTCTGTAAAAAAATCACTCCAAAAAAAATAACAATAGGGAAATACAGTACCCATTTTGCATAAAATTTAATTTGCCATATATAACTCTAAAGAAAATTATAAAGAGCGCCTATCTTTCTTCTTCATAACTCCAGTTTAGGGAATTCCCTGGGAGTCCAATGGTTAGGACTCCATGCTTCCACTGCAGTGGGCATGGGCTCAATCCCTGGTCAGGGAACTAAGATCCTGCAAGCTGCCTGGTGAGGCCAATAAAATAATAATAATAATAATTCCATGTTATATTTTATTGCAACAGATTAGAAGGTGGTGATATTCATCATCCATGACCGAAAAAGGAAGACCATTCCCCACTGACTCCACAGCAGAAACATCACAGAGGAGGAAGGATTCTGACTGGCCCAATACGGATCAAATGCCTAGCCCTACCGTCAGAGTGCCAAATATCACCAGAAGGAAAGGTGTGAAAAGGTACCAGGTAAGTTAAAGCTGAGAACCAATACAACCCCCAAAAGGTATCATTTAAAAGAAAGGTTATAGTGATATAAATACATTGTTCTATACTTACTCCTGTCCGGTAACTTATTGACAAAATATAGAGAAAGAATACCAATTAAATGTGCAGGATCTATTGTATAGCACAGGGAACTCTATTCAATGTCTGAGGTGACCTAAATGGGAAGGAAATCCAAAAAAGAGGGGATATATGTATATGTATAGCTGATTCGCTTTGCTATACAGTAGAAACTAACACAACATTGTAAAGCAACTATACTCCAATAAAAATTTTTTTTAAAAATGTGCATGATGAAAAAAATTTAGGAGAAAGTGATGTGCCCAAACAAAGATAAGTTGTAAATACCCACACCCAGGTTTTAAAAAAAAAAAATCAAACAGCAAGCTAAGAAGGGGAAAGAAAGGGAAAACAACTGTGCAAGCTAAAATATGAGTGAAGAATACTGACTGTCACAAAAATGAATGTAACCTCACCTACTGTAACAAAAGTTTTGGATTTACAAAGCAGGTAACAGCCCACTCCACTCTGTCAGTCAGACCACACTTAGAATAATGAATTCAGTTTCAGACCTCCCTTTAAGGGGTGGAGAAATAGAGTATCATATTCAGGACGCAACAACTGAAAAAACACAGAGGACTGAAACCATGTCACATAAAAGTAACTTAAATACTTCCCAACTCTGAATGAGTCTATCAATTCTAAAGGTTTCTTTAGGGAGATTTTCGCAGGCATATTCGAGGAAATTTTTATGAAGGCTCAGTAGTTACTGAGAACCTAACAATGGGATGTTTTGCTGTCCTTTGGTAAGCACAGTGAAAGCTAAAGCTATCTTCTATTTACTGAGCTTTGTTCCAGCTACTGAGTTAGGACATTTTCTCATTTAATCCTCACAACTACTGATTAAGTAAATACTATTATCCCTGTTCTACAGATGAGAAAACTGAGGCTTAAAGAGGTTGAGTAAATTGACCAAGATCACAGATCTAGCAGACGGCTGAATAAAAACCTGAACCCATATCTAACACCAAAGACCATGTTTGATACTATGCTGACTGCCTCCATAATAAAGACAGGTTTCTGCATATAAAAATATGTATTCTTGGAAATTAAAATAATCCTGAGACATTATTTTACACCTCTAAAGTAGTTCCCCCTCCAAAAAAATTCAAACATCCCTTAATGATGATTAGAGAATTAAATTAGCACTCATTCATAGTATTCTATGACACAATTATTAAAAAGTAATATGTGGAATTTGTGTAGCTCCAGAATGTTTATGCTTTCCTTTTCCACAAACACTAAAGAAAGTTTATAACCTTCCTTCATTAATCCTAATTCTGGCAATTTATTCCAAGGAATAATTCAGCAGAGACAGAAATGTTCACTCACAAACACATATAGTATTATCTGTAAAAATTAAGAAGCAATCTAGATACCAAATATTTAAGGGTAAAATAAATTATGATATAGTCACACAAAGGAGTATTTATGTATTTCTTTTAAAATATAGTAATGAGGTTCATGTAGAAACACAGGAATGATGTCTATGCTTTAAATGAAAATAGAAAACCATGTATATAACTGTGTAAAAATATATGCATATAAATAATAAAAGGTAATAAAATAAAACAATATGTGTGTTATGGTGATGACATTATGTATGATTTTTTAATAGATCTTTATTGGAGTATAACTGCTTCACAATACTGTGTTAGTGTCTGTTGTACACCAAAGTACATGATTTTTAATTTCTTAAAATTGTCTTTAATGTTTCCACTCTATTGTTAACTGTCAAAAGCAGGTTATAAAATAATGATACTATTTTTATAAATTTCTAAGACTTGCTTTACCCATGCATATAGAAGGGGCCCAGCTCCTACAGAGCTCATAATATACTTCAGGAGACAACATTTACATTTGTAGCAAGAAAAAAATTGTTATTTAAAACAAACAGTAACCACAGCTCTAAGAAAAATGGGAGGGAAAACAGTGAGGATGTATGGGGAAAGAGAATTCCAGGCAGGGGAATAGCAACTGCAAAAGCCCTAAACGGAATGCCTGGCCAATGATGCTAATGTGCCCAAAGCTGAGAAGTTTAATTATAATAATTAAACAGTCAGTACCTAGTTACCCCCCAGCATACCACAGACAGCTGCACAGTTCTGAGAACATGACCTGCATCAGTTGGTTTCTGTACAGAGCTGCTTTTCCTGGCAAATCCTTTAAGGCCTTCTTTACCTATAGCTGCTTAAGCATCTCCTTTTTATTCTGAGGATCCATATGATGAACCCTACAACATCCACTCATGGTTCATCCTAAGGGTCTCATGCAACTCCAGCCCCTCACCTGACACACGCCTGTACTTTGCAGAACGTTCAGTGAGCCTGTGAAACTGAGAAAAGTGAAGCCAGCCCCTTCTAAAGCTTGATTTGAAAGGAGCAGATCTCAAGAAGGAAAGCTGAATTCAGGTATGCAGGAAAGCTGTAGGGAGGTTAGTGGGGAGATAGTACAGGGAGTAGAAGCTAGAGATATGAAAACATCCAAGGGGTACAGAAAAGACGCAGCAACAGGCCACAGGGCTGAGGCTCAGGGGAAAATAGCCAACAAATTTACAACAGTGGGAAAGTACAAGAAACTTGTAAATAAAAGAACTACTCCATTTTAAGATGTTCCCTATGTTGCAATATAATCCCTGCCACTACTCCCAAATTTTCAGTAAAGCTCTACTACAAATACCTGCTTTGTGACTGATGCTTTGGAGGAATCAAGGCAGATACCAAAATGACAGGCTCAAGAGACAACGTACAAGTGGGATCTAAAATAGAGCAGAAGCATAGAAGTAAGGCATGACTAAGAGAAACACAAGCTCCCTGAAACTCTCCAAAAATATTTGGTTATTCCTACCATCTATAGGTTGGGGCTTTGAAAAAGGACGAAGGACCACCCCATAAGCTGGTGGCCATGGCTACACTCTGATGGCTAACAACTAGATCATACCCAGTCAAACAATTAATAGATGAAAAAAGAAAAGTACCTAAATACATGGTTCATAAGATTAAAAAGGGGTTGTTTAAAATTACTTCATGGAAAAGGTGACCTTGACGTAACCCTTAAAGGGTAAGAGTTGAAGAACAGAGGATACAGGAAGAGATATTCCAGGTATGGCTAATATCATGAATAAGGCTCCAAAGCCAGGAATGAGTGTGGCCTGTTCAGAAAACAGTGCAGAAACTGGCCTATTTGGAACAGAGAGTAGTCACTGGCAGGCAATGGAATAAAAGATTAGCCAGGTAAGGTGAGACCAGATAAAGGAAGGTTCTGAAATCCAGGAAGAGAAATCTGAACTTTGACAAGCATTCATGGGAAGAGAAAGAAAACTGCTTTGTTCTGTTTTTGTTCTTTGTTTGGTTTTTTTAAGATCATAAAATAGTTGGGCAATGTAGACTGGTCTCTTCTCTGCCTTCTAAAACTGGCCCACTGATTTCCTACCCTTCCCTACCCCCAGTTCCTGTTATATAATCTCAGGTACACAACTATCACTTCTCTGAAGATAATGCCTTTACTCATGTTTGTACTAGTGCCCCATCTCCAACTGCCTGTCAGACAATTACCCTTAAAAATTCTTCAACTATCCTACATCATTTGTCCACCCTATAAATACTTACTGAATGTCTATCCTATGACATGTGCAAACTAGGAATTTAAAGATGACTCAGTCCATGCCCTCCAGAAACTCACAGTCTGATGCAGGTAGAAGCCAAGAAAATAAACTACCATACAGAGTGGTAACTAGAGTAGGGGAATGCTTACAGCAGCCTGAGAGCAGAGGACAACAGCATCAGTTTGGAGATCAGGAAAAGACAGGAAAGTGCTAACTGAACTGAGTCTTGAAGGTAAATAAACATCAAAGTGTGGGAAGAAGTGGTGGGGATGACAGTGATTACAATAAGACTGCAACAGCTGGGCAGAGCCTGTCCTACTCAGAGAGTGTTAATTCCATATGGCTGGCTGAGTAGAAGCAGCAAAGGACCAGATCATGAACATCATTCACTCATGCTAAGAATTTTGTATTTTAGAATAGCTGAAAGATTTTAATGAAGAAATAACATGATTATATTTGTGTTTGGACTGAAAGAGTACCACCAAGCTTCTTCCTCCCATAAAATGCAACAAAAGTCTGATAAGGGCTGCTACTGACATTCAATTTATCTCCAGTTATTCATTCCTACCCTCTTTCTAGGCTTAGCTCACATCCTTCATAAAACCTTCCCTAACTCTTCCCAAACACATTAATCTCTTCTTTCTCAGAATTTTTAAGGCATGACTGTCTGTACACTGCATTGTCATCATCTTACATTTTTAACTAATTCACACTTAAAGATGTCATATTTTTTTTAAATTAATTAATTAATTAATTAATTTATTTATTTATTTATTTATTTATTTATGGCTGTGTTGGGTCTTCGTTTCTGTGCGAGGGCTTTCTCCAGTTGCGGCAAGCGGGGGCCACTCTTCATCGCGATGCGCGGGCCTCTCACTATCGCGGCCTCTCTTGTTGCGGAGCACAGGCTCCAGACGCGCAGGCTCAGTAGCTGTGGCTCACGGGCCCAGCTGCTCTGCGGCATGTGGGATCTTCCCAGACCAGGGCTCGAACCCGTGTCCCCTGCATTGGCAGGCAGATTCTCAACCACTGCACCACCAGGGAAGCCCCAAAGATGTCATATTTTTTTTAATGTATGTGTAACACACACACGCACACACACACTCTCCATCCCATAGCACCTAGTAATACAACAGTCTGAAACAGATACTTCCTTTGGACTGAAATACATGGTCTCCTTTATCCATGAGTAAAAAGATTCCACTATTCCCCATATAAATAATAAACAAAATAAGATGTACGATTAAGCAAAACTAGGGTGAAAAAGGTTAGTACGGTGCTCACATAGAATGCATAAAGAGAGCTTTCTGGGGAGATGAAAATGTTCTAATTTATGAAAGGGATGTGTTATACTATTGTATCCATTTATTTAAAAAATGTACAAGATGTGTACAGTTCAATATATATAAATTTTACCTAAAGATCTGTAAAACTAAGGGGTGGGGAGCAAGGAGCTATAAGAAACAAGAATGACAGAATGTTAATGGTACTTCTTGTGTGAAGTGTATAGGAGGTCCATTATATTATTCTGCTTACTTTGAATACGTGTGAAATTTTCCATAATAAAAAGTATATTTCACCCAGTCAAATCATATATAACTAAAAAATTACTCAGAATATTAAATTACTCATTCTCCCAATGTCTGGAACAAAATGACACTGTAACTTTTAAAGTGATTTTATTATCTTTATTAACTATCTGGTTCTAAGGAATATCTTCTAAGGAATATCTCCTAAGACAAATCTACTGTCAATAACATAGACAAATAAAGGTCAAGCAGTCACAGGTTCCTTAATTAGGCACTAGATAGCAAAATTAATTAGCCCTGTTACCAAAGCTACCCGAAAAGCCAGTAAAATATAAAGTTAGAATTTTCTGATCTTCAAGCTATGAGGCCAAAGATAGCAACTGAAAGATATCCAAATGATTCTGGAAGTATATTATCTACAAAGATAGATTTGACACCATTCTTAATGGTTTTATAGTAATTCAACCATTTTACCTCAGTAATTTAAACATCAGGCTTATCTGCTCATAATTTGCATTCTCCTCCCACAAACTAATGTGTAAAATAAAGATTTTCCTTACTACTGCCAGTGCAAAAGATTAACAACAATCTTTTGTTCAGTAAATTAACTGTTGCATAATTTAATCCCCCAAAAAGTTTACAAAGTTTCTCAAAAAGAGGTTTGTAAAGAGTTTTATGTAATTGAATAAACACTTAAATTATTTAATAAAACTGATTACATTATACCGTCTTGCTATTATTGCTACTATTCCCCATTAGATTATGTTTAAAATTTCCCTCACTCAATAATCTATGGCCTTATTAATCAGTAACTACTTTAGCTGTGACTGGAAGGGACTTGAAGAGAGCTTCTGGGTTGCTGATAGTATTTTTATCTGGGTGCAGATGAGGGTGATGATTACATGGGTGAGTTCTATTTGTGAAAACTCTTCAAGCTCTACACTTATGTGTATTTTTCTACAAGTATGTAATACTCCAATAAAACAAAGTTTTTAATTAAAAAAATCATAAAAGCAAGCCAGAGCTGTTAGGGCTGTCCTCAAATCCCCCTCTCCCATACTAAAACACCTGTTCTATGCACTAAAACACTTCTCTGCAAAAATGTAATTCAAAGTTATTTTATAGCACTCAGCATTTTCTATTGGCATATTCCCATATAACAAATAACTTCCATTTGCAACTGGGAGATCAGAAAGCAGATCTAACAGAAAATTTTGTTTATATTTTCCAGAATAAATCATTTTAAAAGCAAACTGAAGAGAAGAAAAGTGAATAGGTACTGTACTGTCCTGACAAAGAAGCAAATCATTTTCAACTTTGTTAAGCAGATTTAGGAAGGAAAAGAAAGACCACTGCTTCAGACTAATAAGATAAAGAAGTCAGCGGAAGGTTAGTTAAGAACTTCAAGGGAAGGAAGGCCACTTGTCAGTGTTTTAGTCCAAAATCTACTACTAATAAGATACATTAGGTAAATCAAAACAGAAGGCAACAGTATCTGCCCAAAGAAATGAAGTAAAATGGATGAAAGCACGATGCTAAGATTTAATACGAAATATCCAATAGTAGCAAGAATGCTTGGGAAGTAGCCTTTTCTCATTCATTTGAAGGAAAGTGACTCCCAGCAAATAAAAAATTATGTCTTGTAACGCCACACAGTAACTCGATTCTCTCTCTTCCTTCTCTAATCTTATAATCTCCCAAAGTTAAATTTAAACATTAAAATTCTCGAGGGAGAAGCAGCGGAATATAATCAAAAGGGATCTGGACCCTTACCTAGAACACACATTCACCTTCCACCTGCGAGTCAGGGAAACGAACCTTGCCCTCCAAATACCTCGGAACCGATTCAGCTTTTCCGATGAAATGCTAGGGCGTTCACTGACCAACTCGAAGGGGACACCACTTTAGAAAGCAACTTTGCCAAATGGACCCAGGACAGTTCACACGAACCATCCTCGCGACTTTCAACAGCAACTACTAAGGAATCGTGCCAAACCTCACTCATCCAATGACTTAGACAACAGCCTCCAGTCTGGGGAGTCCAATCCCCATCCTCAAATCACACATACACGTCCACAAAGCAAATCCACGGTCTGTCAGGAGATGAGATGGCAAAACAAGAATACACCCAGAAAGTTGATGCAAAAAGGAGGTGGTGGTGTTGATACAAAAAAAGGGAGGACATCAGGGGCGACGGCCTCGGGGCAGAGGCATGGGTTTGCTAGCGGGCGCAGGAAAAAGATTCGCACACCCGGGGGCAGAGTGAGCAGCCGGACAGGCCGGCGGAGCGCAGGGAGCACGGGGGACGCCCGCGCCGCGGGGACACCGGACATCCTGACATTGGAGCCTGGCAGCGGCCGAAGCCTGCCCCCTCTCCGCTTGACCCCGCGGGGCAAAGGGACTCGTCCGCCGGGCGAAGAAGAAGAGAGC
The DNA here is from genome assembly GCF_009873245.2 of Balaenoptera musculus. Classification (NCBI taxonomy): domain Eukaryota; kingdom Metazoa; phylum Chordata; class Mammalia; order Artiodactyla; family Balaenopteridae; genus Balaenoptera; species Balaenoptera musculus. Next base: position 83,120,060 of record NC_045785.1, on the reverse strand, counting down.
GCGGGGAGCTCACGTTCGGGCCCGGAAAGGCGGCGCGGCCACGGGCCTTCTTACCCGTGCAGGCCGAGGGCGCGGCGCCGCTTGTGGAGCAGGCAAAGCAGCAGGAACGCGATCCCCGCCAGCGAGGAGTTTCGCACGGTCAGGTACTTGCTGAAGGCCGCCATGGCACAGCCTGTGCTAGCGAGACGGGGACAGGCACGGGGACGCGGCGACGACTACCGTAGTGCAGGAAGCGCGGGGGAGACTGGGAGGAGTGGAGCGCGCGGGGGGCGGGCGGTGCCGGCAGCGCAGGACCGCCCCCTGGCGCGCGCCGCCGCACCGGCCGCGCGCCGGAGCCCACCACGGACTTTGGCTCGTGGGGAGCGCGCGCGGACGTCACGGAGGCCGGAAAGGTCCTGGGACGCGCTCTGCGCACGCGTGGACTCTCGCAGGGTCTCCGGGAACGCAGGCTCAGAGATGGCCTTGGGCCTCCCTCTGCTGCTCCTGGCTACTGCTGGGTCACCGTGTCGCCCCTGCCTCACCCCTACCCCCCACCTCCGCGCGCACACACGCGCAGGCTTTCACAACAACTGGAAAAGCGGGCCTGGCCTGCGCCGGGGGCTTGGTGGGACCTGCCACTCCACCTCCAGGATGAGCCGTTACCACCCTCTTAAAGGAGCCAGGAAGAAGGGGAACGGCCCCGTCACAGAGTATTTACACAAAACTGAGGGCACAGTAATCCTTTAGATGAAAACAGCTGTCGGGAACTCTCCGAGGTGTACGGAAATGTGGAAAGAATGACTACAAATCAAAAACCTTTTGCCAAGCCGGTGTTTTCTAAACCATAGATTATAATCTCAAGGGGATTGTGATATCGGTTTGATAGATGGAAACCACCACTTTTTTTTTTAATGAAATCTAGAAGAATAGAACACAATAGAACAATCGCAGTGCATTACATGTAAAGGAGTTGTTTTGAGAAAGTCTTATACCAGTCTTTTGTATCTATGTGTCCCGAGGAGTGATACAAAATGTATTTCTTAATGTGGATCTGATCAAACAAAAAGTTTGAGAAACACTGTTCTTTGCAGAGGGACATTCAGACATAACAAGAGTGCATTGTATTAATGCTGGCCTTACTCTCAGAATCAGAAGGGCATTACAGATTACAGCATTCTTCTGTCAGGCCCTATGATACAGAATTGCTTATCCTTAGCATTTAGACTCGGGTATGTACAGTGACTAGCGAGTCCCTGTCTTTAGTTGAGGAAACGAGAAAAAAGTATGTCAGAAAATAAGTACATAAAACCTTGCATAATACACATATTAAAGTAGCCCACAAAACAGTGGTTTCCTAGGTGTTTTCTCAATATAAATTGGTAGTTGCCTAGTAAAGATTACAAGAGTCACTCAGGAAGACAAGAGGGAAAGTTACTAATTCACTAATAAATTGCATACTACTGTGAAAGCGTTAGGGACCTTGGGAGAAAGTGACTGTGCCATCTTGGAGTTTGTAGCACTGAAGGAAGGGCATGCAAGATTAGTCCAAAACATGTCTAAATAAATAGATTATATTTCAAAGAAAAGATATATTTAGGAAGTAGACTATAGTTCAGAGGAGAGATAAGAATGACTCATTGGGCAAGATATTCTAAAAGATACCCTTGTTCAAGGAGCATGAGTGAGTCTTAAAAAATGAAATTAGTTAATAATGAGCTCAAATAATTTTAGTTGTTCATAAAGCCCATCATATAAAGACCACCAGGGACAAACCTGTAACCCAACAAAGTTAGGTTTATTAACTTGCTGTGGCAAAGGAAAGCACACAGCAGAGGAAACAGAGGAATTGTGGGTATGTCTCCAAAAAAGGGAAGAAATGGGTATCATTATGGTATCAGGGGAAGGGAAGAGTTTAGGTAGACTCTAAATGAAACAGTACTTAATAGGCTCAGAGCAAATCAGATCTGTATGTAAAGGGGTTAATATCAGACCTGGGTTGAGAAGCAGACTAGTGGTTCTATTTTCTTGAAAGATAAATTTAAGATTAATGTAGAGTATTGTGTCCAAACCCCTGCACTGAAAATTGAAGCCAATTCTCTAAATCAAAGTGACCTGGAGGGTATACAACCCCCAGGCAAGAAAGGAATGTTCTGTTCTCACTAATATGAGTTCCAAACAATGAAGTTTCTGTCAACCTAGGATTTTAGAGACGGTTCCTTAGCACTGTGTCCTTTGATAATTAACCAAAGCAATTTTTCGGATTTATACTTTATAATACTAAATGATTTTTTAAGTGTGAATTAATTGGGAGATCTTCAGGAGCTCTGATTTTTAAAGAATTTGAACTATTGGGAATAGGGAGGAGAGGGGCATATGGAGCTAGGGAATCTAGAAAGCCTCTTGAAGAGATGTTGTGACAGCCAGCCTCCAACACTGTCCCAGATGATCCTTACTTCCTGGTATTTATGCCTTTGTGTAATCTCCCTCATGCTAGGACTGGTCTGTGTAACCGAAAGAGTATGGCAAAAGTGATGGTATGTCACTTCTGAAACCAGATCATAAAAGGCAATGTGGTTCCCGCCTTGGTCTCTCAGATTGCTGCTGCTGGGGAAGCCAGCTGCCTCAGAGAACAAATAGCCCTAGGGAAGAACTGAGGACTCCTACCAAGAGCCAGCACCAGGTTCCCAGCCTTGGATGCAGATCTGCCATCCCCAGTCAAGCCTCAGATGACTGCAGCCTCATGAGCCATCCCAAGCCAGAACACTCAACCAAGACGCTCCTAAATTCCTGACTCACACAAACTGTAGGAGATAACAGATGCTGGTCGTTGCTTCAAACTACTAAATTTTGGAGTAATATGTTATGCAGCTGATGTGATTTGGACCAGGCCTTGAAAAATGGATGGAAGAAAAGGGCTTTAGGAGAAGATATAATAGGAGCAAAGCTACAGAGACAAGAAGGTACAAAGCAGATTCAGGAAGATGATTAACTCTGGTGTGGATGGAGGTTCAAGAAGGGGTGTGAAATGAGAGAAAAGGATGAAATGTTTAATGGAAGATCTAAAACACTAAGTTAACCAGGTGGGATTTTATTCTGCATGTAAGAGGAAGTATTGCAGGTTTGGGGGAAGGATAGTGACCTCAGCTATCATTTAAGGAAGACCATGCTAGTGGCAGTGTGTAGGACAGATTGAAGGAGCGAAACATCAAGTAGAGAAACCAGTTTGAACACTCTTGAAATAATCTAGGTAAAATGTTGTGGGCATCTGAGAGAGTGCAGCACAGAGCAAACAAGAAGGAAAGGACTTTGTTGATTCAAGTTGGGTGGGGATGGGTGAGATCATTACTTAGTAGGAAGAAAATTTTTTATTAACTCTGAAATTTCCTGGTTGAGTGCCTGAGAGGATAATAATATTTACCAGAGAGCAGGGGCACAGAAATGGCACATGCTTGTCAGGAAAGATATTGAGATGCAGATGAATAAATTCCTCACTGGTTCCTCATCACCAAGATAAACCCCAAGATCCTTAGCATGTTACAGAAAGGCAGTTATGATATAAGCTCTGCCTACCTCTCTGAATTCCTAACTTGGCACTCTTCCACTCCAACAGGTATATTCTACCCCTGCCCCAGGACACACTTCTATTCCCCTCTGTGGTTTTCCCTCGAGTATGCTATTCCTTCTACCTGAAATACCGATCCCGTTCTGCCCTAACATCCTTTAAGATGAAGCTTTGATGGTCTCCGACCCCAAACTGTTTTCTGACCACTTCCCCCCACTGCCACCCCCACTCCCTGCAAAGTTAATCACTCCCCCCTTTGTACTACTTATGTTCATATGTAATTCTATTAATGTATAGTAGGGTGTCCGGGAGGCAGATCTTAAAACTTTTTTAAAGAGAAACAGCCAATCATTTCTCTGACAAGGTAAACACCTCTAGTCACAAGGAACAGTTCATCTTTGCTTAGAAAAGAAACACTTGAGAAGCCCTTCTTACTGACACATTTATAGGAGAGTTTGGTACCCATTGGATTGGGGAAAGTATGTAACAGGACATCTGGACGAGACCATTCCTCCAAATAACCGTAGTTAGCCCAAATTGGTAATGCGAAAATTTGCCTAGGATTACCTTCTGGGAAGAAAGACTGAGATGTCAACCTCTTTCCTTGTGAGGTTCCATATTATTAGAACCTTTTGATAGACTGAGATAGTCCTGTCTCATAAGCTCAGGATCCTGAAGAGAAACTCCCAGGGGAAATAGGAAGCCTGGGCTGGTGAACTAGCTCAAAAACAGCTTCATGGCCACAAGGAGAACTGGTTCCAGCACAGTACTTGGCTAAGTCATGAAGGCCATCCAAATTCAGCCATCTAGGAATACCTATGTTCTTTAGGAACAGTATCCGAGCATAGAAAAACTTTGGGAGTCCATGCTTCAGCCACTCTACAAGCTGTGCACCCAGGACAACATGACAGGGGAGCAAAGATGCTGAGGAGAGCCAACTCGCCATGGCAACAGCAGCTAGTACCCAAAGAGTTTTGGCAGTAGTTCCCTCTCTTACCTGGAGACAGACAACTTTTAACGTCTCTGGGCTAAATTACTGCCTGTGGTTTTTGGTGAATTAGGTGAGAAAGACAGCCTCAAGGGTAAGACACAGGTTTTCCTAATAAGAACCTAAATTGAGCAATTAATTGGAAAAATAAATGATATGACGTGATATGTGAGTATTACCCCGAACTGATGGAGCAAGTCATACTGATTAAAAGCATTCACACACACAATTGTGCTTTTTGTTTCTTTAGAATAGATATATCCTTAGGCCCTATATACTGTTGGCACACAGCAAATGTTTGTTAACCTGAACAAATATTTTGGAGTGTTAAGAGGAATGCCAAGTGGAAATGCCCAGTAGGTAAGCAGAAAATTAAGATCTAGTTCATAGGAAAAAAGATCAGTACTAAACATTTATTCATATGAAAATATTTGTTAATGACTTACTATGTGCCAGGAACTGAGGCCAGAGGTGAGAAAAACAGAATAGTCCTAACCCAGAACAGTCTAGTAGGTGAACAGATATTAAGCAAATAATCAAATAAATATAAAATTCCAAATATAATAAGAGTTTCAAACACACATTTAGAAAATATATACATGGATTTAGAGGTCTTCCATATACAAAACAGATGAATCCTTGGAACTGAATAAGAGTTATAAAGAAGAATGGGCAGTTGAGAAGTGGAGTGTAATCCTATGAAACACCTACATTTTAAGGATAAAGGAAGGAAAAGGAGCCAGGACAGTGAGAATACTTTAGAAGGTAGTATGGGAATGCAGAGACATGAGAATCAGAGAAGTCAAGATAAAAGAGAGTTCCAGAAGGATATAGGAGCATTAATTCTGATCAGTAAGTATTGGAGATACATTCCTTTGTGAAGCCCTTTCTGGACTCTCTTTTCCTCTCTTTGGTGTCCCCAATGCACACTGTTCTGGTTTCTGTCACAGCTCCTATAATGCTTATTTATTTAAATGGCAGTAACCATTACAAGGGAAGAAACCAAGTCTTATTTTTCTTTAATCCTGTATCATCTCAATAAAAAGAATTGGATCCATACCTCATACTCCAAACAAAATAAAGAGAAAAATTTCCAAACTGACCAAAGAATGAATAAAAAGAAAAAAGAAATTTAAAGAAACTATAAAACTATTGGAAGGAAACATAAAATAATTCTTCATGAAATAATTATCTTATAACCTTGGCATGAGGAAGACCTTTACAAGTATTAAAATCCAGAAACTGTAGAAGAAACTAATTGATGCTTGGCTACTAAAAATAATTTCTTCATGATAAAAAACACAATAAACTGAGCAGAAAGAAAACTGTAGGAAAAAATTGCACTTTATTTCATAGACTAGTGTTCCATTTTCCTAAAAGTACATCAAATCAGTAAGAAAAAGACCATAGCTAAATAGAAAATGGGTAAATAATATGAAATATAGTTCATAGAATAAAAAATTAAAATTAATATGAAAAGATGCTTTTTGTCACACATGATAAGTGATACAAAATAAAACTACACTAAAATACAATTTTCACCTACCAGATTGGCAAAGATCCCAAATTTTTTAAAACACACTATGAAATTTTTTAATTAATATTTCTGAGGGACAGGTAAATTAGAGCAAATTATAAAATAATTGATCAAAAGCTTTAAAATAGTCACAAATGCACATACCCTATGACCTAGTAATTCACTTCAGGGAATTGATTCTGTAGATGTACTCTCATATAAGTGAAATGTCATAGATATAATGCATCTTTGTAAAAGAAAGGAATTGGGAATATTCTTTAATTCCTATCAGTGAAAAACTGGTTAAATAAATGTAATGGAATATTGTACATGCATTAAAATAATGAAGCAATTCTGTATGTACTACTATGGAATTATATCAAAATATAATAGTAAGCAGAAAAAAAAAACCAGGAGCAGAATAGTATGTGAAATGTGTTACCATTCATAAAAGGAGTGGAGAGGTGAGCAATATATACTTACTTGCTTATAGATGAATGTAATATCTTTGGAAGGATACTCATGAAGTTGATCATAATGACGAGTTGCAGGAAGGGTAAAATTGTGTTGAAAGGCAGGAGGAAATATTTGCACTGAATAAATTTGTACCTTTTATATTTTTCACCATGTGAATATATCATCTATTACATTTCAGAAAAAACTTTAATGAGGTGAAATTCACATAACATAAAATTAACTATTTTGAAGTCAACAATTCAGTGGCATTTAGTACATTCACAGTGTTATACAACTGCCGCCTGTATCTAGATCTAAAATATTTTCATCACCGCAAAAGAAAACCCCATACCCATTAAGCAGTTACTCTCCACTGTCCCCTCCGCTCAGCCTCTGGCAACCACCAATCTTCTTTCTCTATGGATTTATCTATTCTGGATATTTCATATAAATGAAATCCTACAATAAGTGACATTTTGTGTCTGGCTTCCTTTACATAGCATAATGTTTTCCAGGTTCATCCACATTGTAGCCTTCCTTTTTATGACTGAACAATGTTACATTGTATGGATAGACCACATTTTATTTATCCACTCATCAGCTAAGGACATTTGGATTCTTTCTACCTTTGGGCTACTGTGAATAGTGTTGCTATGAACATCCATGTACAAGTATTTTCTTGAGTACCTGTTTTCAATTCCTTTGGGTGTACACCTGGGAGTAAAATTGCTAGACATATAGTAATTCTATGCTTAAATTTTTTGAGGAGCAGCCAAACTGTTTTTCACAGCAACTGAACCATTTTGTGTTTCCACCAGCAATGAATGAGGGTTCCAATTCCTTGACATTCTCACCAACACCTGTTATTGTTTGGTTTTTTGATTATAGCCATCCTAGTGAGTGTGAATACTCATTGTGGTAATGATTTGTATTTTCCTAGTGACTAATGATGGTGAGTACATATTCATGTGCTTGTTGGCCACTTGTTTATCTTCTTTGGAGAAATGTCTGTTCAAGTCCTTTGTCCTTTTTAAAATTGGGTTTTTTGGTTGTTGAGTTGTAAGAGTTCTTTATATATTCTGGATACTAGATCTTTATCAGATATATGATTTGCAAATAGTTTCTCTCATTCTTTAGGTTGTCTTTTCACTTTCTTGATCATGTCCCTTAATGCACACTAGTTTTTAATTTTGACCAAGTCCAGTTTATCTGTTTTTTCTTTTGTTGCTTATGGTTTTGGTGACATATCTAAGAATCTATTGCCAAATCCAAGGTCATGAAGATTTATCTGTTATATCTTCTTCTAAGTGTTTTATTGTTTTAGCTGTTATATTTAGACCTTTGATCCATTTTTAGCTAATTTTTGCATATGGTATGAAGTTGTCTAATTTTCTTCTTTTTTGTGTGGATATCCAGTTATCCCAGAACTATTTTTGAACGTATTGTATTTTTTAAATGAAATTTAAGTATAAAACAAATAGATAAACTTAGTCTTTTCAGGCTTTCCTCCTTTTGGGGGTGTAAAATTTTTGGGGTCTCATACATCACTAAGGAATTGTAGAGGCCCCTTCATTTATCAGTTCTCTGTCTGTACTAGCTGTGACTGAAGCGTCATTGTCTCAGCCTGTACAGTTCCTTCCATGCCAGGAGATTTTGGATGAGGCTAGGATCTTCCAACCTAGCATTTAGCTGACCTGGTACACTCTGCAGCTAAAGAACCCCTCTCTCCTCCTGTCTCAGGCAAGATCTTTTGATTCTCTTCAAACCCTAGTCTCAGTTAAAGCTTTGACAATCAGAAGTCATAAAGCCATCCTACCAAGCCCAGCTGAAACAATGAAGCATAGAGCTTGCTCCATGAATGGGAAAGGGAAAGGGGAAACGATAGGGAGAAAACATAAACTGATATTATGCTGCTACCCATGTATTGGGAACCTACTTACAAGAAATTTGAAAGCAAATAAGATAGTCCCCACCCTCTTGAAATTAACAGTGTAAGGACAAACGCAGGCTAAGGAGTTATAAGGCGCCAAGTTTCTGATAACATTTATTTCTATATTTACTTTTACATTTACATTCACTTCAGTTCTGTGTCTGGTCCACTGTGCCCCACGCTTGCATGCTCAGTTCCAATCATTTTTAAGCAAATCCTGATTCAAATAGTAGTTACAGTACTGATGCCCTATCTGACAGGCTAAATTCTCAATCATCCACTTGTATATGGGATCCAGTCAACCAGACACAGCTCCTGGGCCTCAGTAAAGCAAAGTTTGATTCATTATTCAGCTGAATACCACCATCTCTCTTTTAGGACTAATGTGCTGCCCTGACCCCGGCTGGGACTGGACATTATGCTGAGTCTTCTCAGGTCTCCTTCACAGAAATAGAACTTTGCACAATTACATGGCCAGCCTAGAATCCTGCTCCCCAGTCCCTTTATATGACTATTGGCCATTGTCTGATTCCTGGATTCTCTACCACTCTGTGCTATCCACCAGAATGGAAATTTAAAAGGCTGCTAAAATTTGGTGTGTCAGGAAAACCATAATAAAGCCAGAAAGATATGAAATTAAAAAGCTATAAAAAGGCCAATGAAGTCTTTACTATTTTCATTTATATAATTTTAAAAAAACTGAAAATGCATACTGTTTTACCAATATAGTTGACCCTTGAGGAACAGGGGTTTGAACTGAGTGGGTCCACTTTCATACAAATTTTTCTCGGTAAATGTAGTACCTGTATTTTCATTTTGCAGGTCTTTAAATTAACAAGTTTGGGGTAAAGTTTGTCTACGGTAAGGGGTCACAATATATGGAATCAAAAGAACTAGGGTTTGAGTCCTGATTCTATCCAAACTGTTTCACCTTTCATCTCAGGTGAGTCATTGATCAATTCCTTTGTTTTTGAGGCAGAGAAAGCAGCACTGATTTTCAGCTGGGCAGGGGGGTCAGTGCCCCTAACTCCCACATTGTTCAATGGTCAACTGTATAGCTATATGTTGTAGTGATAAATTGTGAGATAAGAAAAATGTAAATTGGCTTATAATAAAATTGCAGATCTAAATTAATTCATCCTATGTTGTCTCAATTGCCTATTCATAAAATGTTTCAAAGATCTATCAGTGATCCTTAGGGAAGAAGGACTGAAACATAAAACATTTAAAACTATAAGGTGACTTATTTAATGTAAAAATGAGCATAGGCAAAAATGCCTTAGAAGTTTCAAAAAGGAGCAGGATAATATGAATGCAATTAGTATGGTGAAAAGTGCTCTGTTCTCTGAATGTTCCTTTTATAGACTCTTGTTCTTACATGATGGTTGTGGTATCATTTCTTATCTCTCTGAGACTATGAATGATAGTTATTTTAAAGTTGTCTTCTCTCTGCACACTCTGTTTTCTCCAAGTTATTATTTCTTTTTTTTTTTAAATTTATTTATTTAGTTTATTTTTGGCTGCATGGGGTCTTCGTTGCTCGTGCAGACTTTTCTCTAGTTGCGGCGAGCAGGGGCTACTCTTCGTTGCAGTGAGCGGGCTTCTCATTGCAGTGACTTCTCTTGTTGTGGAGCACAGGCTCTAGGCACGCGGGCTTCAGTAATTGTGGCATGCAGACACAGTAGTTGTGGCTCGCAGGCTCTAGAGTGCAGGCTCAGTAGTTGTGACGCACGGGCTTAGTTGCTCCGCGGCATGTGAGATCTTCCTGGACCAGGGCTTGAACCCATGCCCCTGCTTTGGCAGGCGGATTCTTAACAACTGCGCCACCAGGGAAGTCCCCAAGTTGTTATTTCTATCATGCCTTTATCTTCCACATAGGAGATTTTCCTTGGATGTCTAATAATCCTTGATTGTGTGCTCATGATCCTTGATTGTGTGGAACAATTTTTAAAGCCTAAAAATTAGCACTGATTAAAAAGAAAAATACCACCAACATGTAGGTATTTTACTTTATTCAACTGACTTAGGTTACTTTATGCCTTCGTGTCTATTCCTATATTTACTTGGGTCCTACTTTGTGAAACAGGTTCAAGAAGGTGATTATTTAAATCATAATGATAACTATGAGGGGGAAAGCTATAAAAAGGTAAGCATGAGCAGAAGATTCTAAAGCTACAATGGACCTTTTTTTCTGATGCTAATGCTTTTTTAAAATTGAAGTATAGCTGATTTACAATGTTGTGCTAGTTTCAGGTATATAGCAAGTGATTCAGTTATACATGTATCTATATCTATTCTTTTTCAGATTCTTTTCCCTTATAGGTTATTACAGAATATTGAGTAGAGTTCCCTGTGTTATACAGTAGGTCCTTGTTGATTATCTATTTTATATATAGTAGTATGTGTATGTTAATCCCAAACTCCTAATTTATCCCTCCCCCTTCTTTCCCCTTTGGTAACCATAAGTTTGTTTTCTATGTCTGTGGGTCTATTTGTTTTGTATATAAGTTCATTTGTATCACTTTTTTTTAGAGTCCACATATAAATGATATCATATGATATTTGTCTTTCTCTGTCTGTCTTACTTCACCTAGTGTGATAATCTCTAGGTCCATCCATGTTGCTGCAAATGATAAAATTTCATTCTTTTTATGGCTGAGTAATATTCCATTGTGTATATATACCACATCTTCTTTATCCATTCATCTGTCAATGGGCATTTACTTTTTAGAAAACTAAAAGTAGAGCTACCATATGATCCTGCAATCCCACTCCTGGGCATATATCCGGAGAACACCATAATTCAAAAAGCACGCCAATGTTCACTGCATCACTATTTACAATAACAAGACATGGAAGCAACCTAAATGCCCATCGACAGATAAATGGACCTTTACATCTAGACCCATGGCCTTATTTACAGATGAAGAAACTGAGTTAAGGAGAGGTGAAGTGACTTGGCCAATGTTCTGTGACTAATTAGTGACAAAATCAGTATAATCTTCCCTATTCTATTTTTTGTTTCTATATTCTTCCCAGTTCCTTCCTCTGTAATATAGTTACAGGAAGACAGACCCATTCAGAGTAGTGTATAAATGTTGGTACCCACTTGAATTCAAATATTTCTGTTTAAAGTTGTTAACTTGAGATTTTAATAATCAAAGCAGGATTATTAGAAAATAAATAATGAGATTCATTAAACAAATTAAGAAATTGCCAATTAAATATATCTTTTTAAAGAAAGCTATACATAGGAAAGTTGACTTGATTACCAATCCGTGACCATTAAGAAGGTTTTGATTGTTTTGTTTAGAATTTTTGTTTATTTTCATCTTATGATCTATTTATTCTATTCTCTTGGTCTCAATTAATTGTTTCCTAATATCCCTGATAGCATCTTGGAGCAGCTTTGTTCATAGTTTCATTTGTGCTACAAGAATGAATGGATATTTTTTCATCATGACAAAATATATGAACCTTACTCCTAAAGTCAGCTCCTAAATGAGGAAACTCTAGCAGCATTCTCACTAAAGTCAGGAACAACAGATGCCTGCTATCTCCACTATTATTTAACATTCTCTGGAGTTACTACCCAGTGTAATTAGACTACTGGAAACAATGAGGCAGAAGAAAATAAGAAGTAAATCTATCTATTTGCAGATAAGATGGTGATATACCTGCAAAACCCTAGAATAGGGGTCAGCAAACTATGGACCACAGGTGAAATTCAGCCCCTCATCTGTTTTTTTAAATAAAGTTGTAGTGGAACACAGCTATGTCTACTTATTTGTGACTTGTCTATGGCTGCTTTTGCACTACAACGGCAGGGTTGAGTAGTTGCATCAGAGACCTTTAGACCATCAGGTCTAACATATTTACTCTCTGGTCCTTTACATAAAATGTTTGCTGACTTCTGCCCTAGAGAATCAATGATAAAATTATCTCAAACAATAAAAGAATTACAAAAGGTAGCAAGATATAAATTTACCATGCAAGAATCAATAACATTCATATACACAAATAACAACCAGTTAGAAGATATAATGGATGAGAAAACCCCATTTACAATAGCAACAAAAAAGAAAAAATATTTCAGAATAAACCTAGTAATAAATGTTCGAAACCGATATGAAGAAAATTATAAAACATTCCCAAAAGACACAATAGTAGTTTTGAACAAATAGAAGGACATCCCCGTTCTTGGTTAGGATGTTTCAACATCATCAGTATGTGAGTTCTCCCTTAGTAAACACTGCAATTTCAAGAAAAATTCCAACGAGCTTTGTTTGGAAGTAGGTAAGTTAATCCCAAAGTTCATATGGGAAAATAAACATGCAAGAATAGCGCTTTCTGACAAGAAAGCGTTTAACCCTGTCAGATATTAAAACATACTATAATGCCTCTATAATTAAAAGTGTGGTATTGACACATGAATAGATAGACCAATGGAATAGTAAAGAAAATCCAGAAATGGAGCCAACTGCATATAACAGTCTAGCATATGATAAATGTGGTATCTCTCATCACTGGGCAAATATAATTTTTTTTTAATAAATGGTGTTGAGACAACTGGATAACCATTTGAAAAAAGATAAATTTAAGTCCATTTCTCACACCATACACCAGAATAAACTCCAAATGGATCAGATATCTAAATGTAAAAAATAAATTACACAAGTACTGCAAGAAAACATGGGTGAATTCCTCTATAACACAGATATCAGAAAAGTCTTTCTAACTATAATTAAAAATCCAGATGCAGTAAAAGAAAAAGATTGATAAATATAAGGACTAAAAATTTAAAAACTTTGATATGTCCAAAAAACAGCATAAGCAAAGTCAAAAGGCAGATGATAAACTAGAAGAAAATATTTGCAACCTACATTCCAGTTAATGGGATAATATCCCTAATTTATAAATAACGTATAAAACCTGAAAGAAAAAAAAGCCTATAGAAAAATGGGCAAATGACAAAACACAGACAATTTACAAAAAGAGATATAAAAAATGGCCTTTAAACATATTGAAAGATGTTTAATAAGAGAAATTAATGGAAGTAAATTTCTTACCAATAACATTGGCAAGAATTCAAAAGCTTAGCAAGTTACCTACCCTCTGGCAATAATATGAGGAAAACAGACACCCTCATACATCACCATGGGAATGGAAAAAAAAAAAATGAGGGAAGTTTGGCAATACAAATACAAACACAAAATTATACATGCATTTACCCCTTGCCCAGAAATCCTACTTCTAGGAATTTAAATGCCCAAGGAAGTGGATCCACTTCCAGAAATACAAAAATCCATACGCACAAAATTCTTTCTTGCAGCATTATTTGAAATTGCAAAATAATGGAAACCAGCCAAAGATTCAAGCATAGGACATTGATTGAAGAATCTTTGGTACAGGCACACAAAGGAATTCTATGCAGCTTTAAAAAAAAAAATAGAGAAGATCTCTGTGAATTGAAATGGAGTAATTTTAGGAGGTACGACTAAGTTTAGAAAAAGCAGAAGGGCTTACATAGGATATTATCTTTTATGTACAAAATAAGGGAAAACAAGGATACATACATATTTTTGCTTATCTTTACAAAAAGAAACACTGAAGGAGAAACCAGGTAACAGTGAAAGTGGTGACATACAAGGATAGGAGGAAATAGGGTGGAAGGAATGTGAAGAGAATATCCGTTCTCTGAGGATAACTTTTTGCATTATTTTGATACTTGAAAGCATGTTTATGTTCTACATATCCAAAAATTAAATTCAACCACTAAGAATGGGGAGAAAATCAAAAACTTAAAGCAAAATAAAACAAATGAATCTAATTGTACTTCAAATGAATACCATAACCACACTGAGGGAAGAAAAAGGAAGGAAAGAGCCAAGGAAAGAAGGAAGCCTGGACACTTATGAACAAATATTTGACTACACACCCTGACTCTTGGACAGGGTGGGGGCTAGGAAAGAATTACAAGTAAATCCTGAGCTCATTTTAGAGATTTGTTTATTGTAGTAGTATGGGAAAATGCTGAAGCTATTTTAGAATGTATTACAGGATTGAACAAATGTATTGATGTTCCTGGGAGCTGGAGATCTCACAGAGGAAGAAAGGACATACAAATACGGAATAGAAGAAAATAAGAAAGAACCCTGAGGGCATGGATTGGAAGTGGAGATCTCAGGTATGAATTTATGATTTCTAAAATATGCATATGGGGTGTGTGTGCCTATATCAGTGCACGTGTGTAAGTATGTAGGTATAGATATTTAATTCTGTCCACTGAAAGGACCAAGAAGCAAAGATACTGGCAGCAATGATCACACCTAGTACTTAGATCTTGGTCTTTAATACCATTCTTCACTAAGACGAACCAGGGCTCCTCAAAGAAATGGCTAATACCAGGGATGGAGCAAAGTAGATGTTAGATGAACCTGAAACATCTAGTTATACCAGAAAATAAGGAAGTGATTTAAAAAATCATGGGGGAAAGAATGTCACAAGAACACAACAGCCATCTTGAAGAGACTTCTCTTGGCCAAATCTGGGATAATTTGTGTGTCAAAATGTGTAGAGTAATGAATTGTAAGCCATTGAGAAAATAGAAATTAATGAGTTCGTACCTATAATAAATAAATAAATAATAGTGCAGAGGAAAGAGCTCTTGATTACAGTTGAATGTTGAGGGCCAACTGGTAAATGTGGAAGAGTAAGCAAATTGGAAAATGATCATTTTGAAACAATCACAGTAAAGATTGTATCAGGTAAGAATCACCAATGATGCTAAATCTAGGAGGAAATTTTCATAAGGAATAGGATATTTTCTTGATTCTAAATTATCTCCCCATAGTCCACCTATGATTTACAACAGAGAGGAAAATAGTAATTTTACAGTGAATAAATTAGACAACATCTTGACAGGGCAATCCAAATTAACATCACCAACGGGGGACAGATGGACAGTTCAGGCCTCTAACTGTGCTACCCTGAGAGAGATATAGCATCTCCCATGCAGTATTCTGGTCTAGACTGCATAATATAAATCTAATTCTGAGGAAACATCAGAACAACCTGAAACGAGGAACACTTTTTTTTAAAGAGAGGGGGGTACCAGTTTGTCAAAAATGTAATGTTATAAAGACAAAAAAAGGCTTTAGAAATATTCCAGATTAAAGGAGGCTAAAGAGAGGTGACAGTTAAAAGCAATGGCTGATCCTAAACTGGATTTTTTATTGGGAGAGTAGGGGACTTTGTTAAGGACATTATTGGGTCAATAATTGACAAAATTGGAATACAATTGATAGAGTATTACACTGATGTTAAAGTCACTGAAATTGGTAACTATACTGTGACTATATTAGAGAATATCCACATTCTAAGGAAGTATAGACTGAACTTTTTAGGAGTAAAAGGCCATAATTTTGGAGCAAAGGACCTTCAAATTGTTCAGGAAACACACACACACACACACACACACACACAAATGATAAAGCAAAGTTTAAATAGTTACAATAGATAAATCTGGATAAAGGGTATTTGAGTGTTTTGTGCAACTTCAATTTTTGCTACTTTTGGTAAGTTTGAAATTATTTTTTAAAAAGAAGTTTTTTAAAAAGAAAATTTAAAGACATTTGAGAACATCCATAGCAGCCTTATTCATAACAGCCTAAAAGTGGAAACCCCCGTGTCCATCAACAAGAGAATGAGTAAACAGGCTGTGATATAGCCATACAATGGAACACTACTCAACAACAAAAATGAAGAGCTACTGACAAGTACAGCAACATGGATGAATCTCAGAAACTGAAAGAAGATACATGCACACGCGCCTGTGCACACACGCACACACACGCTACTTGATTCAATGAATATGAAGTCCAAGAACAGGCAAAATACTGTAAATGTATCATAGAAGTCAGAAAATGGTTGCATTTGGAAGTGGGGTAAAATCGACCAGAACTTTCCGGGGTGATGAAATTGTTCTATGTTTTGTTTGGGGTCAGGGTTTCATGCGTATTTACAAATGTCAAAACATCAAACTGAACACTTAAGATCTGTGTCTTTTATGGTCTATAAATTATAACTCCAACTAAATGAATGAATGAATAAACAAACAAACAAGCTAATTCTTTTTTAAGGGCAATAACTTAAGGTAAATTCAGGTTCAAAGAGAAGTTAACATCCTTGGAATTTGTTCCAGTGTTAAGACCATTATGTCCTGAGAAAGACCTGGAGTTTCTAAAAATAGCAAAGGGAAATAATTTATCTTAAGAAGACCTAGGGTATCTGAAAACATGGAAGGGAAATAATTTATCTTAACCATCCCTCAAACAACCTTTAGAATATTTAAGAATGTCCTGTGGGACATATGGTTAATTTCAAAACATAGCTAACCAGTTTGTTAACCCCAAAAGATGCATATATTGCTACACTTGTGAGGATGCCCAGATTTTGCTGCTACGGTTTTTTTTTTTCTCTTACATATAAGGAGTGACATGTCTTCATAGAATTGGGGCCTGTTTGGGCACCATTCTGTGCTGGGAATGTTCTCCTGGTTTGCTCACATTGGGCCCAAACCAGGGCTGCAAGTACGTGTGTTACCTGAGTTCCACCCAGTTCAGGCATCTATCTTTAGCAGTACATGAAGGAGTTCATTTCACTCAAATGATAAAAGGATTAGTTCACAAAAACTAATGGAATTAACGCTAGTTTAAATATCTGTGCCATATTTCAAGTACTCACAGCCATAATCATAGCATAGCTTTAGAGTTGCAGCAGCGCCTCTCCTCTAGATGCTGGTGTAGGCTTCATCCAAGAGGCACTAGGGTGATGCTCTATTCCAGTCCTGTGGCAGCTCTGCATCTTTGGTCAGGCTGGCTCTGAGAGTTCTCTCCTTAACCTCTTTTGTTCCAGAATGCCACACTGGTGCAGTTGGGGGGTCATTTCCTATTATTACAGCTAGGATACAAATTCTGAAGTTTCCCAGTCTCTTCAGTTCATCAAAGTTCAGTTTCAAGGGCACAGATTTTATCAATAGTTCTTTTATTGTTCTAGAATATTGTGCTTCTAATTGCTACTGCTCCAATCTTTGCAAAACAGGGACTTGCATGAGAAAATCCTTGCTGGTGCCTTCTGTCTGTGAGCTGCTCTATGAATCCCTACTAAACCCCTACTGCGGCCAGAGCGGAAAGGTGTTTTATAGCCCTCCATGGCATAACACAGAAGATAAAAATCATACTCCCCCAACACATGACTGCCCCTTTATCCACAGCTACCGCAGCTGAGGTCAAAACTGTCTACTTACCACCTCATGGGTGTTTTACAAGTTGTCCATTTCACACTCATCTATATTTGGGTTGCAGATTGATCTGAGTACATGCCTTTGAACAAAAACACCAGGAAGTAGCAAGAAAAATGATCTGGTAGTCTTGAGTCTGAGATCCAGCTTGGTTTGTCATAACAAAACTTGTGTGACCTTAATCTCTGATATGTGAAATAAAAGAGTCAATACCAGTTAACTCTGAGAGTGGGGCTTGGAACCATTATTAACTACTAGGCCAGATATGGACATATCAATGGAGATAAAAAGAACTGCAGAAATAGTCAAACCCTTACATAGTCACACATGCAAACAATTGAGGGAGAATTGTTTTCACATTATACCTTTCTCTACCATTAAACAAAGCTGTGTGTGTATTTTATAAATTTTAAAAATACAAAAAAAATTACAACATAGAAAAATTTTGGACAAGTTGATTCCTAATATTCTTTATTGCTTAAAAACGTTTATTATTTTACCAGAAGGTGTTAGAGCAGGGGAAAGAATGTACGAAAAATAAATGACACAACTGCATGGGGATGGGAGAAGAGCTGACCCATCTGGGAGAAGAGTGTTTTTACTGGAAACTGTAAGACTAAAGACAAAAGAACTGATGAAAACACTGATATATTTTACTTGGTAAATGTGTGTCACACAAGAGTACAGTTTAGCAATTCCGATACCGCATGACAAGTATATAGGGTTGAACAGAAGTAAGTAAATTGTAATTAATGGAAATCATGTTTCTCATTGTCAGAGAAAGTAAATTACAAATAAGTAAGGGAGGGAAGGCTAGAATGAACCCTGTGGAGTTGAATGAGTCAAAGATAACAGCATAAACTCACATAGTTGTTAGATAGATAGATAGATAGATAGATAGATAGATAGATAGATAGATAGATAGATAGAGAGATAGATAGAAAGAAATGATACAGAAATAAAAAGAGCTTCATTGACCAAACTTGGAGGAATTTGAGCAATAAAATTAATAACAATAGTATTGGATTATAACTCAAAGAATAAAATAAGTATCTATTAATTCATATTGATATAAATAAATAATTGAATAAATAAATGGAGAAGGGAAAACTCTTCCTTACAGAAAAATTCCAAAATTCCAAATAATAAATATAGAAGGAATGAGGGCAATAGAAAAATCGCTATTTGAACACCAGAGTAATAACTACTGTGGGCAAGATTCAAGGATGTGTGCTAAAATTAGTGGGTGAAACTTTAAGGAGAAACAGAATAGTTGCACAGCCTCAACATATCTCCCCCCAAATATTTACTAAATGCTTTAGTGGTTTTAACATATGTCCACAAATTCTTTCATACTCCTCCCTCCAGAAGGTGTCATTTATTTCCCCAGATCTTGAGTGTTGACTGGACTTAGAAAATCACTTCTAATGAATACAGTATGGAAATGGAAAAAAAATTAGTAATTTTACAGTGTAGAAACCTGGCAGACACCACTGTAACCAAGTGATCACCAGTAATAAGTTGATTAGTACATGTTGATATCATGTATCCTTGATATGATGCAATGAGAAGGACACTTCATCTCTGTGGTATTCTAAAAAAATCCACAACCCCAGTCGGATCATGAGAAAACATTAGACAAACTCAAATTGAGGGACATTCTGGAAAATATCTGGCCAGTGCGCTTCAAATGCGTCAAGTTCATGAAACACAAGGAAAGACTGGGAACCCATCAGAGGTTAGAGGAGACTAAGGAGATATGATGACTAAATGCAGTGTAGAATCCCACTCAATCCTGGAGCGGAAAAAGCAGAAGTGGGGAAACTGGTGAAATTCAAATGAAGTTTGTGATTTTGTTAATAATGCTGTACCAAAGTTGATTTATTAGGCTTTGATAAATAGAATACGCAATGTAATAACATTAGGGGAAGCTGGGTGAAACATATGCAAGAATTCTCTATACTATCTTTGTAACTTATCTCTGCATTATGTAACTTATCTTTATACTATCTTTGTAACATCTGTAAATCTAAATTGTTTCAAAATTAAAGTTCAGAAAAATGTCATGATAAAATGCATTCAGTGTTGATATACAAAATATACGTGTCTAATCAGGAGCCTTACTGTTGAACCCAGAAATCAAGAAAGAAACTAGCATTAAAAAAATCCTAAAAAAATGTTAAATGTAAAGAAATATAGACGACTACACTCTTTTTTCTTGGAATACCAGCCAACAACATCTTGGACTTATCAACAAAGCCTGGGCACATACCTTGCACATCATGTAAGGCTAGAACTCATTATTTTGTCATAAGCTTGCTTTTCATATCTCTAAAAGAACCTCAGGAGATCATTGAGTCCCAGGCTGGAGAACCATTTCATTCCCATCCAGATGCATAGACCCATAGAAAAACATAAGCATTAGGACAAAACAATTTAATGCCATTTCAGTTGTTAGTTGTTTTTTTTTTTTAGAGATAGAAATGTGTAACATTATATTCATGTGCATCTAAAATTAAGACGAGTTTACATAAAATTGTTCCATAAATGTAGAAGAAAAAAGACCAAACAAACAAACTTCTGTCCACACTAGGAAGAGTGTATGGAGTGAGAAGGAAAGGAGAGAGGAAGGAGGATGAGGAGCAGCTGCCTGCTGCCCTAAGATGGGCACCGACTTCATGGCTGAACTTCTCGTGGTGCCCTAGAGAATGAGGTTGGGTGAGGTGTGTATGTGAAGCAGCCCCTGAGAGTAGCTGCAGTCGGTGTCCTGGTAAAGAAGAGTGTTAAAGTTCACTATCAAGATTTTGTTGTCTGCTCTGAGGGGTGAAAAGGGAAAGACTGAGTAATTACTAGAGCCTCCACTTATAGGAACATATCTCATTTTATTTATTTTTAGGGAAACTAAAGCTTAGGGACAATAAGGAACTTGCCCAAGGTCACACAGTAACTGGGGAAGCCAGAACTGGAACCTAGGTTTATGTGACCTCAGTGTTTGAGCTCTTAACCACAACACAAAAGGAGTCAATAGCTGAGCAGACACAGAAACGAAGAACAGAAAGAAAGTCTGGACAGGAATAATGTGAGAGAGTTTAGCATTTGCCTCAAATACCTGAGATTCACTTCTAATGGCTGGTGGATTTTCCAGGTTGCTGGGTTATCACTGGCACAAACAATGAAATGGCAGTGGACATAGAGACGTAAAAATGCTCCCTTTCTCTCTCTCTCTCCCATACACACGTACACACACTCTCACACACACACAGAAATCTTAGCCTCACAGAGGAAATGGAATTGGAGCCACCACATGTAACCACACACACACCTACAGAAGCAGTTTTTCTCCTTTTCCAGGGCCAACCTTCCATCTGGCTCCATCCTGTGAGGGCCTTGAACTTGGCAGAGTCAAAGCTGGTTGGATAGTGACTGGGAACTCTTTCACCAAGACAGAGTGGTATCTGGAAGTGGTTTGCTGCTCTCACACCTGCCAGTAAGATACTGTTTCTAAACTGGCCAAAACATCTAAAAAACTAGAGAAGAACAAAATGGTGTTCAAAGCCTCATGCTCCTCGTGGTCCCTTTCCCCAACCTCTTTGTCTCAGGTGACATCTTGTGTGTCTTCCCCAGAAGGCATCTTGTGCTCAAACTCTACCCCCGTGCCATCTTCCTCTCTCTTCCTCTGTGAAAACCTGACACCTCAAAATCGGACCCTCTGAGCATCCAAATGCAAAAACCCCTAATTCTGTTTCTAAGTTAACTGGAGCAAATAAACAACTAGAAGGAAAGATTAAAATAGCAATTACCCTTGATTTTTCATAATAGACAAATATACTCCAAAACTCCTAGGAGAAAACTTGCTTTCTGTTTCTGTCAGTCTGTTTGTTGAAGGCTTTTGGTAAGTCACCCATTCCTTTCAAAAGGGGGAAACGTTGTTTTAAATAAGTCTACCTTAAGGGACACCCTTAAAAGAGAGGAGACAATGGAAGCTATTTCTTAATTTTTATGCAGAAGCTTCTGAAAGACAAACTGACTCCAAAAAACAGCTCTAAAAGGATCCTTACAGCATACAAAAACAAAAACCAAACAAAAAACTTTGACTACCTGGGCAAGTAAACTTAATTTAGTTGTTGGTTTAATTAAAAACAAGCATGTCTTTGGAGTTATCAAATCTGAAAGTAATTGCAAACATACAATTTTAATTCTATCTGGATGTATTGACCAGAGAAGTTCACGTTATCTTTTTTACAAAATTTGTCAGCCAGAAAAATAACTTAAGATGGCTAACTGTTTTAATGTCATATGAAAGTTTTTGTGAATAATCTAAACATAATTGTTGGAAACAAATGATTTAGGTAGAGGAAAATGGAATAAGAGTTTTTGGTATAATAATTATGTTTTGAGGTATATGTGCTTGAAAAGTAAATTCCTGAAACCTTTTTGGTAACTTGAAACTTTGGAGCCTTGCTAAGATTAAATTAAATGATGAGTAGTCTAGATCTCTATATGTGGAAATATCTAGATCATTTCCAAATAAGTTAAAATACTGAAACATTACTAAAAAAGAGATTCATCAACTTTTGGCTTTCTTTACAAAGAAACTAAAGATATTTGGGTTTATTGGTAAACATTTTTGGTGCCACATTGGAAAATTTACTGAGGGAAATACACTTTTATATTGGTCCACTCCTGATGACAGATTGTGAAGGATTTTTCTTTACCTATTAAGTAATCTGCTTAGAAAACAAAGATTTGTGTTTTATGAAAATAATTTCTTGCCCTTCATGTGGTATTTTTTTTTGTCTGGGCCTTATGGCTTGTGGGATCTTAGTTCCCCAGCTAGGGATTGAACCCCAGCCCTGAGGAGTGAAAGCACAGAGTCCTAACCACTGGACTGCCAGGGAATTCCCAACCTTCATGTGGTCTTAGTCAGGTGTTTGATTACTAAAGGAAACTGAATCTTCTCAATATTCAAAGAGCTAAGTTTTGCTACAACTATGTAAACTATTTGTGTTTGCCTTTGAAATCTTTTATTGTTACTTTCGTCAAATAGATAAATTAAGTACCATTTCATAATGATCTATGGTCCTGTTTGATCAAGTGTCCAAAACTTTTTGATATTTTTGACAAATTTCCCAAAAGCTGGGTTCTAAATGAAGTCTTCTTGTCCTTGAACTAACTTTGGGTTCATACAGAGGGCCAAAAATCTTAAAGAATTTGTCTCTCACCTGGTAAAATGTTAAACTAATAAATATTATGTTATATGCAGAATTACATGGGAAGCTTGTCAAGAAGGAATACTAAAACTTTTTTTTAAAACATCTTCATTGGAGTATAATTGCTTTACATTGTTGTGTTACTTTCTACTGTATAACAAAGTGAATCAGCAATATGTGTGCTTATATCCCCATATCCCCTCCCTCTTGCATCTCCCTCCCACCCTCCCTATCCCACCCCTCTAGGTGGTCACAAAGCACCCAGCTGATCTCCCTGTGCTATGCAGCTGCTTCCCACTAGCTGTCTATTTTACATGTGGTAGTGTATATATGTCCATGCCACTCTCTCACTTCGTCCCAGCTTACACTTCCCCCTCCCCTTGTCCTTAAGTCCATTCTCTACATCTGCTTCTTTATTCCTGTCCTTCCCCTAGGTTTTTCAGAACCATTTTTGTTTTAGATTCCATATATATGTGTTAGCATATGGTATTTGTTTTTCTCTTTCTGACTTACTTCACTCTCTATCTGTCATACAGAGTGACAGATAGAGAGTGAAGGTCCATCCACCTCACTACAAATAACTCAATTTTGTTTCTTTTTATGGCTGAGTAATATTCCATTGTCTATATGTGCCACATCTTCTTTATCCATTCATCTGTCGATGGGCACTTAGGTTGTCTCCATGTCCTGGCTACTGTAAATAGTGCTGCAGTGAACATTGTGGTACATGTCTCTTTTTGAATTATGGTTTTCTCAGGGTATATGCCCAATAGTGGGATTCCTGGGTCATATGGTAGTTCTATTTTTAGTATTTTAAGGAACCTCCATACTGTTCTGCATAGTGGCTGCATCAATCTACATTCCCACCAACAGTGTAGGAGGGTTCCATTTTCTCCACATCCTCTGGAGCATTTATTGTTTGTAGATTTTTTGATGATGGCCATTCTGACCAGTGTGAAGTGATACCTCATTGTAGTTTTGATTTGCATTTCTCTAGTGATTAGTGATGTTGAGCATCCTTTCATGTGTTTGTTGGCAATCTGTATATCTTCTTTGGAGAAATGTCTGTTTAGGTCTTCTGCCCATTTTTGGATTGGACTGTTTGTTTTTTTGTTATTGAGCTGCATGAGCTGCTTGTAAATCTTGGAGATTAATCCTTTCAGTTTCTTCATTTTCAAATATTATCTCCCATTCTGAGGGTTGTCTTTTCGTCTTGTTTATGGTTTCCTTTTCTGTGCAAAAGCTTTCAAATTTCATTTGATCGCATTTGTTTATTTTTGTTTTTACTTCCATTTCTCTAGGAGGTGGGTCAAAAAGGACCTTTCTGTGATTTATTCCTAGAGTGTTCTACCTAGGTTTTCCTCTAAGAGTTTTATAGTGTCTGGCCTTACATTTAGGTTTTTAATCAATTTTGAGTTTATTTTTGTGTATGGTGTTAGGTAGTGTTTTAATTTCATTCTTTTACATGTAGCTGTCCAGGTTTCCCAGCACCATTTATTGAAGACACTCCCTTTTCTCCTTTGTATATCCTTGCCTCCTTTGTCATAGATTAGTTGACCATATGTGCGTGGGTTTATCTCTGGGCTTTCTATCCTGTTCCATTGATCTGTATTTCTGTTTTTGTGCCAGTACCATACTGTCTTGATTACTGTAGCTTTGCAGTATAGTCTGAAGTCAGGGAGTGTGATTCCTCCAGCTCCGTTTTTCTTTCTCAAGATTGCTTTAGCTCTTTGGGGTCTTTTGTGTTTCCATACAAATTGTGAAATTTTTTGTTCTAGTTCTGTGAAAAATGCCATTGGTAGTTTGATAAGGATTGCATTGAATCTGTAGATTGCTTTGGGTAGTATGGTCATTTTCACAATGTTGATCCTTCCAATCCAAGAACATGGTATATCTCTCCATCTGTTTGTATCATCTTTAATTTCTTTCATCAGTGTCTTATAATTTTCTGCATACAGCTCTTTTGTCTCCTTAGGTAGGTTTATTCCTAGGAATTTTAGTCTTTTTGTTGCAGTGGTAAATGGGAGTGTTTCCTTAATTTCTCTTTCAGATTTTTCATCATTAGTGTATAGGAATGCAAGACATTTATGTGCATTAATTTTGTATCCTGCTACTTTACCAAATTCATTGATTAGCTCTGGTAGTTTATTGGTAACATCTCTAGGTTTCTCTGTGTATAGTATCATGTCATCTGCAAACAGTGACAGTTTTACTTCTTCTTTTCTGATTTGGATTCCTTTTATTTCTTTTTCTTCTCTGATTGCTGTGGCTAAAACTTCCAAAACTATGTTGACTAATAGTGGTGAGAGTGCGCAACGTTGTCTTGTTCCTGATCTTAGAGGAAATGGTTTCAGTTTTTCACCACTGAGAACAATGTTGATTGTGGGTATGTCATATATGGCCTTTATTATGTTGAGGCAAGTTCCCTCTATGCCTACTTTCTGGAGAGTTTTTATCATAAATAGATGTTGAATTTTGTCAAAAGCTTTTTCTGCATCTATTGAGCTGATCATATGGTTTTTCTCCTTCAATTTGTTAATATGGTGTATCACATTGATTGATTTGCCTATATTGAAGAATCCTTGCATTTCTGGGATAAACCCCATTTGATCACTGTGTATGATCCTTTTAATGTGCTGTCGGATTCTGTTTGCTGGTATTTTGTTGAGGATTTTTGCATCTATGTTCATCAGTGATATTGGCCTGTAGTTTTCTTTTTTTGTGACATCTTTGTCTGGTTTTGGTATCAGGGTGATGGTGGCCTCAGAGAATGAGTTTGGGAGTGTTCCTCCCTCTGCTATATTTTTTAAGAGTTTGAGAAGGATAAGTGTTAGTTCTTCTGTAAATGTTTGATAGAATTCACCTGTGAAGCCATCTGGTCCTGGGCTTTTGTGTGTTGGAAGATTTTTAATCTCAGTTTCAATTTTATTGCTTGTGATTGGTCTGTTTATATTTCCTATTTCTTCCTGGTTCAGTGTCAGAAGGTTGTGCTTTTCTAAGAATTTTTCCATTTCTTCCAGGTTGTCCATTTTATTGGCATAGAGTTGCTTGTAGTAATCTCTCATGATCCTCTGTATTTCTGCAGTGTCAGTTGTTACTTCTCCTTTTTCATTTCTAATTCTGTTGATTTGAGTCTTCTCCCTTTTTTTCTTGATGAGTCTGGCTAATGGTTTATCAATTTTGCTTATCTTCTCAAAGAACCAGCTTTTAGTTTTATTGATCTTTGCTATTGTTTCCTTCATTTCTTTTTCATTTATTTCTCATCTGATCTTTATGGTTTCTTTCCTTCTGCTAACTTTGGGGTTTTTTGTTCTTCTTTCTCTAATTGCTTTAGGTGTTAGGTTAGGTTGTTTATTTGAGATTTTTCTTGTTTCTTGAGGTAGGATTGTATTGCTATAAACTTCCCTCTTAGAACTGCTTTTGCTGTATCCCATAGGTTTTGGGTTGTCGTGTTTTCATTGTGATATGTTTCTAGGTATTTTTTGATTTCCTCTTTGAGTTCTTCAGTGATCTCTTGGTTATATAGTAGTGCATTGTTTAGCCTCCATGTGTTTGTATTTTTTACAGTTTTTTTCCTGTAATTGATATGTAGTCTCATACTATTGTGGTCAGAAAAGATAATTGATATGATTTCAATTTTCTGAAATTTACCAAGGCTTGATTTGTGACCCAAGATATGATCTATCCTGGAGAATGTTCCATGAGCACTTGAGAAGAAAGTGTATTCTGTTGTTTTTGGATGGAATGTCCTGTAAATATCAATCATATCCATCTGTTTAATGTATCATTTAAAGCTTGTGTTTCCTTATTTATTTTCATTTTGCTTGATCTGTCCTTTGGTGAAAGTGGGGTGTTAAAGTCCCCTACTCTTATTGTGTTATTGTCGATTTCCCCTTTTATGGCTGTTAGCATTTGCTTTATGTATTGAGGTGCTCCTATGTAGGGTGCATAAATATTTACAATTGTTATATCTTCCTCTTGGATTCATCCCTTGATCATTATGTAGTGTCCTTCTTTGTCTCTTGTAATAATCTTTACTTTAAAATCTATTTTGTCTGATATGAGAATTGCTACTCCAGCTTTCTTTTGATTTCCATTTGCATGGAATATCTTTTTTTCATCCCCTCACTTTCAGTCTGTATGTGTCCCTAGGTCTGAAGTGGTTCTCTTGTAGACAGCATATAAACGGGCCTTGTTTTTGTATCCATTCAGCCAGTCTATGTCTTTTGGTTGGAACATTTAATCCATTTACATTTAAGGTAATTATTGATATGTATGTTCCTATTACCATTTTCTTAATTGTTTTGGGTTTGTTATTGTAGGTCTTTTCCTTCTCTTGTGTTTCATTCCTAGAGAAGGTCCTTTAGTGTTTGTTGTACAGCTGGTTTGGTGGTGCTGAATTCTCTTAGCTTTTGCTTGTCTGTAAAGGTTTTAATTTCTCTGTCGAGTCTGAATGAGATCCTTGCTGGGTAGAGTAATCTTGGTTGTAGGTTTTTCCCTTTCCTCACTTTAAATATGTCCTGGACTCCCTTTTGGCTTGCAGAGTTTCTGCTGAAATATCAGCTGTTAACCTTATGGGGATTCCCTTGTATGTTATTTGTTGCTTTTCCCTTGCTGTTTTCAATATTTTTTCTTTGTATTTAATTTTTGATAGTTTGATTAATATGTGTCTTGTCATGTTTCTCATTGGAATTATCCTGTATGGGACTCTCTGCACTTCCTGGACTTGATTGACTTTTTCCTTTCCCATGATAGGGGAGTTTTCAACTATCATCTCTTCAAATATTTCCCAGACCCTTTCTTTTTCTTTTCTTCTTCGGCAACCCCTATAATTTGAATGTTGGTGCATTTAATGTTGTCCCAAATGTCTCTGAGACTGTCCTCAGTTCTTTTAATTCTTTTTTCTTTATTCTGCTCTGCAGTAGTTATTTCCACTATTTTTATCTTTCAGGTCACTTATCCATTCTTCTGCCTCAGTTATTCTGCTATTTATTCCTTCTAGAGAATTTTTCATTTCATTTATTGTGTTGTTCATCATTTTTTGTTTGCTCTTTAATTCTTCTAGATCTTTATTAAATGTGTCTTGTATTTTCTCCATTCTATTTCCAAGATTTTGGATCATCTTTACTATCATTACTCTGAATTCTTTTTCAGGTAGACTGCCTATTTCCTCTTCACTTGTTTGGTCTGGTGGGTTTTTACCATGCTCCTTCATCTGCTGAGTATTTCTCTGTCTTCTAATTTTGCTTAACTTACTGTGTTTGGGGTACCCTTTTCGCAGGCTGCAGGTTTGTAGTTCCCATTGTTTTTGGTGTCTGCCCCCAGTGGGTAAGGTTGGTTCAGTGGCTTGTGTTGGCTTCCTGGTGGAAGGGACTGGTGCCTGTGTTCCGGTGGGTAGGGCTGGAACTTGTCTTTCTGGTGGGCAAGGCTGCTTTCTGTGGTGTGTTTTGGGGTGTCTGTGAACTTATTATGATTTTAGGCAGCCTCTCTGCTAATGGGTGGGGTTGTGTTCCTGTCTTGCTAGTTGTTTGGCATGGGGCATCCAGCACTGGAGCTTGCTGGTAGTTGAGTGGAGCTGGGTCTTAGCGTTGAGACAGAGATCTCTGGGAGAGCTCTCGCTGATTGATATTACATGGGGCCGGGAGGTCTCTGGTGGTCCAATGTTCAGAACTTGGCTCTCCCACCTAAGAAGCTCAGGCCTGACACCCAGCCGGAGCACCAGGACCCTGTCAGCCACACGGCTCAGAAAAAAAGGGAGAAGAAAGAAAGAAAGAAAGAGAAAAAATAAAATAAAATAGTTGTTAAAATTTAAAAAATATATTATTAAAATAAAATAATAAAGAAGTAATAAAAAAAGAAAAAAAAAGCAACCAAACCAATAAACAAATCCACCAATGACAACCAGCACTAAAATCTAAACTAAGATAAACATAAACCCAGAAACAAATTAGATGCAGAAAGCAAACCCCAAGCCTACAGTTGCTCCCAAAGTCTACCGCCTCAATTTTGGGTTGATACGTTGTCTATTCAGGTATTCCACAGATGCAGGTACATCAAGTTGATTGTGGAAATTTAATTCACTGCTCCTGAGGCTGCACAGAGAAATTTCCCTTTCTCTTCTTTGTTCGCACAGCTCCTGGGGTTCAGCTTTGGATTTGGCCCTGCCTCTGCATTTAGGTTGCCCTCTGACATCTGTTCTTTGCCCAGACAGGAGGGGGTTAAAGGAGCGGCTGACTAGGGGGCTGTGGCTCACTCAGGCCAGGGGGAGGGAGGGGTATGGAATGTGGGGCGAGCCTGCAGCGGTAGAGGCCAGCATGACGTTGCACCAGCCTGAGGCACACCGTGTGTTCTCCCAGGGAAGTTGTCCCTGGGTCACGGGACCCTGGCAGTGGCGGGCTGCACAGGCTCCCTGGAGGGGAGGTGTGGATAGTGACCTGTGCTTGCACACAGGCTTCTTGGTGGCTGCAGCAGCAGTGTTAGCATTTCATGCCCGTCTCTGGTGTCCGTGTTAATAGCATGGCTTGCACCCATCTCTGGAGCTGGTTTAGGCAGTTCTCTGAATCCCTTCTCCTCATGCACCCAGAAACAATGGCCTCTTGCCTCTTAGGCAGTTCCAGACTTTTTCCCAGACTCCCTCCCGGCTAGCTGTGGCACACTAGCTCCTGTCAGGCTGTGTTCACACAGCCAGCCTCAGTCCTCTCCCTGGGATCTGACCTCTGAAGCCCAAGCCTAAGCTCCCAGCTCCCGCCTGCCCCAGCAAGTGAGCAGACAAGCCTCTCAGGCTGGTGAGTGCTGGTTGGCACCGATCCTCTGTCTGGGAATCTCTCCACTTTGCCCTCTGCACCCCTGATGCTGCGCTCTCCTCCATGGCTCTAAAGCTTCCCCCCACCACTCCGCCCCATCTCCGCCAGTGAAGGGGCTTCCCAGTGCATGGAAACTTTTCCTCCTTCCCAGCTCCCTCCCTGAGGTGCAGGTTCCATCCTTATTCTTTTGTCTCTGTTTTTTCTTTTTTGTTTTACCCTACCCAGGTACGTGGGGAGTTTCTTGCCTTTTGGGAAGTTTGAGGTCTTCTGCCAGCATTCAGTAGGTGCTTTGTAGGAGCTGTTCCACATGTAGATGTATTTTTGATGTATTTGTGGAGAGGAAGGTGATCGCCATGTCTTACTCCTCTGCCATCTTGAAGGTCCTCCTAAAACTTTTGACCTTATATTTGTATAGGTTCATGTCAATATAAGTGTTCTAAAGTTGTGTGAAATCCCTGAAACTTTAAGTTTTCCTGATATAATCTTACTGGCCATGATTTAAAAATGTATGTCACAGAAATAAGCAGATCCCTTTGTCAATCTCATTATGATGAACTCTCAACATATCTTTAATAATGGGCATCTTCAAGTCTTTTTGTCATTTACAGAGTTATTTCTTTACTCAGATGCTTTTGCAAATGGGTTTCATCTTCAGAAAAATTCATGGAAAGGATTCTGACAGACATTCTGGAATACAGGTTTTTTTTGATAACTTTAAGATTATAACACTGAACTGGGTAAGAATTTCTAAAACTCCAGTAGAAAACTGATTACCTTAATGTTTTATGTTCCAGATGTAAAGGACCCCTCTTTCTCTTCTCCTGTGAGCTATCTATAACTTACAGCAATTTGCTAAACTATATCTTCACAACAAAGGTTGAAGCAATTTATTTTTCTCCCTACCTGATCTCTCAAGAGTTCTGAAGCTCTTGTTGAATATTCTTGTTTTTCATGACAATGTATGTATTTGCATACATTGCAACCTACATACATAGGTTCAACGGAGGCTGTTCTCCTTGTAATGGGGTTCCCAATGCACCTAGTTCTACATCTTTTCATCTACAGCTGTTAAGGGGAGACAGACTTCTACACTGTAAATGCCTAAATTGCTTCTACTAAAAACAATCTTGCTCCAGTAGAGCACTCTTTTTGCAACATGCTCCCAGAAGACAAAGACCCCAAACATCCACCCTATAACCTAGAGATTTTGTGTACTGGAAAAGGCACCTCCAAGAGGACTATGTCCAGCATTGCTGGAAGGGCAATTATCAGGTTCCATTAACTAACCCCTATGCCACCAAACTCCAGGGAGTAGACTCCTAGATCCACATGTCACACCGAAGGAGACACCAAACCCCAACTGGACCTGCACACTGTATGGCAACCTGAAGATAAAGCTCAGTAGGATCTGAAGCAGATGACATCTGAGGCTGACAGCTTTCCCAAGATGTCCGTACCAGGCCTGTATACCTTTCTTTCAATAATCTTTTTTAACTTATTTTCTCACTCCCTTCCATGGAAGGACAAGGCCCTTGTCCATATTTCCCAGTCCCTTCTGAAAGAGGGAAACCTCTCCAGTTGCTGGATCTGCCATTGGAAACCTCAGTCCATCCAAGATAGCAATGACCCTTTGGTTCAGTCTGTCCAAGGTTTTAATGACCCTTTGGTTCACCCTAGAAGTAATTTTGCTGGGGTTTCAGAGGCTGTTATCTGTCCAGATTGTTCTGTGGTCTCATTTTATAGAGTCAGTGCCTGCCTAAACTTATTCCTTGCTTCAACTTGACCCAATCCTGGAATGGGAAAACAAGATCTTTTGAATATTTATATGAAAGGTTCTCCAGAGTTGGCAATGCAAGTTGGATTATTTGTAAACTTGCTGACATATCTGTACATCTAGGTAACCTCTCAGAGTATAACAACATAATGTCTAAGCCTTGGTTAAGTAATGTTAATCCCTCTATGCCAGTGAATGGATCCATAGGTACTATCCCTTATGCAGGCACCTTATGTACCCCCACTGGTTATACCTTCACATGTGGAAGTCTGGGGAGTGGTCTTTATGCTTGGGCAACCCATTGCCTTGATAGCTGGAGAATACAAGGACAATGTGCCTCTGTTGTATTCACTGTCCTATTCTCCCTACATAACTGAACAGAAGCCTCTCATTGGTCTGTACCACTAAGCCTCTATGACTGCCTTAAGTGAGAACTTCTGGGAGGTGTACATAATTCTGGCTTTGTCTCCACAGGGAGAGCTTTCTTCCATGGATTGGAGTGAGTGCCAATGAACAAACGATCAAGATCCTCTCCCTGATGTTAGGAAAGTTAGCTTACTCTGTAGCCAACACAGTTTCAGCTCAGCAATGGTCCTTGCTAAGTCATTGGCTAAAGTGGTTTTAGATACCCACATAGCCCTTGATAACCTATGTGCTGAGCAAGGAGGTGTCTGTGCAATAGCAAACACCTATTGTTGCACTTGGATAAAAGCCTCTGAGATAGTAGAGACCCAATTACATAAAATTAAAGAGCAAACACACTGGTTACAGCAACTTTTACCAGACAACCTATTGTCTTTTGATTTATTCACCTGGCTACCTTCTGGTCTGGGTTCCCGGTTTAGAACCATCTTGCAAACTGGGTTTATTATGTTGTTTTAAATTCTGCTCTCTATACTTGTTAAGTTCTGCATCTATTGCTTGTCAAGCCTTTGTAAAAATGACATGCCTAATAAGATGATGCTAGCTCATCGCTTTGAGATAATTTCTAGCATTTACAACCTTGATTAAAAACGGACTTTTAACAAAAACCTCCTGAGAGTTCTCCCTACTACTTTCCTTGTTACTCAGACGCAGCCTCATGAGGTTTCTGACTTGTGTGCTTTCCCTTTGATATGGGACATGATACTAGGGAAGGTCCTTCCTGGCACGAAGGGACAAACCGCTACCTGCGGAGGTCCTGACTCGGTCAGCAATCCTGAGAGGAAAGATCTTGACAAAAAGGAGGAAATGTAGAATTAATTAAAGAAACTTCAGCTAAAATTGGAGTTGGAACAGGCCTGTACGGTGAGCTCTCACTCTCAACCATGCATCATAAATTACTCCAAACAGGAAGAGATGTACAGCTACATCTCTGAGAGGAAAGTGTTGACTACTTTACTACCCAGCAGGCAGAAGAAAACTTCTCTCCGCCCAACAGCCCAGTCAATCAGAGACTATAGCAGCCCAACTAATAAGAAGCTTCTAACTTTGTACTCCCAGCTTTCTCCAATGGACTCTTTGGTTATACAGCCCATCCCAGCTCCCCCTTTTTCCTATAAAAGCAAGATTCTCTTCCTTGTTCTATGGATTTGCCTATGGTCTGCCATAGTTCTCATATCCCAAATTGCAATTCCTCTTTCAATTCCCAAGTAAACTTGCTTTTGTTGGTAAAATAACTGGCCATTATGTTATTAAAGTTGACAAGGTATAGCAGAACAAACAAAGGACCAGGAGCAAGGAGACCTAGATAATAATTCTAACCCTACAGCTAAACTGTTTGTAATTTTGTTCAATTCACTTACCCTCCCTTGGCCTTGTTTACTTGTCTGACAGGTGCAGATGCTTATCAAGATGATCTTTTCATTCCCTCTGAGCTCTAAAATTCTTTAGACCATGTGAGGTACAAGGGTTCTAAATCCCTGTGCTATGGAATGTGAAATACCTTATAAAATGTTCCCTTCGTTCTATCTCCACTGCCCAGTATGATAATTCTGACACATAATAGGTATTTAAAAAGTGTTTGTTAATCAGCATTTACCTCATTGAATAGTCATAATAATCCTCCAGGGTAAATAGTATTCTTCTCCTTGTGCATTTAAGATGATCTTATAGAGGTTGAATTTATATGCCTGATAAGTAAACGAATACCATGGTCTGTCTGCTCCAAAGTCAAGACACACTTTCTGATACATAGGCAAATTAATTTCAATGCAGAATGTCTGTTACAATTCTTAGCAACAGGATCAACTTTAATCTAAAAGCAAAACTAGAACATTTTTGCAATATTCTGAATTATGGAAAATATTTAGTCAAATGACTATTTTATAAGAGACAGTAATAGGTATGCGGTTGTGTATTGAAAAATTAGTACTCTGGCCCTTCCCTTTGAAAGACTTTCAGATTAGTTGGGAGACAAGTAGTACGTATGTGAACAATGAGAAACATATATAAAGCATGTTACAAAAATATGCAAGATTATAGGGCAAATACTGATTGTTGTCCCTGAACTCTTCACCCTTTGCAGATGTCAGTGATTAGACATCTTGGATGATCGCCTATCAAACTGCTTTCACTAAAAGAGAAGATAATATTTACATTGTATTAAAAACCAGATTAAGCAATTCTGGTATTTCTGTTCCAGTCGGACTGGTGACCTTACAAACTCCCTCCTTTATCATAAGCAAGATTGCTCCTTTAGTATGTGTTAATATTTAGGTCTTTCCTTTGGTTCCTAGGCCCATCTTTGTCCAAGACACTGTCTTGGCTCCCCTCTTTATTCCAAATTCCGTAACTTAAAGCTTATTTCACCCCATTCCAGCTCCAAGCAAAAAATTTAATTACCTAGGTAAGCCCTACCCCGGTGTCACACAGTAGGGAATTGATTCCCTCCTAGCAGGGAAAGGCTTAAGATGGCATCACAATACTGAATTCTTCTGTGGAGGGCACAAATGTTCCTAAAACAATAAGTCCAAATAGCTTTTCTTAAACTGCTTGCAGTACAACTAAATTATTGAAAAGAATGTTTTCAAGCAAATTCAGCAAATTCCTCAATCCTGAATGCTTTCAGTTAAAATACAGATTGTGTATAAAAATTGTATACAAATTCTTCCTTAAGCTAGATTTTAAATGACTTCAAGCAAATTACCGTATACACAGAATTCTAAATTCACTAAATTTTATTCATAGCTGCTCACTTGTTTACATACATAGACATCCACAATCACATTGCCTTCTCCACATGGTTGGGAGTTACTATAGATTAGAGGGCTTATTAAGGGGGACTGCTTCTAGAAGTGCTGTCAAGGAAACTTTGACTGTAATTTCAATGAAAAGCACTTTCATTTCCAAGAGTGAAGCACTTCCATTTCCACTTCTACTTACATTACCAAAATGTAAAAAATGTAGTCAAACCCTTCTGCTTACTCAGGGTCTTCACCTTGACTCCCATATCTGAATAAAATGACTCCACTGCAAGGTATATTTTAGTCCTATCAGTTTGGTGTCCTCTCTTTTGTGGAGTATTTTATAAGCTTGATTATATATATTTAGTTTGTTCTTATGTTAGTATTTTATATTCTTTTTTTAACTTCCCACATGGCACAAACCTTACCAGGAGTATTGGATGTCCATGCCAATGTCCTAGAGAGCCGAGCCGACTTCTCACAGATCTACAGTAAATGGGATAGACTGCTTTCTTCCATAGTGGCAACTGGCACCAACCCTCTCTTCACTAGTTCTTGACGTTTGTAGAAGAAAGCAACATTCCCTTGTCTGGAGACACTTGAAAAAAATCATACCTGAGGCAGGTTCTTCTCAAGTTTACGCTTATCTTCCTCAAGGTCTGATCTGCTTTCCCTCATTGCCTTCAGACCGATAACTATAGTAAGAGCTCAGCTAGTCCCAGAGCAGAAATACAGTTCTTGTTTTGGGAGGGAGTAGACTACATGCCAAAGAAGTTTCAGGACCTGGTGAGTATGAATATTTCAGGAGAACACATGTATGGGGGATCTTGAGGATACTGGATCAGGGATGGTGGTGGCAGGTGGGGATATAAAGCTGCGTGGAGTATAGTTTATTGACACGGGAGCACTCCTCCATGACTTAGAGCTCAATGTTCTGACAACAACACAAGGAACCCATCTGACATGCTTCCAAGATGGATCTTTGAAGCTTGTGCACGATAAGAGCCTACTATAAATGAGGTGGAGATGCTGGAACCGCCTTGGCAAAGTACTGAGGAAAGAAGCCAAAGATTCAAAGAGGTAAAAATATTAGAATAAACTTATTATGTATGATCAGAAAAACTGGTACTTGACAATGTTCTCTGGGAGAACCGAGAGGACACTTCTTTCACTAAAGCAATGAGGAATACATTGCTAAGGGGCACCAGTTAATTTAAGAAGCTCTGTGATAACTAACCCATTTAGGCTGGCGTTGAGAGAAGAAGGTGTTGCAAGGAAATTGAGATTACTAATATCAAGGAGATGATAGGATTCTGGAATGGCAGAGGCCAATGGCAGCACTTAACTCAGAATAAAGGGGACATAAACCATAATGGGCATCAAGGCTACCTGTAATAGGAGTCAATGTGCCTTGACCCTCAGGAATCAGTAGCAATAACTAATAAGTCATGGTATTCCCTGGGGAGAGGGAGATGGAGAGCCAATCATAATGTTATTTGACTTGCAAAAAAAGAAAAAATCAAAAGCTGGTGAACAGAAAAACCTTCACCAGCTTTCACTTCAGAGGAAAAGAGTCCCTTACTCTGTTTCCAAATATGTCATTTCACAGACCCAAAGCCCACTCATTGAAGGAAAGGTGGATCCCCTTGAGGAAAGACAGTGCAATGCTACTGCAAGTACATATGATAAACATTCCCATGATCCTTCTCGAAGGGGATCTAAGGTTTATTAGGGTTAATATATACTGGCAAAAAGGGAACTGCTGAATATAGGGACTATGGTTCTGTGTTCATACTGACTCAAGGGTCTTGAAGTACCTTCATTATCCTCCAGTTGAAAGGGGTCATAGGGAGGCCAGGTTAGAAATGGAGTTCAGTGTGTCTCAGATGGGTTCTATGGATCTATTGGATCTGCCCTGTGGTTATTTCTCTGGTTTCTGAGTATGCAGTTGGGATGTATACAGTTAGTAGCTGGGAGAACCCTCACATTGGTTTCCCAACCTGTAAAGAACCATTATGGTAAGAAACTTGAAACCGTCCCTTCCCTCAGGCAAGTTAGCATGCTAAAATAATAATACACACTGGCAGAATTGTGCACCAGCTACCCAGTGTGGTTGTTCAATCAGTATACATCATGGAATTTGGGGGTTATTTTTTTCCTTCCCTGTTTTACTCTTCCAGACTCTCAATCTTGCTCCTTGGGATTACTTCTCAAATAAACTATCTGCATACAAGACTGATTTGGGGGAGAGTTGGGGTAAGATGATTCCTCAGTGGCCTTGTCTGTGTTATTCCACTTATTTGGGGGAACTATACCTTTACCTTCGGTGGCCACATTATCTGAATGGAAGCTGCCATATTCTTAGGGAACTTTGTTTTCCTGGCCATAGTAGTCAAGGGAGGGATATGGGACACAAAATGGGCCAAGTAGAGTTCTTCTGCAAATTTTCTCTATCTGGAGTTATTGGAAAAAATAGCCTCAAGCCTGGGCACTACTAGCAGAACAAAGAGTCTGGCCAGACCTGCAAAATCTTGTATCTTCTAAAGCTGCCATGTCTGTTTACACCTCTTTTGGAAGAATGAATTTGATCTCCCCTCCTTTTCCAAAATATTTTGAGTGTGTCTTATTGAGGCATTTAAATTACATCCAGAAATATAGTTCTTGAGCTTCCAATCCCTTGAATACAGGGGAAAGCATAGAAGAGAGTGGAAATCAATGTCGATTGCTAATAGACAGTATCCATATGGGAGATAGTGTATACTTCATAGGATTGGGGATGACTAAATGAGATTATATGCATGTGGCTGGTTCAGGGTAGGAATTAAATATATGACAGCAAATTCAACTCAATAAACAGGAAAAGCTATATTGCCATGGGGAAAGACTATATCTATTATGGCCTATTTCCCTTTAACAATTCTAAAGGGATAAAATAATCAGCCATTTCTATAAACAGGTAACATAAAAGATGGATCATTTTTTCTGCCATTATATTATTGCTGTAGGTATTATTTAATCTGTGAGATAGACATTATTATCTCCATTTTACAGACGGAGAAACAGGCTTTGAAGAACTATGTATTTTGGTCTCGTTTGTGTGGTAAGTGACAGAAATAGGCCTTGAACTCAGTGTTTTTTAGCTTCAAAATTTATGGTCTCTTCTCTGTACCATGATGAGTTATAACAGAAGTACAAATGGCCTTTGGAGTATAAGTGAATTAATCCGAGTTGGGGGAATCTGGGAACCATTTTGGAGGAAGCAAGACTTACGTCTGGCCTTTTGAATAACCAACAGGTGACTATGGGGAAGGAAAATACATTCCAGGTGAGGACAAGCCTAGAGAGAAGAAAGCATAACGCCTATCTGGAGAGTGATGAGTGGCTTGGGGTTCAGAGTTCAGTGGGGGGGGGCAAGAAAGCATGTCCCAGATGAAGCTCAGTGAGGTCAGTGACTGGATCTGGTGTTGCTCACCGTTGTGTCCTCAGGGCGCAACAAGCACCTGGCACAGAGTGGGCCTAATGAATATTTGTTAAATAAATTGACTGACGATAAGTCTAGAAGTGTGGCTGGGGTCAAGATTTGAAAGTCTTTGAATACCAGGCTGGGTTTGAACTTTATTCCATGTGTGATAGGAAGTCACGTGAGAACTGCAAGAAGAACAGTCGTAGTGCTGAATGTGTGGAAGCATTTTCCTAGGCAGCCATGTGTAGGAGGCTCTGAAGGAGAAGACCACAGGCAGAAAAGCTGCTGGAGAGATCTAGGCATGAAGCCTGAATGAGGGTGGTTGCTCTAAGAGTGAAAAGTATGGAATAAATTCCAAAGATATTTTGGAGATGGAATCAACAAGATTTCTCAAGAGATTTTTGATTTTGGAGCTAAAAGAAGAAGGAACTTGGAGATTACACAGATTTCAAGGCTTTTGAATTACTGGGAGGATGGTGATTATTCAAGGTAATGAACATAAGAGGAAGGATAGAATAGGGAGAATCTGGGGGCAAACGATGACTTGTGTTCTGGATAGTTTGGTTTTGAGATGCATATGGAACACCAAGGGAAGATATTCAGCAGGTGGCCAGCAGGTGCTACCCTTAGGGAACAAGTCAGGAATATATATTTGTACATGATTCAGATGGAGGATGCAACTGAATTAATAGAATAAATAATCAAAGAGAAACCCACATCATTAAATAAGAAAATATAGATTGAGTAATACCTGAAATCAAATTCTGGTTCTGTACATAGTACTTTCAAAAGAACATGGTGAGCTATAATAGGGAAAGTTAAAGTCATTCCACATACTCTTATAAAAATTTGGGGAAGGTTTAGTAAAATACTCCACAAATAAGAAATCTTTTAGTAATAAATTCTTCCTTTAAAATTATTTTTAAATGGAAAACATCTTTAGAAAAGTTTAAGATATATCCAGGATAAATTATTTACAAATTATTTTGCAGATATCCTTTTATGAACATGGATTATCTACAAAAAGTGAATATTGTACACACTTGACAATGTCCACTTGACACCTTCACCCATGCAGATTAAAAGTTGCTATTTTTTCTCCTACAACAATGTTTTATGAATACTTGATCCTGTATTTGAATTTTTTTGTGTGAGTTAAGTACCTTAATGGGTTTTGTTTTGCAAAGGTAAATTCAAAACTGAATTTGTGGAAAGGGTTCAAGAAATGGAATTGTTCTTCAAAAGAGAAGAGTTTGGAGTTCTTCAGGGAACCCAGAAGGGGAGGGGTGGGGTGAGGAGGAGAAATAGGAGGAGCAAGAGAGAGAGACAGCAGGATAATGATCATAGCCTGGTGCCATATAGGGTGAAGTGGGAGCTCTAAGAACTTGTAGGGACAGAAATCGCTGACTTTGCATCTTTTTTTGTTGTTGTAGTTCCCCTAGTGAAGCCACCACCACCACTTCAGGTCTCCAACCAACCAATAGTAAATAAATAATATGGACAATGTCAAACCACTCAAGGCCTATTGTTAAATAGAGGCTCAGAGAAATGCAGTGACCCACCCAAGATGACAGTGTTAAGTGGTGGTGTCAGTAGCATGCCCAGGCTGTCTTACCCCAGGACTTGACAGAAACACTGGGGAGGGCATCAGACTTTCCTTAAATTGTGAAATGGAGGTTCAAGCATATCTTAATAGGATAAGTTTCACATAGAAAAAAAAGTTTGCAGGTATAGAACCAAAGGTAAATAGTATATCTGAGCACAACTACTGAAAAGAAAATGTTAGCAAATCATTTTTGCTAACTAGTTTTAACTAGTTAGCAAGAACTAGTTAAAATTCTTATAGCAGCTCAAAATGATCATCATAGACTCTCTGAGACACTGAACTCTGAAAATTAAATTGAATAAAAGAAATGTTGCTCATAGATAACCTTAATTGTTCCAGTTAATTTTTTTAGTGAATTTCTTTAATGTAATGATAAAATACTTGACTGCTTAGAAAATCCAAATAGTCATATTTGTAAACCTCCTAATGACTCTGAAGGATTCAGAAAGTATAAAAAGTTATTATGAGCATCCTATAGCATTATAACTGCCTTTGCTGAATTGATTGTATTCTGATTTGTGATATTGTTATTTATGTACTTGTATTTTCTCTTCCACTAGATTTCATTTCAGCTTTGCACTCCTTCAAACTGCGTTGTATATAGTTAGTGATGAATAGATGCTGAATTCAATTGACAGTATTCCCAGTGCTAATCACATGTAATAGAAGAGAATAAAACCTAAGTTATCTTAGTAATTTAACATTTGCTTGAAAAGGGTAAGAATGTGTTTTTGAAACTCTTAGAATTTTATCGTTTCTATTATGAAATTAAAATATAATTTAGGATCACCTGAATTATCACACCTTTCTTCTAAGGAGCTCATTGCTCCTCGTGGGCTTCAAGGCCACCATTTAAGTAATAGACAGCCATTGCTGATCCCACGAAGACTTCTACCCACCCCGGGCTCAGAGAGAGATGTTTTGCTTGGAATGGAGAAGCGGCTCCTGCATTGGGGGGTGGAGGGGGGATGGGGGGGATACAAATACGTATTAAATACGAAGAAGAAAATGATTATAACCTTTGCAAACATTTTGGTGACTCTTTAGATTCTTTTTTCCTGAACTTTTATTTCATAGTTACAGTTATATACTATATGGTCTATTGGTATCTGTGTGTGTGTGTGTGTGTGTGTGTGTGTGTGTATTTCCTCACTGTTCAAGACAAGTCCTTAGTGACACAGATAAACATCTCCTGAAGTTGGATTAGGGTGACATTTCTCAAGTTGTAGGTAATGACTGATAGAAGATTCATAACTCAGACAAAGAGGCTTTGAAATGTAAAGTTATTTGGAAGATTAGTTTCAAATATTTTCCGTGGGCAGGAAAATAGAATTTGTCCCTGTTTGAGGCAGTAACTGATACATACAGAGTACCTTTGTACCATCAGGTGCCTGACAGTGAAAGGCATGTTGACAGATGGCAGAGGATGGGTGACAGTGGCTGCCCATCAGGTGGTAAGTACTTTGTGTAAGAGCGTGTTTATAGTTTTCTGGCCCTCTTTTTTCATAACTGCTCCACTTCAAGTGTGGTCTCTTGAGCCACAAGAGTGTTTGCTACCCTCCCTCCTTCTTTGCTTGCTCTCTCTTTCTGTTTTGTATTCTGCAGTCACATCAGGTGCTGTAAATCAAGGTCTCACATTCCAGTTCACGATTACATTTTAGTTGGTCAAGACTTCTAGACTTCCTGGAATGCCAGTTCCAAGAGAAATTCCTTTGTTTGCCAACACTTACCTTGAGGTATAACCACTTGCCCTTCCCCTGGGCTAAGAGAGAATGCCTCAATGCTCACTCTGGAATAAACCCCCTAAGGTGTTTCAGGGAGGACAAGATTCAATCTGCCCAGATCTGGTTCCTGCTACAGAAAAAAACTCAGTTTTCAGGGCTTCATCTT
Organism: Balaenoptera musculus; assembly: GCF_009873245.2. NCBI lineage: Eukaryota > Metazoa > Chordata > Mammalia > Artiodactyla > Balaenopteridae > Balaenoptera > Balaenoptera musculus. Next base: position 83,078,418 of record NC_045785.1, on the reverse strand, counting down.
TGTGGCTTCCACTCTGCTTCTTCTCCTGGATGTCTTCAACGTCATCCACAGTGGCCACCATTTTTTTTTAACCAAGTTCAGTCTCTGAGCAAAGTACCTGGTCTTTACATGTTCACTGCCCTTTAATGCTGGGTGGGCCAATAGCTCTACTGCTCCTGTCTCTCAATCTACTCCGGACTTTAGAGAGAGACCCAGGCTTTTGGCTCTATCTTTGCCTGCATTGCTTCCCCTAAGGATTCTGAGCAACCATTCACTCCAAAAAGTGGTTGTCTGTATTCAGAGGGAGCTACCTCTGAGTTGAGAAAGCCTCTTTTCTCACTCTGCTGGGCTTTTAGAATCTTCCTGGTCTATCTGAGACTGCTGGGCCTGGAGAGCAAAGTAAGTCCCACAATCCTTCTGAGATGTTATGCTCTTAAGACATTGTCCTTCATTGCAGAAATCCCCACAGTAGTCCAGGGATTGGCATTTGCTTTAACTGAAAGGTCAGTTTCAGAAATTGACTCTCAGAGTGATGAAATTAAGGTAGTAGTAAAGCTTAGGATAAGAAATATTTGTATTAACTGCTAATTATTGGGTTCTCAGGTTGGGCCATGTTCTCACATATGTTATTTCATTTTTATCATCACAGAACATATGGGAAAATAGATATTATTTATCCTATCACAGGTGAGCAGAAGCTGAGAAGACTGATCGACTTTCCAAAGGCACAGAGTTAATAAATGGCAAAACTGAAACTCAAATCTAGGATAGACTGACTCCAAATTCTGGCTCTTAGTCACCATGCTAACAGCCTCCCACAGAGAAAACATTGAGATCCACTCCATTAGCATGAAAGCATGGGTCACATTATTTTAACACAGGTTATTTGGAATCTGCACTAATCAGTCAATGATTCACAGGGTCCAACTATATGCAAGATACATCAGCAGGTACAGTGAAGGACAAGCCAAAGTATGACACGGTCCTTGCTCTGAAGTTGGAGAGATGACATCAAACTGAGTGCAGAATCAAAATGCAAGTGTTAGAGAACATTAGGCAACAATGTAAGAGATACCACAAACAAAACAGAAAATTTACTATGTATCAGACCCTGTTCCTTTAAAAACATTTTTATTGTGGTATAATATACTTTTTTTAACCTTTGTGTGGTATAATATACATAACAAAATTCACCACTTTAACCATTTTTAAGTGTACAGTTCAGTGGCATTACATACATTCACATTGCTGTGCAATTATTACCACTTTCCATCTCCAGAACATTTTCATCAACCCAAATTGAAGCTCTGTATCCAATAAACAATAACTCCCCTTTCTTTCCTCCCTCCAGCCTCTGGTAACTCCTGTTCTACTTTCTGTCTCCATGTATTTTACTATTCTAGGGACCTCATACAATATTTGTCCTTTTGTGTCTGGCTTATTTCACTGAGTGTAATGGCTTAAGGTTGATCCATGTTGTAGCATGCATCAGAATTGCATTCCTTTTTAAGGCTGAATAATAAATATTCCATTATATGTTTCTATGACTTTTTTTTGTCCATTTGTCTGTTGGTGAACATTTGGGTTGTTCCAAGCACTTTTACAAGGGTTAACTTAACCGTTGAGGTTATTAATATTATCCCCATTTTCAGATGAAAAATCTGAAGCTGAGATAGATTAAAGAACTTGCCCAGTAAGTAGCAAATTTGAATCCAGAAGCCTGAGTAAAGAGCCTGAAGTCTTAGCCATTATGCTCTGCTGTCCCTATGTTTTAAAGTGAAAGGTACAGTTAACTTAATTAAGTACATCTAAGGAGGATATCCCCACAGGTTGGATTGGGAGAGGAGCTCTTCATGGCAGCTGTGGCTCTGGCTCTGAACGCTATAGGAAGTGAAAGATTGAAATAAACCATGGGCTACAAGAGACAAAGTGTGAAATGTTGGGGACAGGGTTTGCCTTGAGGGGAAGAGTTACGTAAGGACCTGCAGGGTGAGCCATTTTCCACGAGGGAGACCGTGTGCCAAGCAAAACACCTGCTGAAAAAGTAAGGCGAGCAGTGACCCAAGCAGCTCCCCACAGCCTGCTTGGCAGACACAGCCTTGTCAGGACTGCACTTCCTTAAACACAGCCATTGAGTCCAGAGGATTAAAGGGCTTTGAAAACTGAATATACATTTCCCCCAAAACCTGTAGTACATTTAACTTTTTAAATCAAATGACATTTTAAGTGCACTAGAAAGACTGGCTCTTAAATATGTCATTCCTTTTTATTGTAGCGTGGACTACAGACCATTTCCTTACATTATGTTTCATGGAGTCATTCATCAACACCGTCTATAGACAATTCACCTTTTCACTGTTTTACCTCCTCCAGTGATTCTTTCAGCTGAGGTCTGGGTAGATGACAGCAGGAGCAGTTAAGAATTGGCCTGGAGCCACCAATGTTTAAATGAGGCTTTAAGACTGAACACCTTGAAAGCAAAATCTTTGGCTTCTTTTATCTCTGTCTCCCTTGGAGCCCAGCACCAAGTAGTCATCCAAAACTTTGAAAATATGGCCTCTTGGATGGAAGGGAACCAAAAGGCAGGGGTGCTTGGGGTGAAAAGGAAACAAGCCCCTGGTCTGGACTCAGCCACTCTGATATTGTGACCACCAGCAAATTACTTAAATGTTCTGGACATCAGTGTTCTTAGTTGAAAAATGGAACTCATCATGCCTGTTATTGAGAATAAAAATATTTTTTTGTTTCTCTTCTCTTTTTCAACCCATGACTCCTCAGCTTAGATGTCTACCCACTCACTGAGAAACCAGTGCCCCAATCCAACACAGCTTGCATTGTTTAACTAAACTCACAGCTTCTAGTTCCTAAAGGGAGAACGCTCAGGCAATCACACAAAAAAGAAGGTTAATGACAGACTAACGCTATCCCAAGTCAGAATGGGATAAACTCAGCTAAGGCAGGCAAAATGCTGTGGGATAGGGGAAATGGAAAGTTATTGTTTAATGGGTACAGAGTTTCAGTTTGGGTTAATGAAGAAACTCTAAAGATGGTGTTAGGACTCAGGGTGGGCCACCCCAAAACATGCCACAGTGGCATATTGATTATTTTGAATTGAAGTTGCTTGAAAAGCAGCCAATTCAAGAAGGAAACTCTGACCCTCCTCTGTCCAGCTAAAAAAAAGCAGGAAATAAATCTCTCATATGAAGGGTGTATCCTCTACATCTGGAGGTAGGAGGATACCCGTATCACCAAAGATAGGGAATTTGGAGCCAAGAAACCTGTATTAATAACAAACCTTTTTACTTACTTTAATTTACTACCTCAAGCCCAAACTCTATTTAGATTCTTCACTAATTAAGCACCCAAAACCTAAGTTTCTTTGTCCTGTCAAGTCCTCAGAAATTAAAAAAAATTTTTTCTAAAAAGTATAAAAGCTGCCTACTTTGGCCACTTCTTAAGTCCATTTCTATGGGACTTCCATGTGCATAAATTAAAATTTGTTTCTTTTTCTCCTGCTAATCTACCTTTTGTTAATTTTATTATTAGTCCAACCACAATAACTCAAGAGAGGTAGAGGGGGAAATTTCCCCCTCGCCGACAATGGGTAGATGATTGCACAACAATGTGAATGTACTTAATGCCATTGAACCATACACTTACAAATGGTTAAGATGGTAATTTTTATGTTATGTCTATTTTCCCACAATAAAAAAATGCTTTAGGATGCCTATACAAACTGTATATTTTCTGAATCTTTTGAGATTATAATATGGATTACAAATATAACATTTTGGGTTTTCTAAGCTTTATCAGAGAGAGCTGTTTTATGGGCTGATCGGCAGCTTATGACATGACTCAGCACAAAAAGATGAAATGGGACTCTCTCCTTCCCTCCCCCCTCTCTCTCCCTCTCCCTCTCCCCTCCCATCTCATTGGGAAATAGTGAAATAGGTTTTGAGGACAGCAGAAGTAGATGTTGAAAGGAAGCACACGGAGCAGCCGTGATGTAGTTAACTGTCAGGGCGACAAGGGAGGAAACAAGAGTAGAGAGGCCTTGAGGAGTCAGAACAAGCCCCAGCTATTATCATAAAATGGAAACTGTGAGCAGGCAGGTGCTATAAGGTAGAGGAGAGGTAAACAAGGGACAAAAATAGGCTAGTTTCAAAAACAGCTAGATCCCAAGAGGAGCAGACAAGTGAGGAAGGGCAGAGTGAGGGGAGCAGGAAGCCTTGTAGAGCAGGACCCTGAAAGTCTGCTGCTCTCTCTGTGGTCTTCATGCAACCCAGAAACTCAGGTTTTCTGTGTCCACATAGTTAGGGTATTCATGGGTACCCATGCACAAACATCCCTGCAGACCCACCATACCAGGCATTACTCAGACCTCTTTTATGTTACTTATTCCATTTGTGAGGGGTTCTTCAGTTTGAGGTGTAGAAATGAAACACAAGATAAAGAAAGGCAGTAAAAATGAACATTGATTGTGAATGGTAATCTATTGGGAACTTTGCTAAGAATAGGATAATTTACTTTGAAGAAAATATAGCTGAGATGATGTTAGTAAATAAGACCTATAACAATCATCACTGCTACCACATTAATAGCTACTCAATAACAGGTCTAAAGAGGAGTGCTGGAAGGTTGTTGCTAGCAGTAGAGCCTGAGACAAAGGCTTGTGTACCGTTAGTTGATGTAGAAATGTGATACCTAGGAGCACGGAGTGAGGGATGAGAGTAAAAAAGGGAAGAAGAGAAAACCAATACAGGAATGCATTATCCCTATGGGCTGGTTACTCCTAAGGGTGACCAGTTATTTTGAGAATCTTTTGTGAATCATGAAGCGTGCCTCGAAACTATTCACTTGGGACTTCCCTGGTGGTCCAGTGGTAAAGAATCTGTCTTCCAATGCAGTGGACGCGGGTTTGATCCCTGGTCGGGGAACTAAGATCCCACATGCTGTGGGGCAACTAAGCCCTCGCACCACAACTACTGAGTTCGAGAGCCTCAATGAGAGAGCCCACGTGCTGCAAACTACAGAGCCCACGTGCCCTGGAGCTCGCGTGCCACAACTAGAGAGAGAAAACCCGCATGCCGTAACTAGAGAGAAGGCCGCACGCCACAATGAAGAGCCTGCACTGCAACGAAAGATTCTGCATGTCTCAATGAAGATCCTGCAACTAAGACCCAGTGCAGCCAAAAAAATAAATTAAATAAATAAATTTTTTAAAAAGCTAAAAAAAAAAAAAAACCCTATTCACTCAGGGGAGGGAGAGGGAAGCATTTATCCATAGGTTCTTGGCCTCTTCTGAGCAAAGGTTGCCACTTGGAGAGTTAACAGCCCTTCATGGAACAAGTCCCCAGGGGTATCAGCGTCAGAGAAGCCCTGACAAAGCTGATTTAAGCTTGCAAGGCTTTGATCATGGCAGCACGGCTGTTTATATAAGACGTGTCTGATACGGCGTATCTGCTCCCCTTAGTCCAGGCAGGCCCCCTTGACCACAGTAAACCCAGAGAGATGGGTTTTTCTAAGGGAAGTTAGGGAGAGAGACCTCACTAAGGTAGATACCAAAGGCCTCCAACCCCAGCTATCCAAAACTTTCTTCTGACTTCAATTCAAATTCAATACAAATACTCTATCCATAGTTTAAACTCATTTCCTAAAGAATATTATAGTAAATGAGAAAGCAAAAAAGTCACAAGGATGGCACATTGCACATACACATTTGTATGAAAGACATTTATTGTGTCATTATCATGGATAGGAAAGAAAAACTTGCCCCCCCAAAATGTCTCTTTGGCATGCAGACTTTTTTGAGCTGAAGACAATCAGAAAATAGAAGACTCAGGAAGTCTTTCTTAGTCTTTCTTTTTGCCTCTCCCTTAGCTGCCCAAGGAATTTAAATAAAGGGCTTGTTTTCGGAATAGAGCTATCACCAGAGATATCTGCAAAGAATATGGGCTAAGTGTTTGTGGGGAAACTAGGCAGGACCTAGAGATCAAAGTCCCGCGCTGTGTCCCAGAGTCTCCACATGGCCCAGCAAACATTTATTTACCAAACATTTGCTTTTCCATCTCCATATGAATTGCTTTCCTCCCCTATGAATCCCCAAACCCCTACCCCCAACATCCTCTTTTGTCTTTAACTGAAGATGGTATTTAAGGTGAGAGTTTAGGCTATTTTGGCAAGTTACTCAGTTTTCCTGGGTCTCTCTCTTGTATACATGTTATTAAACTTTTATGTGATTTTCTCCTGTTAATTTGTATTATGTCAATTTAATTCTTAGACTAGCCAGAAGAACCTAAAAGGGTAGAGGAAAATTTCTTCCCAACACATGGAAAGGAAGGAAATCTACCCCTCTGAAAGATGTTCACATCTTTAGGATTATACCTTTTTCAGTGTAAGTGATAATATACTTATGTGGAAGTAGGAGAAGTAGTCTGGGGAAAGTTATATATAACATATGACAATGATACTTCTTTTATTAGTTTTTGATTGTTTAAATTATAAATTTAGAAACTCATTTTTAAGAGCCCTTACTAAGAAACTTGGGGCTGACTCCATTTCAAGATAATATAATAGAGACTTCCCTGGTGGCACAGTGGTTAAGAATCTACCTGCCAATGCAGGGGACATGGGTTTGAACCCTGGTCTGGGAAGATCCCACATGCTGCAGAGCAACTAAGCCTGTGCATCACAACTACTGAGCCTGTGCTCTAGAGCTGCGAGCCACAACTACTGAGCCCGCGTGCTGCAACTACTGAGCCCGCGTGCTGCAACTACTGAAGCCAATGTGCCTAGAGCCCATGCTCCGCAACAAGAGAAGCCACTGCTATGAGAAGCCCGTGCACCGCAACGAAGAGTAGCCCCCGCTCGCCACAACTAGAGGAAGCCCGTGCACAGCAACAAAGACCCAACACAGCCAAAAAAAAGAAAAAAAGATAATATAATAAATGACATGGCAGAACTTGGAGATTTCTATTATAACACATTCATTTCAGAGATTTCAGTCAGAAAATAGCAATATTGAGAGGTGTCTGGGAAGTGATGATTTATCCAGTGAAGTAAGCACTTGCCCTTGCCCTTTCAGTGCTTGTCTTTCCCAAGTACCTGGCATAGTCATATCAGCTTATCACTCCATAGAACAAAGTTCATGTCCTTATTTTAACTAAGTCTCTCTTCACAGTCTGTGTATTAAAACAAACACATGCACAAATGTCAGAGCTACAAAATATGTGAAGCAAAAACTGATAGACCGGCAAAAATAAATAGATAAGTTCACAATTACAGTTGGAGATTTCAACACCCATCTCTCAACAACTGATAGAACAAGTAGACAGGAAACTAGGAAGGATACAGAAGAACTCAACAAGACCATTAACCAGCAAGATCAAACAGACATTTACAAAACACTCCACTTAACAACAGAACACATATTCTTTTCAAATACGTATGGAACATATACCAAGATATATGCTACCTAGAGTGGTAAAGATACTACTACACACTTATTAGAATGGCCCAAATCCAAAAATCTGACAACACCAAATGCTGCTGAGCATGTGGAGTCAAGGGAATTCCTCAGGAAGTTATGCACCTGGGCCTGGAGGCAGGTAGCCTGGATTGAAATCTGGCTCTGCCGCTTAAAGAATGTGTGACCTTGACCAAATCATCAACTCTCAGAAACTCAGACTCCCCATCTGTGAATGGAAATAGTAACTACTTTCTCTTTAAGCTGTTGCAGTTTTTAAACTACACTGAAGTTTCACAAACTTAACACACCCATGTAACCAGCACCTTGACATGAAACGGAACATTTCCCTGACTCCAGACATACTCCTGTGTTCTCTTCCTGTCATTATGTCCCAAAGTACCGACCTTTCTAATGCCTAATGGCACAGATTAGCTTTGCATGCCTTGTACCTCGTGTCAATGGAGTCATGTAACACGTACTATTTTGTATTTGGCATCTTTCCTTAACACTATGTTCAGAGATTCTTCCATTGTATGTAATTATAAATTCTTCACGCACATTATTGTATAGTATTCTACTGTGTGACTATTCCACAGTGTATTTAAAATTCAGTTCTTGATGGGCGTTTAAGATCATAGAGATGTTTTGGGGATTAAGTGGTGTGTACTGAACTTTCACACACTGAACACACCCAAGTAACCAGAAGTCAAGTAACAGAAGTCTTCTTCCTCTTCCCTTCCAGTCACCATGCCCCAAAGGTAACTGCTATTTTTATTTCAAATACTACATAATTTTTTAAAGCAGTGCCTGACTATTATTGTTGTTGTTGAGGTCAGAAGAGATCTGATGTTATTTTTTCTCTTTAGCAACAGCTGTGCCAGAAAATCACTTGTAATCAATGAAAGTAGGCTCCCACTCTAAGAGAGGGTATTAGTGCCTTGAAATCACTTGTGCAAGGATGACTCTGGGGCTTTGCTGGAGAGTCCATCACTTTAGACCACTGAGCATGACTTCCTGATTCTGGGAACAGGGCCCATGGGCCTCTAAATGTAGCCCCCTGAAGAGGATTAACCTTTATTTCTGTTGTCCAAGGAAATGGGCATAACCAGATCCTCTGTGACTTTGAGGTTTAAATAGAAAAGCTGGCCAAACAGGGAGATCAGCTCAGTGCTTTGTGACCACCTAGAGGCGTGGGATAGGGAGGGTGGGAGGAGATATGGGGATATATGTATACGTATAGCTGATTCACTTTGTTATAAAGCAGAAACTAACACACCATAGTAAAGCAATTACACTCCAATAAAGATGTTGAAAAAAAAAAGAAAAGCTGGACAAAGTTTAGATCAATGTTTTTCAAACTATAGGTGTTGAACCATTAAGGGATCACAATCAGTGTTTTTTAATAGAATGACAGAGTAGAGAAAGAATGTATCAGTATGGATCATTTATACTAAGGGTAACTTTTGTGAGACTTTTGTTTCAAATTCATCTATATAAGCGTGTGTGAGTGTGTGCTTGTGTGCTCGCATGTATTGGGTTGAGTAAATGTATTTCTCACTGTGGGTTGAGACACCCAATTTATTTTATTTACTTCTTTTTCTTTTTTTTAAAATTAGTTATCTATTTTATACATATTACTCTATATATGTCAATCCCAATCTCCCAATTCATCCCACCCCCCACCTCCACTTCCCCCCCTTGGTGTCCATACGTTTGTTCTCTACATCTGTGTCTCTATTTCTGCCTTGCACACTCGTTCATCTGTACCATTTTTCTAGATTCCACATATATGCATTAATACACGATATTTGTTTTTCTCTTTCTGACTTACTTCACTCTGTATGACAGTCTCAAGGTCCATCTACATCTCTACATATGACCCAACTTCATTCCTTTTTATGGCTGAGTAATATTCCACTGTATATATGTACCACATCTTCTTTATCCATTTGTCTGTCAATGGGCATTTGGGTAGATTCCATGACCTGGCTATGGTAAATAGTGCCGCAATGAACATCGGGGTGCATGTGTCTTTTTGAATTATGGTTTTCTCAGGGTAATGCCCAGGAGTGGGATTGCTGGGTTATGTGGTAATTCTGTTTTTAGTTTTTTAAGGAACCTCCTTACTGTTCTCCACAGTGGCTGTATCAATTTACATTCCCACCAACAGGGCAAGAGGGTTCCCTTTTCTCCATACCCTTTCCAGCATTTGTTGTTTGTGGATTTTCTGATGATGCCCATTCTAACGGGTGTGAGGTGATACCTCATTGTACTTTTGATTTACATTTCTCTAATAATTAGTGATGTTGAGCAGCTTTTCATGTGCCTCTTGGCCATCTGTATGTCTTCTTTGGAGAAATGTCTATTTAGGTCTTTGGCCACTTTTTGATTGGGTTGTTTGTTTTTTTTTATTGAGCTGCATGAGCTGTTTATATATTTTGGAGATTAATCTTTTGTCCATTGATTCGTTTGCAAATATTTTCTCCCATTCTGAGGGTTGTCTTTTCATCTTGTTTATGGTTTCCTTTGCTGTGCAAAAGCTTTTAAGTTTCATTAGGTCCCATTTGTTTATTTTTGTTTTTATTTCCATTACTCTAGGAGGTGGATCAAAAAATATCTTGCTGTGATTTATGTCAAAGAGTGTTCTTCCTATGTTTTCCTCTAAGAGTTTTATAGTGTCCAGTCTTACATTTAGGTCTCGAATCCATTTTGAGTTTATTTTTGTGTATGGTGTTAGGGAGTGTTCTAATTACATTCTTTTACATGTAGCTGTCCAGTTTTCCCAGAACCACTCATTGAAGAGACTGTCTTTTCTCCATTGTATATCCTTGCCTCCTTTGTCAAAGATTAGTTAACCATAGGTGCATAGGTTTATCTCTGAGCTTTCTATCCTGTTCCATTGATCTATATTTCTGTTGTTGTGCCAGTACCATATTGTCTTGATTACTGTAGCTTTGTAGTATAGTCTGAAGTCAGGGAGTCTGATTCCTCCAACTCTGTTTTTTTCCCCTCAATATTGCTTTGGCTGTTTGGGGTCTTTTGTGTCTCCATACAAATTTTAAGATTTTTTGTTCTAGTTCTGTAAAAAATGCCATTGGTAATTTGATAGGGATTGCATTGAACCTGTAGATTGCTTTGTGCAGTGTAGTCATTTTCACAATGTTGATCCTTCCAATCCGAGAACATGGTATATCTCTCCATCTGTTTGTGTCATCTTTAATTTCTTTCATCAGTGTCTTATACTTTTCTGAGTACAGGTCTTTTCCTTCCTTAGGTAGGTTGATTCTTAGGTATTTTATTCTTTTTGTTGCAATGGTGAATGGGATTGTTTCCTTAATTTCTCTTTCTGATCTTTCGTTGTTAGTGTATAGGAATGCAAGAGATTTCTGTGTGTTAATTTTGTATCCTGCAACTTTACCAAATTCGTTGATTAGCTCTAGTAGTTTTCTGGTGGCATCTTTAGGATTCTCTATGTATAGTATCATGTCATCTGCAAACAGTGACAGTTTTACTTTTTCTTTTCCAATTTGTATTCCTTTTATTTCTTTTTCTTCTCTGATTGCTGTGGCTAGGACTTCCAAAACTATGTTGAATAAAAGTGGTGAAAGTGGACATCCTTGTCTTGTTCCTGATCTTAGAGGAAATGCTTTCAGTTTTTCACCGTTGAGAATGATGTTTGCTGTGGGTTTGTCATATATGGCCTTTATTATGTTAAGGTAGGTTCCCTCTATGCCCACTTTCTGGAGAGTTTGTATCATAAATGGGTGTTGAATTTTCTCAGAAGGTTTTTCTGCGTCTGTTGAGATGATCATATGGTTTTTATTCTTCAATTTGTTAATATGGTGTATCACGTTGATTTGCATTTATTGAAGAATTGTTTCATCCCTGGGAAATCCCACTTGATCATGGTGTATGATCCTCTTAATGTGTTGTTGAATTCTGTTTGCTAGTATTTTGTTGAGGATTTTTGCATCTATGTTCACCAGTCTGTAATTTTCTTTTTTTGTACTATCTTTGTCTGGGGTTGGTATCAGGGTGATGGTAGCCTTGTAGAATGAGTTTGGGAGTGCTCCTCCCTCTGCTATATTTTGGAAGAGTTTGAGAAGGATGCATGTTAGCTCTCCTCTAAGTGTTTGATAGAATTCACCTGTGAAGCCATCTGGTCCTGGACTTTTGTTTGTTGGAAGATTTTTAATCACAGTTTCAATTTCATTACTTGTGATGGGTCTGTTAATATTTTCTATTTCTTCCTGGTTCAGCCTTGGAAGGTTATACCTTTCTGAGAATTTGTCCATTTCTTCCAGGTTGTCCATATTATTGGCATAGAGTTGCTTGTAGTAGTCTCTTATGATGCTTTGTATTTCTGTGGTGTCTATTGTAACTTCTCCTTTTTCATTTCTAATTTTATTGATTTGAGTCCTCTCCCTCTTTTTCTTGATGAGTCTGGCTCAAAGTTTATCAATCTTGTTTATCTTCTCAAAGAACTAGCTTTTTAGTTTTATTGATCATTGTTATTGTTTTCTTTGTTTCTATTTCATTTATTTCTACTCTGATCTTTATGGTTTCTTTCCTTCTACTAACTTTGTGTTTTGTTTGTTCTTCTTTCTCTATTTCCTTTAGGTGTAAGGTTAGATTGTTTATTTGAGATTTTTCTTGTTTCTTGAGGTAGGCTTGTATTGCTATAAACTTCCCTCTTAGAACTGCTTTTGCTGCATCCCATAGGTTTTGGATCATTGTGTTTTCATTGTCATTTGTCTCTAGGTATTTTTTGATTTCCTCTATGATTTCTTCAGTGATCTCTTGGTTATTTAGTAATGTATTGTTTAGCCTCAATGTATTTGTGTTTTTTATGTTTTTTTCCCTGTAATTGATTTCTAATCTCATAGCATTGTGGTCGGAAAAGATGCTTGATATGATTTCAATGTTCTTAAATTTACTGAGGCTTGATTTGTGACCCAAGATGTGAATTTTCCTGGAAAATGTTAGTGTGCACTTGAGAAGCATGTGTAATCTGCTGTTTTCAGATGGAATGTCCTATAAATATCAATTACATCTATCTGGTTTATTGTGTCATTTAAAGCTTGTGTCTCCTTATTAATTTTCTGTCTGGGTGATCTGTCCATTGGTGTAAGTGAGGTGTTAATGTCCCCCACTATCATTGTGTTACTGTTGATTTCCTCTTTTATAGCTGTTAGTATTTGTCTAATATATTGAGGTGCTCCTATGTTGGGTGCATATATATTTATAATTGTTATATCTTCTTCTTGGATTGGTGCCTTGATCATTATGGAGTGTGTTTTTTGTCTCTTGTAACATTCTTTGTTTTAAAGTCTATTTTATTTGATAAGAGTGTTGCTACTCCAGCTTTCTTTTGATTTCCATTTGCATGGAATATCTTTTTCCATCTCCTCACTTTCAGTCTGTATGTGTCCCTAGGTCTGAAGGGGGTCTCTTGTAGACAGCATATTTATGGGTCTTGTTTCTGTATCCATTCAGTGATCCTGTGTCTTTTGGTTGGAGCATTTAATCCATTCACATTTAAGGTAATTATCAATATGTATGTTCCTATTACCATTTTCTTAATTGTTTTGGGTTTGTTTTTGTATGTCCTTTTCTTCTCTTGTGTTTCCCACTTAGAGAAGTTCCTGTAGCATCTGTTGTAGAGCTGGTTTGGTGGTGCTGAATTCTCTTAGCTTTTGCTTGTCTGTAAAGCTTTTGATTTCTCCGTTGAATCTGAATGAGATCCTTGCTAGGTTGAGGAATCTTGGTTGTAGGTTCTTTCCTTTCATCACTTTAAGTATATCATGCCACTCCCTTCTGGCTTGTAAAGTTTCTGCTGAGAAATCAGCTGTTAACCTTATGGGAGTTCCCTTGTATGTTATTTGTCATTTTTCCCTTGTTGCTTTTAATAACTTTTCTTTGTCTTTAATTTTTTTCAATTTGATTACTATGTGTCTCGGTATGTTTCTCCTTGGGTTTATCTTGTATGGGACTCACTGCACTTCCTGGACTTGGGTGGCTATTTTCTTTCCCATGTTAAGTAAGTTTTCCACTATAATCACTTCAAGTATTTTCTTGGGTCCTTTTTCTCTCTCTTCTCCTTCTGGGACCCCTATAACGTGAATGTTCATGCGTTTAATGTTGTCGCAGTGGTCTATTAGGCTGTCTTCATTTCTTTTCATTCTTTTGTTCTTTATTCTGCTCCTCAGCAGTGATTTCCACCATTCTGTTTTCCAGGTCACTTATCCGTTCTTCTGCCTCAGTTATTCTTCTGTTGATTCCTTCTAGGCTATTTTTCATTTCAGTTATTGTATTGTTCATCTCTGTTTGTTTGTTCTTTCATTCTTCTAGTTGTTTGTTCTTTTATTCTTCTAGGTCTTTGTTAAACATTTCTCACATCTTCTCAATCTTTGCCTCCATTCTTTTTCCAAGGTCCTGGATCATCTTCACTCTCATTATTCTGAATTCTTTTTCTGGAAGGTTGCCTATCTCCACTTCATTTAGTTGTTTTTCTGGTGTTTTATCTTGTTCCTTCATCTGCTACATAGTCCTCTGCCATTTCATTTTGTCTGTCTTTCTGTGAATGTGGTTTTCATGCCACAGGCTGCAGGATTGTAGTTCTTTTTCCTTCTGCTGTCTACCCTTTGGTGGATGAGGCTATCCTGAGACAATCATTTTAGATGGACCCAGAGGAAAACAAGAGATTCAGGGCTCAGACCTGACACAGCTCTTTTAGGGCTAGCTGGGACCCAGAATGTGGCTGTCCACGTAATCTGAATATGTGCTCGCTCTATGTATCTATCATCTATCATCTTCTATCTATCTATCTATCTATCTATCTATCTATCTATCTATCTATCTATCATCTATCTATCTATCTATCTATCTATCTTTCTACTTTTCTGCCTGCTGTCTGCCTACTTACTTAACAAAATATAACAGTGAATTGTAAATACTGGCATTATAAGCAAATTTCACTTGTCTATAAAAACAGACGCTCAACACATATTTGTTGGATGAATAAATGAATGACTTTTCTTCTGTGTACTTTCCATTCAATTCTAAACTCCATGAGAACAGAGACCATGTCCGTTTTTCTTTGGTATTGCATTCCTAATGCACAAATGTAGTAGGATCTTAGAAATATTTTTGTTTTCAATGAAGTGTTTTTTTATTCTCTACATTAAACATATGTTGCTTTGTAAAATTGAAATATAGTTGACATACAATATTATATTAGTTTCAGGCGTACTACATAGTGATTTGACATTTTCATATATTATGAAATGAACACCTGTAACCATCTGTCCCCACACAAAACTATTACAATATTATTGATCATATTTCTTATGCTGTAAATTACATCCTCATGGCTTATTTTATAACTGGAGGTTTGTACCTCTTAATTGCCTTCACCTATTTCACCCCTCCACCATGGCCCTCCCCTCTGGCAACCACCCGTTTGTTCTCTGTACCTATGAGTCTCTTTTCATTTTGTTAGTTAGTTTGTTTTTTTAGATTCTGCATGTAAGTGAGATTATATGGTATTTGTCTTTCTCTGTGTGACTTATTTCACTTAGCATAATACCCTCTAGATCCATCCATGTTGTTACAAATGGCAAGCTTTCTCTTTTGTGTGGCTGAGTAATATTCCACTGTACATATACCACATCATCTTTATCCATTCATCTATCAGTGGAGTCTTTGGCTGCTTCTATGTCTTGGCTATTGTAAATAATGTTGCTATGAACATTAGAGTGTGTATATCTTCTCAAATTAGTGTCTTTGTTTTCTTTGGGTAAATACCCAGAAGTGAAATTGTTCAATCATACGGTAATTGTATTTCTAATTTTTTGAGGAGCTTCTATACTGTTTTCCACAGTGGCTGCTAGGGAATTTACAATCTCACTGACAGTGCATGAGGGTTCCCTTTTCTCCACATCCTCACCAACACTTGTTATTTGTTGTCTTTTTGCAGGTAGTCGTTCTGACAGGTGAGTGGTGGCATCTCACTGTGGTTTTAATTTGCATTTCCCTGGTGATTAGTGATGTTGACATCTTTTCATGTGTCTGTTGTCTGTCTGTATATATTCTTCAGAAAAATGTCTATTCAGGTCCTCGGCTCATATTTTAATCAGGCTGTTTGTTTTTGATGTTGAGTTGACTGAGTTTTTGTTTTATGTTGGAAATTAACCTCTTATTGGATATATCATTTGTAAATATCTTCAGTAGGCTGCCTTTTCATTTTGTTGACAGTTTCCTTTGTGCAAAAGCTTTTTAGTTTGATGTAGTTTCATTTGTTTATTTTTGCCTGAGGGCAGTCAGTACAAGCTGCCCCATTTGTCCACACTGTCAGCTGGGTGGCATTTGCCTATCAGAGGAAATGGCTTAGTTAAGCAACCGGGGGTAGGGAAAATATCTGGAGACGTTAACAGATTTTTTTGCAAAAGATACAGGAGCTGGGGATATCCTCTGTTGTTTCTGATTGACTTCTCAGTAAGGTTAGAGGAAATGGTGGTCAAATCATGGTCAGAGGCATCTGGCAGAGGATGACAGACCCAGCAGTCAGTAAAATCTAACGCACATGCAGTGGTTTGGGAGAAACTTACCAGGAGGTTTTCCTTCATGAAGAAGTCTCCAGGGGTGATTCTGAAAAACAAAGGTCATTCAAATCCATCTCTGCTCTGTGTCTCTTGGGGTCTAAAGTGCTCCCAATCCCAAGTGCTGCTGTTGTCAGCCCTCCATTGCTTCAAAATTAGTGTGTCCAATTGCAGTACTGATAATTTCACCTTTTTTGCAGTTATCCCCTAATCACACCCAGACCTTCCATTCAGAAAAAAAGGTGCAAGACTTGGACATTTTAATAAAAGTTACAAACCCATTATGGCCCTCGCATTGGTCTGTGTGGACCACTGCAGGGGGATTTGGTGACAGTGTGATCAGCCAAGTGGCAATTATCCTTATGATCTAGGACCAAGTCCATCCAACTACAGAATCCAGGTGGCTGAATCAGAATTAAGTTTGAATCTCCTGGGCTCCATTTTGGCTGAGCTGCCATCTGGAGGGTGTACCAACCAGGCTGGCCTGGGATTGCTATTAGGGGAGAGAAAGACATATCATGCCCAGTAGTGGTCAGGAGAAAATCTCAGTTTTTCAAAGTGAGTCTATGTCAATTCCCACCCCTTTTGTCCTGATCATTACCCAGAAAGCAGCCAAGAGGAAGTGACCCCTTTCTGAGGATAGCAGCATTCGGTGACCAAACTGCCTTACTAAAGTGCATGGACCAGGAGAATGTGAAGGAAGTAGAATTAGAAATTTTTTGAGTCAATTTTTGAGGAGGTCATTCCAGTGCTAGTTGTCTGTGGATGGTAGGGAGCATGGAAGGTCCATCAAATATCTGTATTCTGTATGTCTTCTTTGGTGTAAAGCAATTATACTCCAATACAGATATTAAAAAATAATTTAATACCACACACACAAAAAATCTGTACTATCAGCAGCTGAGGTGAGGGTAGAGAGGGAAGAGGGGAGGAGGGGTACAGAGCGAAGGAGCCTTCTAGGCCAGTAAGGCCTTTATTTTTAGTTTCAAACAGGGTGGGGGCTGTTCATGGCTCCATCAAATGAACTTGCAATGCTTTGGGCTGGTTCAACAATTTAAAGTGGGTAAAGACCCCCATGGTTGATACTGCCTACTTTGGCTTTGGGAGCTCTTTGGCTCAGCAGCCATGGCCACATTCTTTTCTGGCTGGTGTCACTGGATTTGCTTTCTTCTGCTGACTTGGGCTTGGCTCATACAGTGGCAATTTTTTTTTTTTTTTTTAAAGAGACTACTTCAACCTGAGGTATTTGCTGCCCCATTTTAAAAAAATATCCCTTTGGCTTCATCTAGTTCCAATGTAAATTTTCCAGGGCTGAGAATTGACGGTAAGAATATATGTAGAATTCTTTGTGTCAGTTTCTCATTCTCCAATAGGTCACCTGCATCAGCATTAGAAACCCAATCCCAGGCAGGAAGAACTCAAATGTTAGTTAATGCCTCATCTGTGGATTCCCAAGGGAGTTTCCCCCCAAAGAGCCACAGCTCCATTATAGCAGCCAGGACCAACTGCAAAACACCCTGAGACATTTTGCTCTTATCTGAATGGGTCTAAGGTTGGCATGAGAGACTGTAGGAGTGACTGAGCCATAGAACAGTCCAGCTGTTGCCATCCAGGGTGAATATTAGTACTAATTATCACAGTGGGGGCAGGCCTGAAACTGACCACCAGATTGATGAGAAAATCTCCTGCACAGAGGAGAGTTAGCAACACCCCAGGCACTGTTTCACACAGTTGACCTTCAACTTACTTCCTAGTACTCAGCCTGCAACACTTCAATTCCTCCTTATAATTGGCAAAAAAAACAAAAACAAAAACAAAAACATTGGAGAACTATTTAATGCCTGATTGATCATAAAATTTGGTCAACATGTTCACTCCTAATTCCCAGGGACTTCCTCAAAATCAGGTGGCCTATGAGGTTCTCATACTCCCTCATTCACATCTCTCTCTACATCCCTTTTGGTCACCAAGACTGTCAAGAACTGTGAAGAGTCTGAGATTTTACCATCCTTATAATCTAAGCCAGCCTGCCACAATTTCATGGATGCTGGGAGAACACACAAGACTGGATCATAGACAAAGCATTTTGCTACTCACAGCACTAGCAGTAACCAGATCTCAGCACTTGTGCCAGTTTTGCAAGCCCCAGCTCCCATGGGCAATTCAAAGAAGGCCAGGTGACACCTATACATGTGGCAGATTGTGTTACAAGAGAGAAACCCTGAGTTTACAGCACTCAGACCTCTTATAACGGACAAAAGCAAACATGCACCGTCTCTATCTTCCAAAATTGTTTGTTATACAAACATCCTTAAAAAGATAATCCATAACAACAATAATCAGTCCTTGTGCTTGCAAGATGTACAGAAACATGAAAGATCCATGGAGAATTGCTTCCCAAAAATGAGCTTTAGCAACTACTTCTCTGAGTCACAGCATTCCCCCTAAATCTCTTGTGAGACATAATCTATTTTCCAACCCTGTTTATCACAGATCGGTGATGGGATAATAGTAGATGGCATGGAGCCCACAATGGTGATGACTGGGGGAGACATTAATAGATGGAGGCAACAGGCAACACAAGATTTATTAGTTTAAAGGTTTTGGGGTTGCAAATGGCAGAAATCTACTTTGGTTAATGTAAGTAAAGAGGAAATTTATTACAAAATTATGTAATAGCTCAGAGAAATAAAGAAAAAAGTTGAACAATTGGGTCTTTGGGAGGTCAGAAAGCAGGGCAAATATAGGGATTTAGATCTAGGAACTAATGGACAGTCTCTCCAGGGTGTTTCTGTTAGGATGACCCAGCTCCAACATTTAAATTCTTGTGTCACACAGCTCAAGATTCAAATTTTCCTGTGAGAGAGTCTGATTGGCCTCTATTGCATCATATACCCATGCCTTGGGCCGGTGAGAGTAGGGATCTTAACAGATAATTGAACCAAGACTGCATTCATCGTGAAGGGGGAGTGCCCAAAGAAAAATCAAGACATTTCCCTACTTATAAGATTCATTTTCTCAATGTTCTCCATACTGTGGAGGACACGGTTGCTAGGAATTCTGGGATCACATCTAACATCTCCATTATGAGTGAGGGAAGAGAAAGAATCACAGGGAACAGCTCTGAATGGCCAGGCTGGGTCACTGCTCTGCATGTGAGGCTTGGGTGTGGGGTAGGGCATTAGGACTGGTCCCTATACCAGAACCATACAGAGAAATAAGGAGGGAACAGTTCCCTAAAGAATGGGAGTGTCACTACCAAAAGACGGGAGCAAGAGTGATACTAGGCTGAGGAAAACAACAGATTTCCGTCATGGTCACCAACCCTGCACTATCCTTCCTTCCAGCCTCGAATTTTGTGAGTCCTGATTTGAGCATATCTGTAGGAGAAAGAAAACTAAAGATCTTGCTGGTGACTTTTCACAGGAGGAGCAGCCCAGGTCAGGGTGGATGGGTTCTCCCTTTGGCCAGCATAGGACCATAGCAGGAGGCTGTGGGATCTTGGACATTTCATCACTGGGTGCTTAAGGCCTTTCTGGGGCCACTGGAAGATGGAGTTCAAGCCTGAGGAGTCTTCCATTAAATGCCACAAGCTTCTCAACAGAGAGCTGAAGAAAATCTACGAGGTGGACAGGGTCAGGGAGCCAGGTTTGCCATTTGGCGCCTGGGGCCGAAGGCCAGAACAGGCAAGGAGCTTACTGGACTTCCTCTCATCCCAGGCCACTCTGCAAAAAAAGTTCAGTCTAAAATGTCTAGTTCATAGGACAGGCTGGAGGTGGGAACTAGGGTGAGGTGTCACAGCAAAACTCTAAAACCAGATCCCAGCCAAGGACCCCTAAAGGCCAGGTACCTGCAGGTAGAGTCTGAAGACATTTCTTGAGACACCAAAGCCAGGGAAGGGAGTCATTTATGGAGTCTGTGAGTGGGAAGGAATAGAAAAAAAAAGTAATTTTGAACAAATGATAACTTTGTGAACATATAATGAAATTTTTTCTTATGTAAGGATAAGAGCATCAGGTATGTAGGTAAGTGATATAATTCTATATCACATTATATAAAACAAAATTTATTATGTCACATATAACATGGTGTAAAACTTTTATTGGCACACTTCTCCTTGGATCTCCACGCAATTACTAGGGAAGTAATGTAGAAAGTCCCAACAGGAGAATGTCTTTGCTGCTACACAGTGTTCTTAGAGTCTGTCAACATAGACCCCCAGCTGCAGAGCTACCCACGTGGAGCATGGCTCATAGAATAAAATCTGGGAACTAGGGAACTGGAAAATCTGAGATTTTACAATCATTTGCAGGCCATGGTTCAAGATGTTAAGTTGTCATAAGAAATGCAAAGGATTTGTCTATGGACCTTGATTCATAACCACATGTAGTCAGCATTTGCATCTCATCCTTGTGTGATTGTGAAACCTCTTTCCTCAGGAGCTTAGCATTTAAACCATGCTGGCATTTAAAACAACTCGACAAACAATCCAAATATTTGTCCACTGGGAAACGGATAAACAAAGTGTGGAACATCCATACAATGAAATACCACTTGGCGATAAAAAGAAACAAACTCGTGATTCACACAGCAATATGGATGGATTTCAAAAGCATTATGTTAAATGAAAGAAGCAAGACATAAAAGAACTACATACTTTATGATTACATTTACAGGAAATTTTAGAAAAGGCAAACTTAGAGTGACAAAGAGTAGATGGTGTTTGCCATGAGGGAGGGGGATTTACTCCTAAGGGGCACAAGGAAACTTTTGGGGATGATGAATATTTTCTATTTTTTGATTAAGATGGTGGTTAAATGACTGTATACCTTTGTCAAAACTCATCAAATTGTATACTTAAAATTGGTGACTTTTTTTTCTTACTGCAGTAAAATATATAGCATAAAACTTACCATTTTAACCATTAAATGTACAGTTCAGTGACATTATTTATCTTCACAGTGTTGCACAACCATCACAAAAAGTTTTTCTTTACTCCGAAAAGACACTGTCCCCATTAAGCAATAACTGCCCATTCCCTCTTCCCCCAGGGTGACTTTTATTGTACATAAATTATACTTCAATAAAGCTGATTTAAAAAATTAACTGCTTCCATCTAGTCCCCCTGCCTACTCCCTAGCTGAGGTAATTTTTGTAGCTTCATACTGTACACACCCCTGTGATTTCTCTCTGTGCTCCAGCCCTGCGTGCCCAGGCCATGGAGATGATCTTCCTCTCCAGAGTATCCACAAAGCACACAAGTGCATGGCTTCCCCAGGGTATCTGAGGACTTTACTCTTTGGCCCTCATCTCGACAGCAAGACATCTCTTCCCTCTCTCCACCTCTCCACGAATCTTTTTGCTCAGCCCAGCCTACCAGGGTCTAGCTTTGAGCAACACACATACACACCCCAACAGCTTCTCCCTTCAATAGTGTGACACAACCTGTTAGTATGTCTCCCCCACCCGCAGGTCCCTGACCCCCTTTCCCTTAGCAATTTTTTCCTCCTTGATAGTCAGCTAAGTCCAACTTGGACTTCACACTTATATCTTAAATAGTATAGAGCTGATTTAAAGGCCACGGGAAGAGAAAGACTTCGTGTTTTCTCCTAAAAAGACAGGAATCTTTTCTATGTCATCCTTCTATAATGACCTCTGTCTAAGCTCACCCTCCCGAGGAGAGGGAGCTTACTGCCCGAAGTGTCCTGTTCTACTGTTGTAGCAAAAACTATTAGACTCTGTTGGTCTTTCTATCCTTTAAAGGGACAGAGCAGAACCTTCCTCTCCCTATCCACTCGCCTTCCCCCTCTTCTCCCTAAGCCTTCCTCTCTCCTTTTCCCCAAGCTAAGGGCCAGGGTGGGCTTGGTTAAAAAACGAAATTCCGGGCTTCCCTGGTGGCGCAGTGGTTGGGAGTCCGCCTGCCAATGCAGGGGACACGGGTTCGAGCCCTGGTCTGGGAGGATCCCACATGCCACGGAGCGGCTAGGCCCGTGAGCCACGGCTGCTGAGCCTGCGCATCTGGAGCCTGTGCTCCGCAACGGGAGAGGCCGCGACGGTGAGAGGCCCGCGCACCGCGGTGAAGAGTGGCCCCCACTTGCCGCAACGGGAGAAAGCCCTCGCACAGAGGCGAAGACCCAACACAGCCATAAATAAATAAATAAATAAATAAATTTAAAAAAAAAAAAAAAAAAAAAAAAAACGAAATCCCATCTTTTCACAAGAGGCGCTATCAAAGCAGCTGTGGAGTGTCTGCCTAAGGGAGTAGCCACTTAGAGCCCATTTCCTATTCGTGAAGCCCGAGGGGACACAATCTGGTAACGGGAGACTAAGGAAAGAAATGAACACATTCAATCATGGGAAAATGAAGATGGGTGTGCCGCATATTCCAGGTTGGACCACCTCAAAGGAGGCTGGGCTTGGCTGCCCACCCAGACTCCTGGGTGGGGTTGGAGTATTGAACCCCGCCCCCTACAGCTCTGGGGAACTTGAAAAGGCAACAGATCACTCCCGTGGTGTATGCTGCTAGGGCCACGCTCTCCCTTCAATGTGCTGAACAAGATTTGCCGGTGGAGGTAGGGAAAGAATTCTGGGGCAAGACTGACCCTGTGGACAGGTAGCAGGGTTTCTTTGAGAAACGAGGAGAGGAATACATGGAAAAGAGGTTAGAAGAAGATTAGAAGAAAGATGCAAAGATAGGAAGTGATGTGAGAGACCAGGCATGCCCATGAGGCACTCTTTATGAATAACTTGGAAAAATTATTCTCTCTTGGAAAAATCACTTTTAGCCCCCAGTTTTAATCCCCTTTCTCCACCACCTTGTATTATAACTCCCTTCACCTTAATGGAAATCCACCCCCCACTTCTCCTCTCTTGCCCACAAAGCACACACAGTCTGATCATCTGTACTGGCTTGTGTGATGGTATTTTAGAAAATAAAGGGAGTGTATAATAAAGTGTGGCCCGCCTCACACTCACACCTCCACCGGTGCAAGTGGAGGGACCCACTGAGGG
This sequence comes from Balaenoptera musculus, assembly GCF_009873245.2. Classification (NCBI taxonomy): domain Eukaryota; kingdom Metazoa; phylum Chordata; class Mammalia; order Artiodactyla; family Balaenopteridae; genus Balaenoptera; species Balaenoptera musculus. The sequence continues at coordinate 83,055,360 of NC_045785.1, read as the reverse complement.
GAGGGACTATGCCTAGGAATTCCAGGCAGGGAGCAGCTGTGAGATTTCCTGAGGTCCCCAGCGGAGCTGGGAGCAGAGGGAAGCACGTGACCTTGAAGAACAAACAGCTCCTGATAGACAATTCAGGCGGAGCACAAGATAAAACCTTTCCAAATACTTGCGAAAGGAAGTAACTTTTTAAGGAGGGGAAGATGATATTTGGGCCACAGGTGGATCAGGTTGTAGACATTTTACTTTGCCCCAACGTGGGGAAGCAAGTTGCAATGGATTTGTCAAGGTCAAGGCCACATTTTCTAGAGTGGAGCTTTGGGTAAGGATATAAAACTTACACAAAAACTATATTAAGGAAAACTAAGAAGCAACAAGCTGGGATAGATGTTCCACACCAAGTGATAAGCAAAGTGTTATGATCTCAATATAGAGAAAGTACCTCCAATTCAGTGAGAAAAGACAACATAACAAAGAACTGAAAATGATAGCATGCACCAAACAGGATAAAGTGAGGAGTGTTCATTTGTAAGGGACTACTTGTAAAGTTAGGAACAACCAGTGCAGTTATCAGATATCCCTTTCTGTGTGAAAAGTCAGAGGGAAATGTTACAGGAACCCAGACTGAGAGAGGGTCAGGTTAGAAGAGCAATGAACTCTGTTTTGAAGACACAACCTGTCAGAGGCAACCTCCCAGTAGAGGGCCAAGGGAGTAAACACTTTGACTTTATTCCCTTCCCACCTCCAATCTCCTGCCAGCCTCTCCACTGGCTGAACCCATCAGGGAGCCAAAGGGCACCAGGGCCATGTTGATGAAACCCATGGAGGTCAAATTTCTAGGGTGAGAGCAGAATGGAGAAGGGGAAGAGTGGCAAACAGAAGATATTCATCACTGAAGGAAAGAATATGAAAATGAAATACACAGAGAAAAATATTAAGGGCCTATTGGCCACATGATGTAGGCTCAATCTCACCAGTCATTAAAAGCTCAGATCCTGAAGTCAGACTTCCTGAGACTACCTGGTCTACTACTTTATTATGGAATCTTGATCAGGTCTTGTTTTCATCATTGGGGTAATAAATGGAGTAATAATAGCACCTGTATCATGGAGTTACTGTAGGGATGAAATGGAAAAAGGTATGTAAAGCCCTGGGCAGGGGGTCAGCATGGGGGAAGCAATCAATACATGATATTGTTTTCCCTTTCAAATTGGTAAATGGTAAAGATCTATAAGACTTGGTATTGGCAAGGTTATGGGGCAAAGGACACACTCAGACGCATTTTATTGGGAGTATGAATTGGTGTACAACATTTTGGGGGGATAATTTGACAGTATTGTACTTCAAAATAGGAGTAAACAATTCCATGTCTAATGATTTATCCTACACAGTTACTTTCAGGAATTCATAAGACTATATATACAAAGATATTCAATGCCATATTGCAAGTGGGAAAAGTTGGAAATAACCTGAATTTATATAAGGGAATTTTATGTACCCATTTGTGCTGGTTATCTATTGCTGTGTAACCAATTATCTTCTGAAACATCAGAAACTTAGCAGCTTAAAAGCAGCAAAATTTATCTTCTCACAGTTTGTGCAGGGCAGGAATCCCTGCATGGCTTAGCTGGGTACCCCTGGCTCAAGGCCCCTCATGAGGTTGCAGTTGTACTATTGATCAAGGCTGTGATCCATCTGAAGGCTCAAAAAGGGAAAGGGGGAGGATAAGACATAGATCAAGATAAGCCTTTTTTATTCCTGCATTGGGCTCCGCATCTGGCTTGGACGGGCATGAGTATCCTCTCTTCCTGTTGGAGTAATAAGACTCACAACAAGGGTTCGGGCTTTAGAGTGGAAGGAACCAGAGGAGGCCTTCTGTCCTGTCTTGATCTTAGCCTCTCCAGGCCAGGCTACTTTAGGTAAGAGCTCTTCTCTTTTGAGAGAAAACACTGGTGGTCTAGAGTTGAAGTCCAAGCTAACTGCAAGATTTTGTTTTTCCTTGCTTTGTTCTCAGTGACTATATTTTCTCTTGGTGTCTTAGAAGAAGGGATTGGCATCTGAAAGAGAATTAAGATATCTTGTATTCCAGCAGGTCTGAGCTAAATCCACATCTCAATGTGTCACCCCCTTCAAATACATTCGACTACACATGTTATGAAGACATCCATCATGGTCCTTCTAAGTCTTCTCATCTTGAGGCTAACCACTCCCCATTTCTTACCATTTTCCCTCAAATGAGATAGCTTTTATATCCTTTATCATTAGGTCACTCTCTAAAGTAGTTGTACTCCATAATACTTGATGGGTGAATTCATTCATTTGGTAATAAATATTCTAATTTATCAATGTCCTTCTCAAAACATCATCATGGCGTGGTAGTGTTTTAAGGACAGTGTATTAGTTAAGATGCTTTAGATTACACAAAAAAGAAAAATTGACCTCGAGCTGAGTTAAACAATAATGGAATTCATTAGTTCACAAAACAAAGAGTCCAGAAATTGTAAAGATCTGACAGGATTGGAAGGAGAGGTTTACATTGTGGTAGGGGCTCTGGCTCTGCTTGTCTATCATGCTCTCGGCTCAGCTTCGGACCTGGTCCTCAGGCAGGGGGTTCTCCTGTTAACAAAGTACCCGCAGCCATTCCACTCTTATCAAGGCAAGTCATGCCCACGCAGAGAACGGAGAGCTTCCGGTTCCTTAACCACAAAGCCGAAGGGGCTTTGGCTGGATCAGACCAACTTGGGCCACCTTCCCAGCCCTGACCCAACCACTGTCTGCCCTGTTTGCTTTGTGGAGGTGCCCACTTCTGAGCCAATGACTTGTGGAGGTGCCCACTTCTGAGCCAATGACTGCTGCCAAGAGGAGGGGGCTTCCAAGCCAGTCAAATCCTCCCTTTCCTCAGTACCTAGAGGTAGGAAAATCTCACTCATATCCCATAGCTGGGACATATAGAGCGTGCTAGGGAGAGAGGAAAGGGAACTTGACTCTTCTATCAGGTATTCAGCTTGTGTTTATTCATTCAAGACTGTGTGCCAGATCTTCTTTTAGGCCCTGGCAATACTGCCAAGGACAAAATGGATAAAGTCCCTGCTGTCAGGGAGGGGAGACAGAAAATAAACAAACACGTAAATAAGTAGGTAGGGTAAGAACTCTGGAAAATGATGGGGGACTGCTATTCTATAGAGGGTAGTTGGGGAGACCTCTCAGGAAAGGGGACATTGTGGGGTGGGGGCCGTGCACTGAGGTGGCTGAGCCGAAGAGGAGCCCCTGCTGCCCTGTGCACACGCCGGGCCCCTCCCGCGGGCCAGCTCCTGCTGCTGTCAGCTCTCTGAGGGGCTGGTCCACCTCAACCATTCTTGAGATATCCCTCCTGTCCTACTGTTTGAAACGACACCTTTTCTTATTCTAAATTCTAAAATATCTCTGGCCTTGGGACTTTCCTGGTGGCGCAGTGGTTAAGAGTCCTCCTGCCAATGCAGGGGACACGGGTTCGAGCCCTGGTCCGGGAAGATCCCACATACCTCAGGGCAACTAAGCCCGTGCGCCACAACTACTGAGCCTGCGCTCTAGAGCCCGCGAGCCACAACTATTGAGCCTGTGTGCCACAACTACTGAGCCCATGTGCCATAACTACTGAGCCCATGTGCCATAACTACTGAAGCCCGCGAGCCTAGAGCCCGTGCTCCACAGCGAGAAGCCACTGCAATGAGAAGCCTGCGCACCACAATGTAGAGTAGCCCCTGCTCGCCGCAACTAGAGAAAGCCCCTGCGCAGCAACGAAGACCCAACACAGTCAAAAATAAATAAATAAGTAAATAAATAAACAACTTAACTTTAAAAAGATTGCAGCCTTTTTTAAAAAAAATAAATAAAATAAATAAAATATCTCTGGCCTCATTTCTGTCCCTTTCTGCCCTCCTCCGTCCATCTATCCATTCAGGAGCCAAGGGCCAGGCAAGAATGCACCTGCTGAAGGCAGCCAACTGGGTGGCGGGCGCTGGGGAGAAGTGGGGACTGTGGCAAAGGCATCGGCCTGACAGGCGGCCTCGCCCGAGCTTCAGCTGGCTGCTGCTGAGAGGCCCCAGGGCTTCGGAGGGTACAGCCACTCGTTTCCCATCTAGAAGTTTGGAATCACTTGTGAAATCTAATTTCTAATCATCAGAGGAGGCCGATTCGATTAGCGTTTTGTTTCTTTCTGTGATCACGTCGTCAGTGGGTGATATGGCCTCCAGTTTGCTTCCTCTGGAGATACAGCGATTCCGAGTTTCTGGAGGGGGGCCCAGACCCTATGCTGGGAGCCACAAAGCAGCATGTGGACTCTCCTCTCCTGGCAGCTGAGGAGTGACCCCAAGGCCCAGCCGCACTCCCGAAGCCCACCCCCAATGAAGGGACCGTCCAAAGGGGGAGCTCCCAGCCCACCCACCCGATTCACTATAGGCGTGCTTCCTTTCTTTGAGACTTATCCAAATTTCTGGAACATTCTACAGCCTGTTAGCCCCAATAACCAATAACCCTCCCATCCTGCCTGCCACCCCATCAGGCCCTGTTGCCTTCCCCCCAGCAAGGCTCCCGTGTTCCCTGCACCCGAGCTTTCCAGCCACCAGTTGCCCATTTGAGAAGTGATTTAGAAGAAATAAGGGAGGGAGCACTAAGTAAGCACAGAAAGCCTGAGGTGGGAGAGTGCTTGTCACATCCAAGGAAGCACAAGGAGTGAGGGCCAAACATGTGGGGCCTGGTGGACCACGGCAAAGACTGAGAGTGGGAAGTAGGGAGGAAATGAACCATGTCTTCAAGACCAGGGGACTGATTTTTTTTTTTAATATTTATTTATTTTCCTTATTTTTTTTGCCTACGTCAAGCCTTAGTTGCAGCACACGGGATCTTTGTTGAGGCATGTGGGATCTTTTCGTTACGGCACGGTCTGCTCAGGTTTCTCTCTAGTTGCGGCACGTGGGCTTCTCTCTAGTTGTAGCATGCGGGGTTTGTTTTTCTCTCTCTAGTTGTGGCACGTGGGCTCCAGGGCGCCTGGACTCTGTAGTTTGAGGCACGCAAGCTCTCTTTGAGGCGCGCGGGCTTAGTTGCCCCACGGCATGTGGGATCTTGGTTCCCCGACCAGGGATCGAACCTGTGTCCCCTGTGTTGGAAGGTGGATTTCTTTACCACTGGACCACCAGGGAAGTCCCAGGGCCTGATTTTTAAGCTATGGTTGCCAGACCGTTGGTTGCTATGTCACTGCCATCTCCACTTGTTCCTCGCTGCAGATTTCATCTGCCATTAATGTCTGCAAATACTAGACACTTGTTTTCCCTGCCTGCCCTGAAGCTGGGGCATGAGCAAGTGATCCAAAATCTAAACTGCTTCCCTAAGTTGTAGTTTAGGATTAGGTAGATTGGAAAAGGGAGAGACTACAAGCCAAGGGCCAGTCAGGAGGCTTTTGCCCAATTCTAGGACAGAGGTAAGTTGTGTCTGAATATCAATAATGGTCATAGGACAAGAGATGAGGGGTGGACAAGACAGAGATGGAAATGACATGTTCTGGCAATGGGATGTGAACAGAAAGGGAGAGAGAAGTGGAGTGAGAAAGCAGTGGGGGGAAAGTGGCAGAGCCGGGAGCAAGAATAGTAGTGTGGCTAGAGAAACTGACTTCAGTGATGTGGTGGCAGTCCTTCTGACATGGAGTGCATCCACACGTAGGGGAAGGGAAAAGCCTCCCATCTTTGGGGAGGAGTATCTAGAAAGCGAAAATAGAAACTATTCAGACTCATTCACAGATCCAGTCTCTGTGTATGTTATTCATTCTGCCTGGGGGGCTCTTTGCCTAGCAAACTCCTATTCATCCCTCTATACCCAGATTAATTGCTACCTTCTCCAAGAAATCTTCTTGGACTACCTTAAGGCAGAATTATTTCTTTTTCTAGGTTTCTGGAGCCCTTCACTGACACTTGTATCCTATCACTTGCTACATACAATGCATCGTCATTTTTCTGTTTCCTCTTTAGTACTAGATGGCAGGTGGGCTCCTTAAGGGGCAGCTTAATAATTTTGTATCCCTGGCATTTAACACTGTGCCTGAAATATAATCATCAAATGAGTGATGAATGGTTGAATAAAATATCGATGATGGAAAAAAAGGTAGAGGCTAAAAGTGGTAGCAGAAAGGGGTGAAATGTTGAAATATTAAAGTTAGGATATTGAGACATTCATAGAGAATGGTGGAACAGATGAGGTTATCCTTGGAAGCTCTTAGAAGATTCTATATGTGGAAGGAGGAGATCTAAATCTTTGAGCTAATACCAAAACGGAGAAGAATTACGATCATTACCTGAGAATAGCTCAAGAAGAAATGTGCAGAGAAAAACAGACGACATATTAGATTAAGTTGAAAGGTAGAGCCCAAAGAGAACCTGAAGGTCAGGAAATCATGGGAGTGTCTTCTTCAGAATTTCTGGAAACATAACAGTGACATTTTATGAGGCAGTCACACAATGCAATCATGAAAGTCTTACATACTCAAGATTGATATTTCCACAGCATGCAATGTAAGGGGGTTGGTGCATTCTCAGTCTGCAGATGGTATAAACATGATAGATTTGTGGCATTTTTCTGGGGGCCGATCTTGCAGCTGGGCCAGTGGCATTTTTTTCATTGTTTCCATTCTTCTTCCCCTGCCTCAGGACCATTTGGGAAAATTAAAGTTATACCAGCTCTAATGATGCTTTTATTTTCTCCATTTTGTATCAGCGTTTTCAGAGTGTACTCTATCTCAGTGGTTCTCAGCTCAGGAAGATTTGAGCCTTTCTGCTGCCCTCCACCCAAAATGGAGACATTTTGACTGTTGCAACTGGCATCTATTGGGTAGAGACCAGGGATGCTGTTAGATACCTTAATGCACAGGAAAGCCCTCAACCACAAAGAATGATCAGGCCCCAAATGTCAACAGTGCTGAAGCTGGGAAGTCCTGTAGAGTCTGTCCTATATTAACAGCACAGACATTATGCCAGTTCCTTGGCGGGCCAGCTTTAAAATTTTGTGGTTCTTAACAAATGCAGAAAATGTGGAGCAAGTTCCTTTATTTCCATTTCTGAGGTTAAAACGACACTTTATCAATATAGCTTATACAGCACTTCAAATTTTATCAATCTAAAGTCCATTTCAAAAGGGGAATTCCTCAGGTACTTTTTGGGCTAACACTAACATGTGTTTAGTTTAACAAGTACTTAGGTGACATTGCTAAAGGGCTATAAAAACAGTGAAGATTAAAACAGGATGACAGTAGTCACTGAAATCATGCCCAGAGTCTTAGTAGAGTTAGGGGTAGTAGGAAGTAGGAGTGAGTGGGGGCCGGCACATGCCTGTGTCTCACGTGCCAGGCCTGGCACTTACCAGTCATTGGCCTTTGGCAAAAACAATTAGAAAGCACTCAATAAGGTTACCAGAACGGTGGGCACTTCTATTTACTGGTCAGAGTGGTGCCAGCGCATGACAATGGCATGAAGATAGTTTACATTTACTTTGGCAGGCCAGCTTTAAAATTTTGTGCTTCTTAACAAATGTCAAAATGTTGGCGTGATTCCCATTATTTCCATTTTTGAAGTTAAAGCGGGACTTTGTTGGTATATCTCGTATTGCAGTTCAAATTGACACAAATTAAAAAGTGTGGCTACACTGTGTTTCTTCAGGGAATGACTGACAGTTATGACAGGAGAGCAAATATCTGCACAATTCCTGGGACAAGAGGCATTATCCCAAAGCTGTTGTTTTCCCAGTTGTGTGATGCGCCACAAGAGGGTGCCAGAGACTTCTTCTGAAAACTTAAGTGGGTTGTTTGGGTTTTGTTTATATTGTAGCCAAAATAGTCACTGGATGGTGCCCAAAGACTTCTTTTGAAAACCTACATGGCCAGTTATTCGTTTGGTGTTTAAATCATGGTAAAAATAATATATGGTTATCATATTTAATTGGACCAATACAATACATGAGGTCAAGGGCAAACATCTCAATTCAACATAGACCAAATCTGTTTTCTCAATTCTAGATCCTGGTCATAGGAAAAGTCCTGGAGAAAAATTTTCTTTTTCTATTAATCTATTAAAGTTTTAGTGAAAAAAAATTTTTAAATCACACTCCACTGGTGGTGATTTAGCAGCCCCATCGCCTAGAAAGGATGGGGTTCTTTTTCTTTTTTTTTTTTTTTTTTTAAACATCTTTATTGAAGTATAATTGTCTTACTATGGTGTGTTAGCTTCTGCTTTATAACAAAGTGAATCAGTTATACATATACAATATGTTCCCATTTCTCTTCCCTCTTGCATCTCCCTCCCTCCCACCCTCCCCATCCCACCCCTCTAGGTGGTCACAAAGCACCGAGCTGATCTCCCTGTGCTATGCGGCTGCTTCCCACTAGCTATCTATTTTACGTTTGGTAGTGTATATATGTCCATGACACTCTCTTACCCTGTCACATCTCACCCCACCCCCTCCCCATATCCTCAAGTCCATTCTCTAGTAGGTTTGTGTCTTTATTCCCGTCTTGCCACTAGGTTCTTCATGGCCTTTTTTTTTTTTTTTCCTTAGATTCCGTATATATGTGTTAGCATACTGTATTTGTTTTTCTCTTTCTGACTTACTTCACTCTGTATGACAGACTCTAACTCCATCCACCTCATTACAAATACCTCCATTTCATTTCTTTTTATGGCTGAGTAATATTCCATTGTATATATGTGCCACATCTTCTTTATCCATTCATCTGTCGATGGACATTTAGGTTGCTTCCATGTCCTGGCTATTGTAAATAGAGCTGCAATGAACATTTTGGTACATGACTCTTTTTGACCTATGGTTTTCTCAGGGTATATGCCCAGTAGTGGGATTGCTGGGTCGTATGGTAGTTCTATTTGTAGTTTTTTAAGGAACCTCCATACTGTTCTCCATAGTGGCTGTATCAATTTACATTCCCTCCAACAGTGCAAGAGTGTTCCCTTTCCTCCACACCCTCTCCAGCATTTATTGTTTCTAGATTTTTTGATGATGGCCATTCTGACCGGTGTGAGATGATATCTCATTGTAGTTTTGATTTGCATTTCTCTAATGATTAATGATGTTGAGCATTCTTTCATGTGTCTGTAGGCCATCTGTATATCTTCTTTGGAGAAATGTCTATTTAGGTCTTCTGCCCATTTTTGGATTGGGTTGTTCGTTTTTTTGTTATTGAGCTGCATGAGCTGCTTGTAAATCTTGGAGATTAATCCTTTGTCAGTTGCTTCATTTGCAAATATTTTCTCCCATTCTGATGGTTGTCTTTTGGTCTTGTTTATGGTTTCCTTTGCGTGCAAAAGCTTTTAAGTTTCATTAGGTCCCATTTGTTTATTTGTGTTCTTATTTCCATTTCTCTGGGAGCTGGGTCAAAAAGAATCTTGCTGTGATGTATGTCATAGAGTGTTCTGCCTATGTTTTCCTCTAAGAGTTTGATAGTGTCTGCCCTTACACTTAGGTCTTTAATCCATTTTGAGTTTATTTTTGTGCATGGTGTCAGGGAGTGTTCTAATTTCATACTTTTACATGTACCTGCATTTCTATACACTAATGACGAAAAATCTGAAAGTGAAATTAAGAAAACACTCCCGTTTACCATTGCAACAAAAAGAATAAAATATCTAGGAATAAACCTATCTAAGGAGACAAAAGACCTGTATGCAGAAAATTATAAGACACTGATGAAAGAAATTAAAGATGATACAAATAGATGGAGAGATATACCATGTTCCTGGATTGGAAGAATCAACATTGTGAAAATGACTCTACTACCCAAAGCAATCTACAGATTCAATGCAATCCCTATCAAACTACCACTGGCATTTTTCACAGAACTAGAACAAAAAATTTCACAATTTGTATGGAAACACAAAAGACCCCGAATAGCCAAAGCAATCTTGAGAACGAAAAATGGAGCTGGGGGAATCAGGCTCCCTGACTTCAGACTATATTACAAAGCTTCAGTAATCAAGACAGTTTGGTACTGGCACAAAAACAGAAATATAGATCAATGGAACAGGATAGAAAGCCCAGAGATAAACCCACACACATATGGTCACCTTATCTTTGATAAAGGAGGCAAGCATATACAGTGGAGAAAAGACAGCCTCTTCAATAAGTGGTGCTGGGAAAATAGGATGGGGTTCTTAGGATCTGCTATACGAAGCCCCATTTCCCAGCTTTGCTGGATTACTGTGAAGAAAGAGCTGCGTTGGTGACTCCGGTTTCTTTTCCATTGTAAGTTTATACCTGAGCAAAGAAGCACTCTAGGAGCACAGTAGCAGGGCTTTTTGGAGTCCTGGGCTTTATTCAAAGGAAACCTCAAAATATGGTTTTAGACAGACATGCAGGGCCTTGGGTTAACAAAACCTCACATCCCCGTCCCTGTCTCCTGCCCTGGGGCCAATCCTCTGAGCCTGGGCAGGGTCTGAGGAGCTGCACCTGCAGCAGGAAGTCCCACAGGCTGGTTGGGCCCCAGGAAGTGGGGAAGAGGGACACATTCAAAATAGCACGTGTGCATAACAGCCACAGAGAAAAGGAACTCGAGGTCTTTCAGATGTCCCAATAGGACTATTCGAATAGTGATAGTTCCTTAGAGATTGCTTTTTCAACTTACTTCACTTTCTCCCTTTCATACTTATGTAAAGACTAGGCTTAAGAACAATAATGAAGTAAGAGAGAGCCCTGAAACCTGGAACCAAAGAATCTCAATTTTGTCCCATCAAAAAGGCTGAGAGGGTAGAGTAGAAGAGGGAGGAGGAGCAGCTAATGACTGATGGCCACTCTCTGCTGGCACAGTCTTAGCGCCCACCCAAGGCTGACTCACTGAATCCTCAAAAGAACTCTACCCATTTGACAGATAGGCAAACTGAGACTTTGAGAAGTTACTTTTTCAAGGCCACACAACTGGTAAGAGGTGGAACCAGGAAACAAACCACAAAGTTAAGAAATGCCAAGTATGTGAAATTTTAATATAGGTGGACAACTAACTCTCCATAACCTTTAGTATTTACTCTGTGGTGGTTGTTCTCAGAGGGGCATATGGAAAGTGGGTTCTTTGCTCTCTTTCTTTGACTGAAGGAGCAACGACCACAGAAGATATGGTTGTGACTTAGGCACTGCCCAGGGGAAGGGATTCAGTCCTCTCTAAGGAGGTCCCAGGATGCTGGGAGGTCTCCAGTTCAGAGTAGAATGAGCCACCTCGATGGGCCATGGCCTACCTAGTAAAAACTTCCCTGCTTTCTCCAAGGTGGTAGTTTCCCTCTACTGTTTATCAATATGCTATAAAAAGAAAAGTGCTTGTAAACAACTTGAGTGCATGAACAATCTAATTAAAATAATTAAAGTAATAGCTTGTGAAAAAAGTAGTAAAACTAATTATTATAGAGTAGCAGTGTGGGAAGGTGAAAATTGCTGACAGTCTTTTGGTCTAAGCTGCTTCATTTGGCACAGAAAAACACAGGCAGTTAACCAGGTCCCTTCTGAGGATATGGTTCCTCCCTCCCAACCTAGATTTAAACTCTATTGCTTCTCATTTCAATGTTTGATTTTCTTCTTGGCAGCAGCCATATGCAAGTGACCTTCCAATGGTTCTAACTCCTGATTAAGGAAATTGTTCCTTAGGGTCAAATGTCTGACTTTTTTCTTTTAAAGTCAGAGAATCATGAAAGTTTAGAATCTGAGACCCTATGAACTGAAGGAACATATAGACTCCTAGTAAATGATCCATGGATGCATGACTCCCTTTGCCAACGTTTCCATGTGATGGCTAGCCACTCTTTCTTTGCTCGAGTACCTTGCAGAGGCAAGGAAATGCAGCTGTGGCTGATCGGACTGCTGTCAAATACCATTTTGTTTCTGTTTTAAGCTATCCTCTGTCCCTTTAATGTCCCACTACTCCTTGTTCTATCCCTCAGGGCCATAGAGAATAAGAAAAATGCCACTCCCAGGTATTTGAAGGCAGGACTATGTCAGCTCATGCCTTCCCAGTATTTAGTTCCAGCACGAAACCTGCCAGGTGTTCTACCTCCATGAGATAGAACCTGGTTGAAAGGTCCCACAGTTTACCTAGGAGGGGTATTTACCTGAAACGGCCAAATACAGTCCTACAGAGGTGAGGACCGTAGTCTTTGCTGGGAAGAGTAATAGTCGTATCTGAGGGGAAATGGAACACCAAGTCAGAAGGTAGAACAGGGGACAGAAGAAAGATATCAAACAGCAAATTTTTTCCCCCAGAGGGTCAGGAGTAGAGGAGAAGCAGTAAGAAGTACAGGTACAGAAAGACAATTCAGAACTAAGACCATGGAATAGTAAATTTTTACAGCAGCTCCCCTTTCATTACATAGTGATTCATATGTAGCCTATGGTCATGCAGGGCCAGATGCCCTCAGTTTAACACTGGTAGTTCTTCAATTATTCATCATACGACTGCTATTGAAATGCCTTTATAATCCATGCTAGAATCTTGTTGAACAGCTCATTAAATAAGTGATCATTAGTTGGTAGAATCCACCTGACACTTTTGGGTAATAGTGTGTCTCAGAGGCATTTAAAATGTATACCAGAGCATGGAGCAGAGTTTCTTTGCTCAGGAAAAGTCACTATAGTGGACCCTCTTAGTTATGTAAACATAGCTTGATTAAGTACATGGAAAGCACTTCACATAACCAATAATATCAGCACACATCACCTCCCCCCTTTAGACTAAGTGAGTCTCAGGGTTCTTGGACATTGGAGGTAAGTGAGGCAGAGGTGGCCTTCAGGAGAGAGATACAGACCATATTGCAGAGTCAAGCAATTTCATTAAAATGTAAAAGTGATTACATGCACCCCAATGTTCATTGCAGCACTATTTACAATAGTCAGGTCATGGAAGCAACCTAAATGCCCATCAACAGAGGAATGGATAAAGAAGATGTGGTACACATATACAATGGAATATTACTCCGTCATAAAAAGGAACGAAATTGGGTCATTTGTAGAGTCGTGGCTGGACCTAGAGACTGTCATACAGAGTGAAGTAAGTCAGAAAGAGAAAAACAAATATCATATATTAACACATGTATGTGGAACCTAGAAAAATGGTACAGATGAACCGGTGTGCAAGGCAGAAATAGAGACACAGATGTAGAGAACAAACACATGGATGCCAAGGGGGGAAAGTGGGGGCGTGGGGGTGGGATGAACTGGGAGATTGGGATTGATGTATATACACTAACATGTATAAAATAGATAACTAATAAGAACTTGCTGTATAAAAAATAAAATAGAATAAAATTCCAAAAAAAAAAAAAGGAAGAGTGATAATACTGTGGCAGGAAAGAACAGAGTGGTTGGGGCTAGGAGATTCCCAGGGACCACTGGATGCCTTGCCCAGGAACCTGGGGGGATAGGGAAGGGCCAAGTTCAGAATCCACATCTGTGTCTGCAGGCAGCATCTCATCACTGGGTGCCAGAAGGGAGAGAGAGCCTGGGAGTCGGCAAGAGGTGATTGTAAATATTTCAGCTCCACATTATTTAATAGAAAGTGTGCAGAAGTGTGAGTGTGAAATAAACTCCTTTGAAATGAACTCCCTTTGGGAAAAAAATATACTTTGAGTTAACAAAGCAGGTCATCCTGGTTTCATGTGGAATACCCCACTGACAGTGTTCAATTCCCAGTTCATAGCCCCTTCCTTCTTCTAAATTTCTTAATGGTCACTAACTGGGATTTGGTGACATCATTCACAAGTTCATTGGGCAGCTGATGTAATTCATCCGGATCAGGACATGTGTGCTCCTTTAGAGCAGCAGGTTTCGTTCATTCAGCAAGTCTCACCAGCTTCTTCCTTGCAGAGCCTTGAGGTAGGTGCTGCAGGAACAATGACGAACTCTCGGACCACCCTCCACTCCCTTCGGGCTGCAGGTCTCCCTTTACAAAGTGCATTGTGAGCTTCTGGCTTTGCACCTGCTCACTCACAGCAAGACACCTGGTTATCCTGGAAAGTCTTCCAACTGCTGGGGCTACCTTATCCTCTAAGGTAAAAATGAAATGGGAAACCCAGCATCTCTCTCCAAATCTCTAGATAGTCCCAGAAGGTTATTCTTCTTCTAGTCACTTCCAGGCTCCAGCTTCCTGCTTCTGCTAAATTCTCCATCCCCACTCAGCCCCTCACCTCCTGTCTGCACTGTTCCTTTTCTACACCATGTTACCCCACCACGGAAACAGCTCCAATTTTTCCACTCCCCGGGCCCCATTCCCAAGGAAAACATCCCACTGTGCCAGTTCAGGTCCTCTGAGATTCAGTCACCAAGACAGAATTAGAAATGCAAGAGATTTCTTGAGGAAAATGCTTCTGAAGGATAAAGAGGAGAGAAAGAGAGAGAGAGAGGGCAGGAATAGGTAGGGGAAACCTCAGACACGATCCAGGTCTGACACCTGTGAAGAGAGAAAGGGAAGGAAGGAAGACGATTGGTAGGAAGAGCCTGAGGACACAGCACAGCTCTGAGAAAGGCCTGAGCAGGCAGATGGGGAGACTTAGAGCAAAGATCACCATCGGAGGAGTCCCGCAGTGGGCAGGAATAGCCCAGTCATAGCCTCTGCTCTGTTCAGTCACTGGCTGGGGCAGCCCAGGGAGGCGGTGGCCTTGGAGTGAACACTGTTGTGTGTCCCAAAGGTGCAGCAGCTGGAGGCTGATTCTCCGGAAGAGAGACCTTAGCGGCATACTCCGCCGCTGCCACACCCATTGACTTAGGGCACCACATAGCAGACTTTTATTGAGCTTCTAAAACAAAGGAGAGAACGATAGGACTTACATAAAATCACAGCACAGCACAGCCAATGATGTAAAACCAAATATTGGACACCTTTGGGTTTAAAACTCACTCAGTCATTCTTAACTACTTGCCGGCTCTCTTTGTGGAGGGCCCTGACAATATCACCCCCTCACTTCCCTTCCCTTAGCTCTTCTTTCTCTTCCTCTCTTTTCCTTTTTGGCTGCCGGTCTTCAATTCTTGATACTTTTCATATACAAGGCAATTCATCCTTGGGGATTTCTTCTTTCATATCCAAGGTCATTTGCTAAACAAGGGATAGTCTTCTCTCTGAACAATTCTACTTCCATCTTCAAAATTAATGTTCTTAGGCCCATTACATAATTTTTCTCCACATTTCTGTAGAATTTTAGAATTTTAATTGTAAAATTTAATTGAATTTAATTTTAATTGATAACTGAGTGCATTTGCATTTTTGCCAAGGAATTAGATATGTCTTCTAAGATCCTTGCCATAACTGTCAATCACTTCATGAATGATTTCAACTCAGTATAATTCAACAATATTTATGCCATTCCACTCAGTCCTAGAAACTACACTAAACTGCTTTGGGAGATTGCAAAGAGAATTGGAATTAGCTTCTGCCCCTAAGAAATAAGCTAGCTTCTAATTTCTTGAGAGAAAAGTGGGCATATGTATACTGCCATAATGACTCAGTGGCTGATTAGATGTCTAGCCGAGCAGGCTGAAGATGACTTCTAAGATCCTCATTCAGGTGTAGTGATCAAGATGTCATTTATCCAGAGAAATGACAGGACAAAATGCAGATGGAGGTGGGGATGAAGACAGGTAATTAGATGGTTTTAGACATATTTCAGAGGCACTCAATAAATATTTGTTGAGTGGACAAATAAATGAATGAAAAGGTAATGACATGAGATTTTCAAAAGGCAATTGGAATTTCCAACTTCAGGAGAGCCGTGAAGGAATGACCTGCAAAAAAAGGTCATGGGCTTGAGTGAGGCTGCCCAGAGGAAGTACAGTATGAGAAACTGAACAAGCTAAGTCTAGAATCCTTGGAGATAATGTGCACGAACAGTTTGAGTAAAGAAAAGAAGACTGAGAAGGAACAATGAGAAAAGAGAGAAAATGCCTATGTCAGTGTAGACAATAATATGAGCACATATCACCTTCCTGGTGTAGACTGAGTGAGTCTACTTCTGAGAAGGTAAACTCAGAACCACAAGAAGCTAGAATAGAACAGGATGGAGAAAAACCTGTTAGATTCTTCTCTGGTGACCATGAAACCAGCTGTTTAGCAGAGTAAGGGGACAAAACACAGAGGGGAATTTAGCTTCTGCAGGGAAGGAGGGCAGTGGGCGGTGCCACTCTGTACATTGGCGGAAAAGATGTACAAAGCCAGAAAAAACTTGAGTGTGGCTAGAGGCTGAGGGGAAGGGGCTGAGGGGAAGGATCTGATGGAGGAGTTACTGCAGCTGGGACAGAGAAATGGGCTTATTGATGAAATGTCATCCTGCAAGATTCCTGAGGAAATTATTGAATCCCTAGTGTAAGAGAGAGGTTAGCTTTGGAAAGGAGTGGGGTCTGTGTCCTCGAAAACAGGAGAGGAGATCAGGTGCAGAAGAAATGGACTACGTTTTGAGTGGAATCACCGTTTCTTAGAGCGAGAGAGCCAAGTGGGACTGTGGTCCTTGGAGAGTGTGAAAGATTTGAAAAGGCAATAGAAAGTTAGCCAGAGATGATACGAAGGAAGTTATGCATTCTCATCCTCAGAATGACTACAATTCATTCACAGCAACAGCTATTGCTAGAGTTCTTATTTTTCACATATGACCTCACTTAGCTCTTAGAACAATCCTTAAGGTAGGTTCTATTAAAATCCCATTTTTGAGATGAGCAAACCAAAGCACAGATGGGTTTACAACTATGGAGATGGACTTCAAATCCAACTTGTCTAGAGCCCATGCTCAAAGCTGCCTTCTCTTCTGGAGTACCTGATCTTTCCCATCACTCCTTACCACACTATGCTCTTACCAAGCCCTGCTCGGGATTCCTCAGGCTGATTTCCTACTCTTGACTCTGGGCCTTCTCAGAGGTTCTTTCTGTATCAGAAATACCCTGTCTGCCAAGCAAACCATTTGTTCCATCACCTCTCATCAAGGGTTTCCTCATGTACACCTTTTCCGTGATGTCTTCTCTTTTTAGATGAATCTGATATTGAGATTCCCTTGCCCACGCATGTGCTGTACAATGCACGTGCTTTCCTATCGTTGGATGCCCAAGCTTGTGGGAAGCTTTGTGTCTCCATTGATGTCAGCTCCTTAAGAGTGTTAGAATCTCCGAGTGGGGAGGGCTTACTTAATTTGCTCTTAATACCTTCTTACCAGTCTCTGTTCTATGATGTTAGTCAACAAATAACATTTGCAGAATATGATGGTGATGCCAATAAATGTTCATTTTATCAGCCTTCTCTCTAAACGTGTCTCCAAAAACCCCTATAAGAATTTTAATTTAGGCAATTTTTCTTGAAACAAGATTGTTTTATTTTCTGAACTCATATAAATCTAGGCATTTTGTAATTTCACCCTGATGCTTCATCTACACTTTACATTTTTCAGTTGCTCTTGAGTTGTGAGGGAAACGCTAGCAGTTTTCTGCTCCCTCCCCTGGTCCATTTCTAGAAATGTGCTAGATTTTCTTGGCTCTGATTTCCCCGAGTACTCTGTCTTTCCAAGGAGCCATCCAAGCACTGCATTAAGGCAGCATTAATCTCTGCAGCTTTTCCTTCCCACTCAGGGGTTGCCTCTGCTTGAATCATCTTAATTTATTGCAGGGAATTCCTAATTGCCCTTAATTTATCACTCTTCTGACACCTTTTCCATTTCTGATACATTTTACTGGCCTCAGGAAGGCAAGACAGAAAACTAGACTAAAATAAAACTTAGTTCAATTTTTCCAAGGTCCTGAATGTTCCCCCTCACCTACGACCACTTTAAGGTATTTAAAGACTCTTTTATTGTTGTGGCTTTTTCTAAGGCCATACTTCCATTACCCTCCACTTTAGATTTTCTCAGTTCACATTTACATCTTCTTAGTATTGTTTCGAAGTGCCTCTCCCTGTTTTTGTTTTTTGGTTTTTTAAAATCTTTTTTAAGTGTGCTCATTTTATAAAGCAAGAGCCTTCTGTTTTTTCCATGGTAACTTTTGGTCATTCTCATGTGATCCTTCTTTATTTATTAGTTTGTCTGAGCAGTTAATTCATTTCCTGAACACAGAGGATTTTTAAGAATCCTTAATTTGCCTTATTATCCACTTTGCCCCCTCAATCAGCCCTTTGTAATAGTATCTGGTTCTTCTAATCCTATTTAGCATCCTCATCTACTTTATAATAAACTCTCCCCCTTCTTTTCAATGGCTCTAGCTGCTGTGGTCATCTTTCTACTTGCCTTTCTCCCATGATTTTAACATCTTGGCTGATTAAAGTCGAGCTTTCTCTTAGCTTTCTGCCAGTCAACTTTTAGGAATGATTCAAAAACAATTTTATTTTGGCCTCACAGTAAGTCTTTTCTTCTTGTGCCAATAATCATGTGTGGTAAACACCCTGATTTAAAGCATAAGCAAATTCTTGTTTTTAGAAAGCAACTGTATCTTTTTCCTATCACTTCCTACTAGTTATAGAACATTTCATCCCATTGGGTTATTTTGGTACTGATAGATATTACTTTTAAACACTTTTACATGTTTTCTTTTAAAAAAAGGATTTCGTGTAACTGATTCACTTTGCTGTACACCTGAAAATAACACAACATTGTAAATCATCTATACTCCAATAAATATTAAAAAAAAAAAAAAAGCAGTAATGGTATATGGGGAAAAAAAGGATCTCATTAATGAATACTTTTTTCTTGGTCTTAAACCATCTACACTTGCTAATACTTGTGCTATAGATATTTCTTATGCTTTCTGATGGAAATAGTTTGCTTACCAATCCAAGCTTAAACTTTTGCCCTTTTCTGGGTGGGGGACAGATTTCTCTAAATTAATCATGAAGTCATTCTTATCTGGAATTCATAATATTCATGAAGCAATCTCAAATCGCTGCATGAATAAAGAGAGCTGCCTTTGAGTTTGACACGTCGAGGTACAAAGGGGTTAAGTTATGAGCCAAAGGAACCAAACAATAAGGCCCTGACAGAACCCAAAAGGGAGCCAGCATTCCTAAGTCGTTTCTCCCGGCTCCTCTCAGGCCCCCACCCGGCCAGGCCTCTTTTGTTGCTGGCTCTTTTCCTCTGATTGTAATTCATTCTGTATTCCTTCCTCATCCTCTGTCTTGGCTAATTGTTCTTTTCCCACACTACAGGGTTTTAATTTCCTCTAGTTATCGCCTTATCACCAGTGTCTACACTTCCTCCACTCTTTCTGACCCGTCTCCAGCTCACCACTGACTTTCAGTGACCCTGGCACGACTGCTTAACTGCACCTTAGTTTGCCCATCGCTGAAATGGGATTGTTATCTCTCCCTTTCCTTCCAAGGCAGCTGCATCAAAATCCAGTCACTGGTAGGACAGGTTGTCCTACCAACCTGTAGGTAGACCAACCTGTCTTACCAATAAGACACTAGGGACAGGTTGAGTTCTGGGATTATTTTAATGAACCTTCCAATTACTGTCACTAGCAAAGCTGGATGCTGCAAGGATATGTCATTTTTTTTTTTTTTTTTTTTTTTTGGTGCTGTTTGTCCTTATTTTTAACTTTGCCAGGGAATCCAGCAATACAGATTTTAATTGTCTGGCACAGTCACTGACCAGAGCAATTTTCTCTGGGCTCAAAAAATCTGGGTGACATTTGAGCGAATGTACTATCTTTCTTCTTTCAGGGGAAAAATTATTCTTTCTACCTGTCATGACATGGTGTTGTCCTAGGAACTCCATCAATGCACAGACTCAGTAACCAAGTTTCTCCGCGTAGGAAATGTTCATTTTTGAAAACTACAACCCATGTTTTCTTAAAATCTATTGCCATTATTCCGTAGGAGTGGGGAATCCAATGTTACATGGAGATCATTGATCCCAGGGTGTGCAGACAGGGAGATAGCACTCAGGCTTGCTATTGTTGTTTGGCTTGGAGTTTTTTTGTTCTTGCAGATCTGATTCTTCTTTTTCCTCTTGGTGCCCGGGGTTGGGGTCGGGGAGGGAGGGGGAAGTGAGCAGTCCTCTGACTGAGGGAGGAGATGGAGCGGAGGCCTTTGTTTTAAGACCACGGTTCTGATTACACCTGACAGGACTGAAACTTGATTCCCACAGAGCTTGCTCACACCTTATCTTCCTCCACCAGTGACTATTACGGCAGGAATGCAGCAGGAGTTGTCACTTTGATTCAGTTTGTATACTGCTGATTATGATAACGAAAATAAAAGTTCATTTATTTTCTTGAAATTTGCTCCAGGGGGAGTTCTCCCTTCCATCTTTTTTTTTAAATTGGTCAACATAGTGAGTTCTCATCTAAAGGCTAAATCTCCTGGCTGAGATTCTCCGAGTTCGAGAATAATCACATTTAATAAAAAGTCTGCCTGAGAAAAAGACCCATATAACCTGAGCTGTGGCCATGATTTTGTGGTATTTGGATTCATGTCTGTAAAAATATTTGGACACCAGATGGTAGGTTGTTAGGCGCATTCATCCCAAACCAAAAGTTAAAAAAAATTCACACACACAAAACATGGGGGGGGAGGGAAAAGTCACCACTAGTTTTTTTTCCAGGCATGTTGTATGAGTAATGGTAAAAGCAACAGCTAAAACAATAAGATTACTGTGTTGAATTCTTAGTGCGTTGTCAGGAATAAAGATTTCAAGTAGTGCTGAACGTATTTTCTCCCGCTGAATAACGCATACCTTAAGCACAACTCACTTTGACAGCTTCCCAAGTGTACATATTTTCTAAAAAACAAAATCATCCTGCTGGTGGAGGAAGCTATATGGGGTGACCTATCTCCTGCACAGGACTGGTTTGGGAAGGAGCCAAATTAAATACTAAGCCAACAGCCTAGGGCCACAGTCATTAATCCAAAATGACTTTCTCTGTAGGTTGATTTTGTTTCTAACTGTTGCTTCTCACCTATCTACTCTAATGGGTGGGGAGGCATAGGATAAATAAACCAAAACAGGGTAATAGAAAACTAAACTGTGGAACATATGATATATTTGTGGGAGGGTTGCTATTTATGTCACATGGTGGTCATGCTCCACGGGGATTTGGCTGTCCGTTTGTTGTTGTGGCAGAACAAACGTGCACTGTGTCCTGCAGGAAATCTGGCCCTGGCCCATGGGTACGCCTTAGTTGGCCTCTTTACAGAGGTAGGTCTATGCAGGCACCTGGCCTGGGTAGGAGCCTTTGTTTTCATTAAGTAGATGCCATGCTCTTAGTTATAGACCTGCATCTAGTGAGCAATACAGAGTTTTGACACATTAGGTCCTTGCCAGACAATTTATCCTTGACTCCCCTATTGCTTGATTCTTTTTGAAGCTTGATTGGAGAAAATAACACGTATGGGAGGATGCAGTCCTTTGTTTCTTTTAGATATTTTAAACTTTATCTCTGGATCAAATCAGATAATTAAAGAACTTTATATTTGAACTACATCACTTTGTTCTCTTAGAGAACTGAGTTTTTGGGGACTTCACTTTGCTGTTAGGGACCTTAAGTTAAGGCTCCTTGAGTGACACTATAAGAAACAGCTATTGGAAACTCACTTTAAATGTTATTTATGACATCAAGTGTCCCTTTGCAAGATGCCTGGGAGAAACTTCACGTCTCCAGTCTCTGAGCCCCTGGTATCCATCTTACAAAACATCTTGAATCCTATGACTGGTTTGGTTCCTTCGTTGCCCAGAGCCAAATTTGTGGTCCCTCTGTAGCAACTGCTTGAATCCCTATGGTTGGAATTTCTGTGCAGTGGCTTTATTTCTTGCTTCATTTTACTGTCTTTTTCTCTTTGCTCTGACTTATCTCTTTTATTTCAATTATATTGCATGATTTTTATGTCACCTAAGATACATTGCAAAATGAGGCAGGGGTTAAACGGATACCTTTATCATTCTTATGGCATTTCCTGAGCAAACATCAATAAGAAAATACCACTGGAGATACTCCCCAAAGCATGAATGATTATGGGAGAAAATTTTTTAATGTCTTAATTACCTCTGATAATTGAGAATTGGAGATATGACAGCTATTTTTAATCAATTTGACTGAGGCACAGAGGAAATTGAAGGACATGTTGATCTCAGACTCGAAGAAGAGGAAGCAAAAATGCTCCGTCAGCTAGGACTCTCCTGCTGAGAAAACTAGGACTCACAAGAAGCGAGGAGGATACCATCTGGCCCTCACTGGATAGAAAATGGTCCTGAAAGGGCCCATCTGGAGGCCTACTTCATCTGGAGGGAAGGGTTACTCTGTTGAAAGAGCGAAGGAGGGAGAAAATTCATTCTCCATAACACAATTTAATGCTTCATACCCCCTTTTTTCATACTGTTTATACATTATGATGATGATGCCTAAAGCTGAGCAAACCATAACTTGATTCCCTGTGTCAACCCTTAGTAATGAAGCTTATTTATGCAGATAAAGTCTATCAGATACATTCAACAATGTGCCTGGCACTGAGGATAAATGAACACGTCAGAGTCCTTGTCCTCAACGAGCTCAGCCTTTTTAGCCCTTTTTGTTTGTTCATTTATTCAAACAGTATTAATTGAGAAACTGAAAAGAAGGCTGTAAGAAAAATTATGAGAGGGCACCTAACATTGGGGGACCAAGGAAGCCTACCTGAGGAGGTGGCATTTGGATGAGACCTGAAGGACAAGGAACTGGTCCAGGAGCCAGGGATGGGAAGGGAGAACGCTGAGCTGGCGGAACAGCGTGTGCAAAGCCCTGGGGTGGGTAAGGGATGGCTGGGGTGGCTGGAGAGCAGAGAGGGAGGGCCAGTGTGCATGAGAGGAGGTGATAAGGTACCCAGTGAGGTCATGCTGTAGGAAGGCATCTCTTCTTCTCCCAGATAGCCTCATGGCCCACATCCTTCACCTCCTTCAAGTCTTTGCTCCAGCCATCTTCTCAGTTAGGCCTGCCCTGACCATCTCACCTAAATCGTAACAGACCCCTTATTCCAATTAGTTTCCTTTGCACTTATCATCTTCTAATATAGTATAATACATTATTTATTTATTCTGTTCTTTGTTTGTTTCCCCCTTACCCTCTTCTGTAAGCTTCAGGAAGGCAGGAATTTTTATCTGTTTTGTTTACTGATATATTCCCAACATTCAGAACAGGGCCTCGCAGATACTCAACCAATAGCTGTTGAATGGAACTAAACTGAAAGGCAATGTATGTTTTAAGCATGGATGTGACCTTACCTCATTTATATTTTTCAAAGATAACTCCAGATTCTGCGTGAAAAGAATATTTTAAATCTGAAAGACACTTTTCTGCATTGCTTTACATCAACACCATAATCTAAAACCAAGACTCAGCCAGGAGGTTGTTGAACTTCTTTCCTTTTTAAATCACCCAGGTAGAGAAAGAGACAGCATGGGTATTATGGAGGCTTCAGGCACATGGGCGAAAGCCGCAGGAGGAAGCCCTATGAAGTCAGGTCAAGTTAGAAGCACACCCTGCATGCGTGCCTACCAACAAAGCCCAAAATAACTGGGGTCGTTAAAGGACAGGTTACAAAATGTGTGTTTGTACCTTGATTCTCTTTGTTGGGGCTTGCTACTGCCTTGAGGAAGAAAATGTTTACTTTTCATATCAGATTTTTTTTTTTTTTAATTTTCAGGTTTCACTCAAAAGCAAAGCAATTTGTACTGGTTAACTCTTTTTAAAGAAGTCTGTTAAAAGAAATTGCCTCGGGATGGGGCGCTCACACTCCATTAACAGGAGATTTATTGGCTACACAGGCTTAGAAAGCCTACTCTAGGCTGATTCATTCATTCAGCAAATATTTATAGAATCTTTTCTATGAGCATGGCCTTGCTGGGGAGTTAAAGGTGCAGTTCTTATACAGGCTTCTTATAAAGCTTACCTTCCAGTTGAGGAAATGACATATGTGCACAAGAAGTTAAATAGAGTCAACAATGCAACATGTGCCCCAAGGCAGCTTGTGAGTAAGAGCTAAACCCATGGTGGAGAAGCCAGTCTAGTTATTTTCACTACCTCAGATGGTCACACAATAAAGAGAAATGCAGTCAATTTTCCTAAAGCTGAGTGTACTACATTGAAAGAACTGACTTTTACTCTGAGAATATGTCTTTTGTGTTTTTTGAGGTATAAAATGTCTTTTCTTTAGTAAGATAATTGTGGTGGTGGTGTTTGTTTTAAGTCTTTATTTTGGCAAAATAAAAAATTGACAATCCTGAATTGGACTTTATTATTATTTTGAAAAGCCTCACTGGCCTGTTAAATCCCCCAAACTAGAAAGTGCTGCATTGGGGGGAAGCAGGATGGATAGGAGGGGTTCACTGACCACGTGGGATAACTGGGTGGGATTCTGATGGTCAGACTGGATGCACATGGGCATCCTATCCTGCCTCGCCACATCTTTGTTGAGTTGAATTCAACCATACTCCGGGTGGAGGGGATGCGAACAAAGTCAAGAGGTGACAATGGGGACCGCCAGCTTGGAGTCTCCCTCCGTGAGGAGTATAGGTGATTCTTGGGAAATAAGTTTGAAGAGTAAAATTGGGGTAGATTATGGAGAACCTTGAATGTCTAAGTAAGGAGATAGACTTTAGAGAAATGGGTAGCATTTTTATAGGCAGTTTTAAAGCAGAAAAGTGACATGAAGGAGTATTACCTTTAAAAGATTAATCTTAATGTAAACTACAGACTTTGGATGATAATGATGTGTCACCGTAGGTTCATCAGTGGTAACAAATGTACCACTCTGGTGTGGGATATCTACAGTGGGGGAAGTAATGCCTGTGTAGGGGCAGGGGAAATCTCTGTTCAATTTTTCTGTGAACCTAAATTGCTCTAAAAAATAAAGTCTATTAAAAAAAAAGGTTCATCTGACATCTGAGTGCAAAGTTAATGGGGATGAGGAAGATCCTGTATCGAGAGACCGAAAGCTTATGTGGTTTGGGGAGTCTTCTTTAAGAAAGGGAGCATAAATTCACAAATACAAAACTAGGTACAAGCACTTGAAAGGGGTTTGTCTATGCAAGGAAGTCATCCTGGAGTTTAGGATTTATTAGCTAAATGATAAATCCACTTCTAGAAGGGAGTGACTCTAAAAGCAGGGGATCCAGTCAGAAAGCAATTGTAATATCCCAGACCCAAGAACAGAAGGACAGAGAACAAAATATCAGCAGAGAAAATGGAAAATGGAGAATGAATTTGGGCATTAACAGGGGAGGAAAACCCATAGTGATTAGTGGGATATGAGGGGAGAGAGGAATCAGCAGAAGTGACTCTAAGGTTTGTACTGCAGTCAGAAAAAGGGAAATCAGGGCAGGAAACTGGGGGTGGGTGGTGTTGCCTTTAGGTTGATGGCAGCACCTCTCTGGAGAGGTGCAAGTCCATGGGCAAGATTTCCTAAGTGCCGGACACAGCGCTAGGCCCAGTATCTTGATGGAAGCTGCGCATGGGAGAGATTTCTAAGCCAGAGAACCTGTCTCTGAAGAGAGGCAGCATCCTCGGTGGGAGGAAATTTTCAATCCTGTGACATTTCGATTCCGTTTTCCCGTTGGCCCCAAGAAATCGTAGAGGAATAGAAAATTGTATTACTTGCTCCAAGAATCAGAATAAAGACAGGAAGCAGTGGTTGCTGGTTACCTTTTCCGGGAGTGGCCCAGAGGATGTTTACAGGAAAGATTCCTTTCTGACCTTTGACTTGTAGATCTTTTAGACTAGAAATAGGGCCTCCAGAGTAGAAATCCTAGGGGGACAGAGCAAATACAAATAATAGATAAAACAGAAGAGGAATTTTCCAAGTCACAAAGCACCCTTGCACGTCCCTCAAAAAGAAAGGAAAACAGCTGGGGAGAGGGTGGAGAGAATCTTCCTTGATACAAGATTACATCTCCGTTCCTGTCGCTCCCCTCTTCTGTCTCGCTCTTTTCACCCTCCTCCCTCATTTCCTAAATTCCCTTCCATTGACTAAACAAGAATATTAAATGGAGGTAGGGGAAGGAAAAGCCTATATATAAGTGGTTTCCCCAAATCATAGGTTATTTTAGAAGATGAGCCATCCTTGCTGTCAGTACAGTTACATCAGGTAAGGTCACAGTATTTACCAAGTACACAACTAATTCAACTAGGACTGCAGTCAGGTTTGGCCTCTCCTAGTGATCAGTGGAGTTGTCAAGTTGTTCTCAAATATCAGGGTACAAATCCTTGCATACCACTCCCTAGTGGGGTAACTGTGGTCAGGTTATCCTGTTTCCTTATCTGAGAAGTGGAGATAACAAGAGGTGACCATGGAAAGTAATTAGCAGAGTCCTTAGACAGGCAGGAAGTACAAAGGCAGGTCCAGATTTTATGGGGCCTGAAGATTACATAACTTTGGGGGCCCTCTTAAATAAAAAGAAGCTAAATCTTACTTTTGCAAGTTTTATATGAATACATTGCTAAGGCCCCTCCCAGGGTCTGGGAAAGACTTGTTAAAGTGGGAGGACCTGAAGCTTCAGCTTCATCAGATTCAAGGTAAACCCACCTCTGAATAAATGTTCAAAATCGATGTTAGCTTCTGCTGTTCTGTATTTATTTTAAAAATGTTTATAGAGCACTTGCTATGTGCCAGGCTGTGAGGTCCTGCTAGGTGTTAAGGGTGTTACACATCTGGAAATTCTATGCCCTAGGTAAAAGGAAGGTCATTAAATATCAAAGCAAACCAAATTCCTTATCTAAAGAATGTGGTTTGATTTGACAAAACATCCCTAGCTAATAAATGACTGCAAAGCCCTTTGCAGAACTCCTTAACAGAAATACAGCACCAGCGGAATAGATGAGCTTTTTGTAATCAGTATTTAAATTTTTTTTCATCAAAAAAAATTGTGGTAAAATACATATAACATAAAATTTGCTATCTTAACCATTTTTAAGTATACAGTTCAATGGTATTAAGTACATCCATATTGTTGTGCAACTATCACCACCATCCATCTCCAGAACAATTTTTATCTTGCAAAACTGACCCATTAAGCCCTAACTCTCCATTTCCCCTTCCCCAGAGCCTCTGGCAACCACCATTCTATTTTCTGTCTGTATGATTTTGACTACTTAGAGTAGTCAAATACTCTAAGAGTATTTGTATCTTATATCTGTGAGAATCCACTTATAGAGTACTTCATGTAAGTGGAATCAGACAGTATTTATCTTTTTGTGACTGGCTTATTTCACTTAACATAATGTCCTCAAGGTTCATCAATGCAGTAGCATGTGTTAGAATTTCCTTCTTTTTTTGAGGCTGAGTAATATTCCATTGTATGTATATACCACATTTTGCTCATTCATTCATCCATCAATGGACACTTGGGTTGATTCCATGTTTTAGCTATTGTGAATAATGCTGCTGTAAACATGGGTGTACAAGTGGTGATCATTTTTACTTTGCTTTAGAAATTTTGCATCTCCACGATCACTGGTTAGAATGTACTTGGATTATTGCTTTCCTTTGTCACATGTGAATTATATAAAGCAGTCAAATGCCTGAGAGCCAGTAATCAAACTTAAGTTCTTCCTCATAGTCGACCCCTATATTACTGCCAGGACAAGGACAGTGGGTCAGTGGGGCCCTGATCTAGGACTTAAGAGATCTGGGTCCTGGTGTCAGCAATTCAGTGAGTGTTAGTTACTTATGTGATATCAGGGAAAATTCTTTCATTTTGCTGGACCTCAGTTTCCTCATCTGTCTTGTGAGTCATTTGGACTAGGAATTCCTTTCCAGGGTGATCAGCTCAGCCTGCGTCTTGGGAAATTCCTCATTCCCAGGCAAACTAGGATGGTTGGTCACCCTCCCTTCATCAAGTACTCAAATATGACACCAGATTTTTTAAAAACGTGCTGGATTAAACAGAGTAAGGCTGTTTACCACCCTCCCCCAGGAAATATCAAAAGGGAATGCAGCAGCTGAGTCAGGTTAGGACAAAATTCCAAATGTGTAATTTTTAACAGGCTTTTTGGGAAAGGGTTGATTTCAGATCCTGTGAAGTAGTCATCCCTCACAAATGTTCTGGTTAGGGAGGTTTGTATGTTAACGATTAGACAAGAGCTGTTAAAATCTCAGCTGAGCAGCTTAAAATATTTTCTACTATTAATAAATAGCTTGGCTTCTCATAGAACCAACTGTAAAGCAGGTAGGATTTTTTTTTCCCTCCAGGTGCACACTTCTATGTCATGGAGGAAAAATAAAACAAACAATAATAGCAAATGAACAAAATTAAACTAAGATGTGCTCCTTGTCTGATCTGCAACTAAAAGGAAAGCTGAGCCTGGAATATGTTGTAATTCCCCCTCCCTTATATAGGAATGTGCTGATGTGCCTGCCTCAAATCCCACATGAGCCCCCTTTACTGGGAGGATAATTCAGCCAGATTCCAGCTACCATAAGCAAACAGGCAAGGCTGGTGTGAATGAAGTCAATGAAGATTTTGAGGACTGTTAACTTCTAGGAGTGAAATGAATTCCTGGTTGATTTGGGCAAAAGAAGCATTTCAGCTCAATCTGTTGGTTGCATATTTTTAGATTATTTGTGGTTTCAATACTAGGTCCATGGGCAGTTATAGTGTGTTACTGATTAGATCAGGTCTTGACATGGGGCCTAAATGGCAACCTTGGGCCCATACAACCTTCTCCCTACAAGTATACAGAGAAATAAAAAGACAATTCCCCACATCAATTATTATTCCCTGTAGAAAATAGTTCAATGACCCTTTTTTCCCAGTCTGTCATGATAGAATCTGTATTTATAGATCAAGTTATATTTTATAAAACATTGTTTTATAAAACAAATACATCATTCAAATTTCATACATTAAGGTAATATGTGTAAGGTAAGACATTATTATCCCCATTTTGTAAATGCAGAAATGGAAGCCCAGAGAAGTTAGGAGTTTTTCCCACAGATACAAAACTGGTAAGTGACAGAGCTGGTCTCAAACCTAGGTCTTCTCAACCAAAATCAGGACTTATTACAATGCAAAGCAAAATGTGTTTTGCTTTTTTAAAATATTCCTTCTAGCCATTTTGCTAATCTTTCTCATGCATTGATACCATCTAAAGAGAATGATTAACAGGAGTTTAGAGAGAGTTTTAAAAGAGAAGAGGGTCAAAAGCAATGTTGGGTAACACTTCCATTTAAAGGACCAACAGGAGGAAGAGGAGACAGCAAAGAGGTCGGTGGGGTGCTCTGAGAAGGGGCAGGGGACCCAGCCAGCTTAGTGCTGCCTCCAAAGCCGAGGGAGGGGAGAGGAAACCTGGTCTATAAGGGTAATAATTGACAGTGACCTGGGGTTTGGTGTTCAGGGACGTACTGATGACCTCAGGGGGCACAATTTCATGTAGCCAGAGTCTTGGGTTCAGTAAACCCAAATATTCACCCTCAGCCCGACAAACCCTCAGATGCTGGCTGTGTGCCCATTCCACTCCAGTGACACTGATGAGCAGCTCTCCAAGCAGCCACTGCACTTTTGAATAACTTTCACTCCTTAGGAGTTCATTCTTAAGCAGAGTGCCTGCTGCGCTCTGGGCACTCTTAACTGCTAGGGTTGAGAGCTGTAAACAAAATGTTCAAACGCTCTGCACTCGTAAACTTACCTTCTAGTGGTGAGAAATGCCTTAAACAAAACGAAGTGTGCTGTCAGGTGGGAAGAAGCGCTACGAAGAAAAATCAAGCATGAGGTGATTGTGGGGAGGAAGAGGGGCTTATATCATGCATTAGATAGTCAGGGAAGTTCTCTCTGATATAATTCTGTTTGGGGAAAGGCCCCAATGAAATGAAGAAGCAAGCCATGTGGATGGATAACTAGGGAGAAGAGCATCTCAGGCAGAAAATACAAAGGCTCTGGGGTAAGGAACAGCAGGAGGAGGAGGATAGGAGGTGAGATCAGGGAGGGATGGGATGAGGGGGAATATGGCGCACCATGCAAGGCCTTGAGAGCCACGGCAAGCTCTGTGTCACCAAGGTTTTTGCCCAGAGCAGCTAAAAAATGAAGTTGACAAGTACTGAGATGGGAAAGTCTGGGGGAGGTGCAGGCTTAGTGGTAAAGATCAGGAGCTCAGAGTTTGAAATATTAGGTTTTACCTGCTCATTAGACATCTAGGAGGATATGTTGACAGGGTGAAGTCTTCAGGGCAGAGGCCCAGGCTATCAGCAAACAGACGGTGTATAAAGCCACAGACCAAACGGGGTGTAGATGGAGCAAGGATGAAGTCTCCCATTTACAGTTCAGGAAGCTGTGGCATCCAGCAAAGGTTGAGAAGGAGTAACCAGTGAGGCTGAAGCACTTGGAGAGAATGATGCCTTAGAAACTAATGAAGCAAGTGTTTGAAGAAGGAGGGCGGGATCAGATTTGTACAATGCTAATAGGTCAAGCAAAATGGGGATCAAGAACAGGCCACTGGATATGGCAACATGGAGCTCATTGGTTATCTTGAGATCTGTGTGAGGGGGAAGTGGAGTAATGGGGAGAAAAACCTGACTGGAGTACGTTCAAGAGAAAATGAGGGAAGAGGAGGTGGAGACAGCAAGTATGACAACTTTTTCAAGGAATTTCGTCATAATGACAATCAGAGAAATGAGGCAGTAGCTGGAAGGAGATATGGGGTGAGGGGAAAGTGTTTGGTTGCTTGTTTAAGATGGGAGATATTGCAGAATATTTGCATATTTATCCAAATAAGCCAGTAGAGAGAGGGAAATTGATGATGCAGGAGAGGAGACAATGGCAAGAGCAAGGTACTTGCATGGAGAATGCGGAAGAGAGCCAGGGCCCAGGTGAGTGTTGGCCTTGGAGAGGAACACAGACAGTTACAGAAGGAGCCTTGCAACGGGAGGCACACAGAATGCAAGGACGCAGATGCAGGCATTTGATAGATTTAGTGGTACGTCTGTGGAAGCTCTCTTATTATGCTTTTATTTTCTAAGTAAAATAAGAAGCAAGCCCAACAGTTGAAAGTGAGAAGGCTTGAGGAGAGAGAGAATCAGCGAAAACCTGTCTTTGGAGAATGGGAGAGTCAGTTGACTGAGGAAATCGGTGAGGATTGCCAGGCAACAAAGGTCTGAGGTCACTTAAGATGATGGTATTGTTGGGTCACTGAGATTAAACCACCAGACTCCAGGCCTCCCTCTGCTCCCACTCCTCACACGTGCTCTCCATTAAAACATATAGCATCTAGTATTTTATTTGATCTACAAACATTTGTGTCACACTTAACCAAGTCCCAGGTATTCGTAGCTGCAGTCAGGGCTCGTTCTCTCCAGGGTCAGGCTCAGAGGTGGGTAGGGAGGAGAGAGGCGGGAGGGGGAGGTTGACTCCAGTAGGGTCATTAGCTCTCATGCCCTATGAACAGAGGGAATCAATATTCTTTGAAGGTGGCAAACTCCCTTCAGGAGGGAGGAAAGAAGCAGTTGGAAAACGTGGCTTTGATTTGAGAACTAAATGAACTTCGATATACTGAACCCCAGAATTATGCAGGCCTACCCACCCAGGCTTAAGCTTCGATGGACCTTCACAGACCTTCCCAAGGGGCCCTGTGTGAAATTTACAGCATGGAAGAGAAAAGGCAGAAAACAAGTGACCCCCTGTAGGCAACTAACTGCCAAGAAGAGAGAGGCAAGGAAGCTGTGTTTGCACCTGGCACAGGTCCAATTTCTCTTTCCAAAGTCACCAGTGAGGTACATCATGCTATCTGGTGGGGATAGAGTGGGAGAGGGCTAGTTGGAGAGAAGGAGACCAGGAGTGTGACACTAATTCATGTCCCCCACATGAAAGAAAACAGCAGGTATGGGGAAGGAGGTTTCCCTCCTAACAGTCATGAATTGAAAGAAAGGTCTTGGACCATGAGAAGCTGTCCAGTGCCATGCCTGGGCCTTGAACCTCCCTTCAGCCCTGAAGCGAGCACTGGATAGGTGAGAGGGAGTGAGAAATTTGAGGGTATAAACAAGGAAGTGATTACCATGTTGGCCTATGTAATCTGAGCTAGCCAACAAGGGAAGTGAGATAGTGAAAAGGTGGTAGGGCCAATCAATTGGAGGCCCAAGTGAGTCAAAGAATGCTTGGCTTCGAGGTTTCAGAGGGAATGTGCTGGAAAGGTCGCAGCCTTTCACATACCGAAAAAGCACTACTATGATCCTCTTGAGTCTTTTTGCTGGAATTAAACACACCCAGTTCCTTCACTGGTCCTCATGTAAGAATGTTTCAAGTATATTTATAAACAGACTGGTTGTTTTCCCCTGCACATGTACCAGCTTGTTCCTTTGAAAGCGTGGCACCTGGAGACCACTACAAGACTCCATCCAGCGAAAGTAGGCAGGAGCCCATCTCCCCTGGCCGTAGACACCCTCCCTCAACAGGTACCGGAAGCCAGGATTTCATTCCTCTTTCAGTGTTTCCATCCCCCTGCTAACTCACCTTGAGCTGTCTGGCTACTGCAACTTCCATGTTTTTTGGTTCAAGTACTGCTGCCAGGTGAGGGCTTTACCACCCCATACCTAGCCAGCTGGATTTTTTGGACCTTGTGTGTATATTTACCCATATTAAATAGCAAAGGTTGGAGGAGTGACTTATTTGTGGGTTATTTCAACTCACTAAAACTTCTTGCTTCATGACTTTTCTTTTAATCCATTTCTTGATGATTCAGTATTAGTCTCAGAAATTTTTGGTGGTGAAGGGAAGTATATAATTTATTTACATCTATTTATTAAGCAACCACAAATCTTTATCAAGAACCTTCTAAAAGGTCAGTGTTGGGATACAGCAGTAGACAAATCAGACATAGCCCCTGCCTTCGTGGAGTATGCAGTGTAGGATCAGAAGAAGGGTCTTTCCTTTTGGTTTGTATTTTTAATAAGGCAGATCTCAACTTACCTAGAGACCTGAACTTCTCTATTGGAATTTCTTCTTTTCTCCTCTAGTTATAACAGAAGAATTGACCCTATCCCTCCAAAAACCAGTCTCTTTACTTCTACTTTTGGATTCATCCCTTCTTACCTATTTCCTCTCTCTCCTGCATCATCCAGCTCTTTCTCTCTACCAGGTGATTCCATTCAGCACAGGCATCTGCTCAAATATTTCTCACCTTCAAAAACCCTTTCCTTGACCCACATTCCCCTCTCCAGCTACTGCTCTATTCCTTTGTGTTCCTTCATAACAAAACTTCTTGAAAAAAAAAAATCCTCTGCGCATGATGTATCTGAGGCTGGAAACAATGTGGATGTATTTGGAACAGCTGTGAGTGTCATGGCAGAGAGCTGATAAGCGAGAAACAGCACTTTCCAGAGTGGTAGGCACTGAGAGCAAAGCCCTCTGCAAATATTTTGATGGTAGGTGGCTGTGTCATAGCAAAGCAGGAACTGACCTCCCCTCGGCAGACCTATGCTGAATCCCGGTTCTACCATTCTGTAGCTGATGTGACCCTAATCAAGTTACTTAACTTCTTTGAGCCTCAGTTTCCTCATCTACCAAATAGAAGTAGAGATATTGTTCTCATAAGTTTGTTGTGACAATGAAATAGAATACCTGAAAGTGTGAAGCAAATGTTAGGATGTGTTAGCATACAGTAATATTTAAAAGAAGGAGGTTCACCCCAGTTGGCGCCTGGGTTCATACCAAACCAGAGCCTGAGCCAAAGGCTTGCATGCACGGCACCCCTGTTGTACATTTGGAAATGTGATTCTGGGGAGCAGGACTGGGAAGAGGAGGAATGAAAGAGAGAAGGAGGGAGGGAAGGCCAGTACAAGTATGTGTTGGTCAGGGCTGCGGGTGACAGGTGCTCAGTGTCACACAACCTTCTGAGGAGCCTTATGAAATGCATCTCTGAACAGTCCCCTGAGGAACTAAAAGGGGGAGCACTTATGCAGAGATTTGTACCTCTGTTGGTTAAGGGTGGCCCGCTAGGCATTGACTCCCCATCTCTTCAGGGCTGCACACATGTGAGTGCCAAGTGGACCCCAGGGGAGGAAGTGAAAGCGAAAGGCGCAGGATGAGGAAAGGCCATATCAGGTTGTACCTTTGACAATTACTCAAAACGGGTACCTGCAGCAGCAGCTGGAGTAAGGGAAGGGATCAGGAGGGTTTGAAATGGGGCAGAAGATACAATCCCAGCTGACAGAAATGAAAACAAAGAAGATGATGACATGCCTTGGCTTTAGTATTGATAGCAGTTATTATATACCATCTCTCTGCAGAAAAAGAGGGTAGATCTTAGACATTATTTTTCCGTCCTATTTTCTGAGGAACTATGTATTTCTGTAGAATTAAGAAATGCAATCCCCAAATGCCCCACCTGGCTCTTTGTAGCAAATTATAATTAGAAATGTCATGACCTAATTGAAAGAGACCCAGACCAAGACCTTAGATAAACTGCTTAATTTCTCTGGTGAAGTAGGGGAAGAGGGTGTGGGGTAAATTGTTGCTGCCACTACTACTATGAGTGTCTTTTCCCCTATATTCTAGTGGGGTTTTTTGCGGGGGAGGGAAGGGAAATTCCTCAAATAATCTATGTAAAAATATTTTGTAAACTAGGAAGGATTATTATCATTTGGTCATTATTAAGCATTAATTACTAAAAATTATTTTTCTAAGATATTTTATCATAATCAAAATAATTCAAATTCAATCAAATCCACAGACCTAGAGCATAAACTTTGTGCCAGGCCTCGTGTAATCCACTATGGATTCAAAGACGCATAGAGAGGAATGACAAAGAGTTACGTTCACTCTTGAGGACTACACATGGGTACTACTATCATAGCAAGAAAAAGTAAAAGCATCAATGCTTTGCCAGATGGAAATGTTCAGAAACAAATGTCTTACAAATGTTGAAAATGTGTATATGTTGTCCAGCAGTCAAAACAATAGAAATAATTAGACAACTTATTGTGTCATTCTCTAATTTGCCAAATCTAGCATTTGTTTATAGGGGGTAAAGGCTGGCAATGTGTTCTTACTAAGAAAATTATTTAAAATTACACTCCTAAATTCAGGAGCACTTTTCCTTTCAAAATTACTTTAAAACAATTAAGTACAAACATACAAGATTCATGGCAGCAAGAACAACTGAATATGATCAGGAGTCAGGAGACCCTTGGTCATTTATTCCTTCAGTCAATGATTATTCATTAGCACCAACTGTATGCCAGGTACTGTGTTGAGTGCTGGGTGGGTGTAGAGTGGGGAACAACACAGATGGTTACTGTTCACATGAGAATGGTTGAGATTGCCTAGGGAGGGAGTAGAGAGTGAGGAGGGAAGAGGGCACAGGACCAGCCCCAAAGGATGCTAGCATTTCAGGGTCAGGTGGCCCACAAATGAGAAGCCACCCAAGGAGAAGAAGTAGGCAAAGAGGCAGAAGGAAAAGCAGGAGAGAGTGCATTCTCATAGAAGCTAAAAGAGAATGTATGAAGAAGGAACAAGTAGCCTATCCTTAGTGTAGACTACTGCTGAGACATCAAAGAAGGTGAAGGGCTGTGAAAAATCTCTCCACAGGAAGGTTATTGATGGCAGAACCAGAGCAGGTGTGTTGAGAAGTGACTGGGATGTGCATCTTCAAATGCAGACCACTCATTCACAAACCTTTGTCAACAAGACAAGAGCTGGATGGATGTGTGAAGATCAGGGGAAATTTTCAGAGATGGAAGATAGTAGATTATGTTTGGAAGCCGATGAAAAGAATTCATGAGAGTAATGTTACCTAAATCGTTTTTTAAGATGCAACTTCCAGTAAGAAATATATCTTACACACTGGGACTCAGTATGTGCTCTACACACATACAATTGAGACAAATGTTTCAGAAAACAATAGTTTAATGAAATAATGTTTGTCTTTATTATGTGCAATGGTTCTGATAATTTCTATTCTATTCGTTTTAAATTAAGTTTTAAAAGTATAATTGATTATATGCTCTATGTAATAAATTCAAACAAAACAAAAGTAGTACAGTAAAACTAAAATTTCTCCTTCATACCTGCCATCCTTCCAAATCCCATTTCCCAGCTCAGAGGAGGATTGGGAGTTAACAATTTGAATTTGAAGTGTATCCTTTGAAAGCATTTTCTGTGCATTTAAATAAGTATGCACACACACACACACAAAGTTGTTTTGTTTTGGTTTTGGTTTTTACGAATGTGATCATACATACTCGTGTTCTGAAACTTGATTTTTTTTCTCTCTCTCTCTCTCTCTCTGTTGAAGGGATTTTTATGTCAATACATTATTATCCACCTCATTCTTTAGAAAGGCTTGTAGCTTTCCATATGAATGTACTGTGATTTATTTAAAGCATCCCTCTATTGCAGGACAGTGAAATTGATTCTAATTTTGTAGTTTCACACAGTGCTACAACAAACATCTGTCTACAGATGTGAATAATTTTAAGGAAGAGAATCTTGGAAATAAATAAATAAGTAAATGAATAAGAACATTTTGATAGATATTACCAGATAGGCTTCTTTAAAGGCCAAGGTCAGTGTACACAATGACATATGATAACCAATGATAGTCTATTGTCAGTGATAGTCTATAATCAATTTGTCCATTTTTTTTGGTCTATTTCTTGATTTTGTCTTGCTTTGTAAGGACTTTCCCATTATGAAAATCATAAACACTCTCCCATATTTCTGTTTATTAATTTTATAGTTTTATTTTGTATTTAACCTACAGCTTTTTAAATGTATCCAATTTTTTAAATTGGTGAGAAAGGGAGATAAAACTATTTTTTTCCCACGTGGACAACCAATTTTTCCAACACTATTTTGTTAAACATTATAACCCTTCCAATGTTGTAAAATCTACCTTTATCCTATCTGTATTCTAATATGTGGCCTCTGGTCTGTGCCATTGATGTATTATCTATTGCAGCAACAATTCCACATGATTTAATGATAGTAGCTTTATGGTTTATTTGATAACTGGGAGGGCAATATTGCCCCTGTTGCTTTTGTTTTTCTCATTTTCTTGGTTATTCTCGTGTACTTACTTTTAAGGACAACCTTTACAGTCACTTTATGTTCCATTATAAAATCCCTTTAGGGTGTTGGCCATGATTTGCCTATATTTTCTGTATGAAATGTTATCCAAAGTCATCCATTTACAGTAAGGCATGGAGGATCAGATGTTTGAGAACAGTGAGGTTTTGCGATCATTGTAATAGAAAGTAAAAGAGGGGCTTCCCTGGTGGTGCAATGGTTAAGAATCCGCCTGGAAATGCAGAGGACACAGGTTCAAGCCCTGGTGCGGGAAGATCCCACATGCCACGGAACAACTAAACCTGTGTACCACAACTACTGAGCCTGCGCTCTAGAGCCTGTGAGCCGCAGCTACTGAGCCCGCGTGCCTAGAGCTCGTGCTCTGCAACAATAGAAGCCCTCGCCCACATGCAGCAACGAAGACCCAATGCAGCCATAAATAAATAAATTAATTAATTAATTAATTAATTTTTTAAAAAAGTAGAAGAGCTGGCTTAACAGAGTGTCCTACAGAGGAGGAAGCAGCCAAGAATTTATAAGAGTGTCTATCTGCAGTTTGGGTGATTTTTTCATCCATGCTCAGCTGCTCATGAGCAGGCATGAAGAAGGATTTTAGTTGGGTTCATGCTGGGATTGGGTGTGGCTAAGACCAGCATAATAGAGGGAGAGAAGAACAAAAGTAATGAAGATATTTTTATCTCTTTGTCTTCCTTTTGGTAAAGATAGAACACAAATAATTTTGTTTTCTATTCATCAAATGGGAATATGTGTGAACAAATGAAGAGAGGTACAATTTTTTTGTTTTGTTATTGCTTTAAACATGTTAGTAAAATAAAAATGTTAACTTGTGAGCAAGAAAGCTAAATTACAACTGATCTTAATATTGTATAAATAATTTATCATACGTATATAATCATGTTATACTTGAGATACTTCCCTTGTAACAGGAGAGCACTTTTGGTGTGAACTCCTATTTTTTGAGTGTGTATATATTTCCCTAACATTTTCTTTGGTACCAAGCATTCTCAAATGTGTTCCCAGGGGTATCTGGAAATGTTGGTACATAGCCATTTGGCAGTTTAGGGATTTGTTAGAGTGTGGGAAAATTCCGAGGTTATTTTCAGGTTACAACATCTGCATACTTCTTTGCAGGTCCAAAGAATAATTTAGTTTTAAAACTGTAAGGATACCTTAGTCTTGGTCCTCACTGAGAGGAGAAATTACTTCTATCTTTGAAAAAATATCATTCAAAAGAAAATCCTGAGTTAGAAAATTGTAGACCTAAATCCAGATGAAATAAAAAAATCTACTAATATTTCAAATTGCTTAGTGGTTTATTATATTTTCCTTTACTTAGACAAGCAAAGTTAAAGTACTACTAAAGAAGGTAGTCATAAGGGATATGGCCATGGATATGATGGATTCACCATGGATGTGATGGATATCACCATGGATATAAAAAAACCAACATTTTTACATTTTTCCTCTCTGTGAACCCAAGCTTCAGCAGGGTGATTTTCTGTTCCATCCTGGGGAAATAACTCAGAGTCACTCCTTTGGGGCTTTCCAAACTCTTGAGATGCTCTCCATTCTCATCATAGCTCTTCCAGCCTGACTGCCTTGTAGGTAGGGAAAGATCCAAAAAAGCTGTAGCAATCCCACTGATACCCAGGCTCAGCTACTGCAAAGAAGAGGACATGATGTCCTATAAGTTGGTTAGGAAATGGCCTCATCTGAAGGCATCTGGCTGCTGTGTCCATAGTTTCCATCAGCCTTCAGAATATTCTTCGTATCTCCTTCAGTGATGGCAAGCCTGGACTCATACAAATTTAAATGAGTTGTTGTTCTAGTCTAGACTCTCACTGAACCAAAATGTGGTCAGATGGGGTGACCGCAGTTTTCAAGAGTTGCCAGAAACCTCACATTCAACTGCCCTACTCACGTATCCTATGCATGATCAACCACAATTTATTCCCTGAACTTTGAGGGAAGGCAGTGAAAATAAACATGAAACTTCAGTGTATTCTTGGCATGTTCCACCAATTAGAAAATTCGCATTTCAGATTCTGACTCCTTTAGACACTATCTCCATCCAATTATAAACCCAGTCGATTTTAACTCAAAATATATCTCTTACATCATCCCCTCCTATCCATTGGCACTGCCAAGCCCTTGGTTCAAGTCTTCATCATTGCTCATCTGATCCACTCTAAAGCCAGTCTCTCTCATCTTTTGAAAAGGTACATCTGCTCATAGTAGTCTCCTAACAATTCTCTGTGGCTTATATGCCCAAATGGTTAATCTGAATTCTTTCAAGTTCTGGTCCTTACCTATATGTTTCCTGCCTCATCTTCTGTCATTCTCTCATTGATGTTCTGTGCTCCTACCACATAGAACAGCCTGCACTTCCAGTGCTGTTCCCCTTGCCCAGGGATGAAATTAAAAATACTTAAAGAACACGAACAAGTCAATCAGAACAAACCACATGACCACTGAGAGATACTCATTAGGGCATTCTGCTGAACATCAGCTCAGACTGCTGTTTCTAGCACCTTGACCATGATTCTCTGGGGAACTTCTGCAGATCCTTTACATGGTCCACAGAAGACTGGCCATTAAGCAGTGGCTGGAGGTAAAAGACAGCATCATTTAGATGGTTTATGGACATGAAGACACCATGATTAACATTTCCAGCACCTAGGTAGAGACCGAAGTATTTGCACGGTAAGCACTATTTGCAGAACCTGAAATGACCTTTTCTATTTTTTGAGATGTGCTCAAAAAAACCACTGCCTCGTCTCTGGTTGCCTTGTAGATAGTTTTGCCTGCTTATGTTTTTCAGAATTTAATCAGCCAGAGACATCTACCTCTCACACAGGCCCACCAGCAGATCAGTTTGTTTTTTTTTTTAACCAGGCTTAATCTTTTTATTTCCATGCTGACTAGGAAACATTATGTCCTGAACTGACCTAAAAGTACAAGGAAAAGTTCCAGGATCTTCTCTAACAAGAAAGAAAATAATACACGTTTTTCTTCAATCCAAATAATGGTTGTGCTAGCTAGTTGTCATTAATCATATTTCCTATATCAGCATTGTTAAAAAATTACTGTGTCTTCAAGTCACTGCTCAATACAAAACACTAAACTAACATTGAGAGGAATTCAAAGAAGCAACCCGCACAATCCACGCTCTCTGTGAGCTGACAGTCCGCTGTGGAGACAAGAAATGAACAACTGAAGTCATCATTTTTATGGAGCAGTACATGGTGTGTTGCTCTCAAATAATAAACACTATGTCAGTTAAGGGGAAGAACTGACTATGCCTCTTTTTCAGTTAGGTGAGGCTTCCTGGAGGAGTTGGGTCTTGAGCTGAGCACTGAAAGGTGGGTAGAGTTTCAATACTGTCCCAGCGGGAGAACCAGTATGTGCTATGGACACAGATAACATGGGGCAGGGTAAAACAGGGCCTAGACCTTGAGATGAGGCTAGAAAAGTCAGTGGGATCAGACTGCAAAGAAAATCGTGCCAGGAGGAGGCATTTGGGGTTTAGACCAGGAGTAAACCTCTTAAAGTTTTGTTAAACAGGAACTTGACATAAAGCAGCATTTAAAATACTAATCAGGTGATAGTAGTTAGCAAGCAGTGTGCTGGGAAGAAGCATGGAATAGTAGAAAACAGCAGGGGCTCTGGGGTCAAGTATTGGGTTTGAGTCTGGCTTGGACACCCTCTAACTAGGTGGGCTTGGACCAGCTACTTAACCTCTAAGTCTCCATATAACCAGTGATAAAAATAGAGATTATACCTCATTCTAAGGATTATTATGAGAATAATAATATTTCACATTTATGCCTGTTGTCTCATTTAATCCTTACATCACTGTTCTATTATGGTAAAATACAGATAACATGAAATTTACCATTTTAACCTATTTTAACTGTACAGTTCAATACCGTTAAGTACATTCACATTGTTGTGCAACCCTCACCACCAACCATCGCCAGAACTTTTGTCAGCTTCCCAAAGTGAAACTCCATATCCATTAAAATATAACTCCCCGTTCCCAGCTTCCAGGCCCTGACAACCACTCTTCTAATTTTTGCCTCTGTGAATTTGACTACTCTAGGTGCTTCATGTAAGTGGAATCACACAGTGTTTATACTTTTGTGTCTGGCTTCTTTCACTTAGCACAATGCCTTCAAGGCTCATCCATGTTGCATCATGTGCCAGAATTTTCTTCCCTTTTAAGGCTGAATACTACTCTATTGAGTGTCTTACATCACTGTTTTATCACAAGAAAATGGGACTTAGAGAGATTAACTAGTCCAAAATAGCATAGCTAGTAAAAAATAGAGGTAGGATTTGGACTGAAGCAATCTGATTCCATAGCACATCCTCATTTCCCCTGTATATCCTGCCTCGTGTAGGTGAAGGACCTACCACTGCACCTGGCACAGGGTGTATTGCAAGAAGATATTTAGTTGTTCTTGATTATCTGTCACTGCTTCCTCAGCTCATCCTGGTGACACAATTCCTCTTTTCCTTGAGGAGCTCTTTCTGTGACTGTATCACCCTCCACACAAGGTCTACAAGGTTGAGCACGTTACCCAGGCCAGGCCAATCAGAGTCTTGCCCCTATCCCCCAACAGGGACCTATTCAGGAGTGGTCTCAAGGGTGCAATCAGAGTTCTCTCTGCTGCTATGAGAAGGTTGTGAGCCAGGGGTTGTGGCGGTCATCAATTTCCCAGATTCATGATCCAATATATTCCTGGTTTTTGCTTTTAAGCTAATTAGAACTGAATTTCTGTAACTTGCAATAGAAAGGAAGCTGACTAATACACTGGATCAAACGGCCCTCATGGGCATGGAAAGGAAGAAACTAGCAAGAAGCATTGTGAAGGTGTGTGGTGTGAGGAAAAGAGTCCTTCTGAGGTTTGGATTCCTGGTGACCAAGAATAATTTATTACTGAAGAAGTGGGAAAAGTTGCTATTTTGGGTATGGAAGAGAAAATTACTGGTACTCCCAGGAGTCTTGAGTGCTATCTAGCTTCCAAAGGTAAAATGCACATTACTTATGATTACTAACCACTTCATCCCCTTCTAGGATCTCAAACTCATGAAGTGTTCAAGGTCTGATTGGGGTAGGGCTTTTGGACTCTCACCTTTATCCTCCATCCCCACTTAGTAACCTAATATAAATTCTCTTTCCAAATATAATCCATTCACTAATGTGCTCATTCATTCATGTAACACATACTTGCTGAGTGCTTGCTATATGTCAGGTACTGTGCTAGGTGCTGAGAATATAGTGATGAGAAAATAAACATGGTCCCCTCTCTTTCAGGAGTGTGTAATCTAGTGGAGAAAGCAGGCATAGAATGGATTATCACACAAATGGATAGAACTAGAAATTGTGTTAAGTGCGATGAAGAAAATGGAGTTTCATAAGAGGTATGTTGGAAAGATCTAATTGAGATGGAGGAGAGTGAGGGCATTAAGGGATAGCTGCTCTGGGGAAATAACGTTTAAGCTAAGGCCAGGCCAGGGTGAGAGGTCAACACTGAAATGAAAAGTACAGGTGGGAACCAGAGGTGTTAGTCTCACCTACCCAGAAGAAACAAGTGATTCACCCACCAGGAATGTGAGGCAGGAAGGCCTGAAACTGGTTTCTTTGAAGTGGAGCTATACAGGGCCTTAGAGAGGGACTGGCAAATAAATTAGCTATTGTAGGAACCCCACTGCCTGTTGCCCAGTCCCCTCTCAGTGACTCTGCTCATTCATTTGTTCATTTATTTACTCATTCAAGAAATACTTATGGAATACCCACAGGTGGGGGGTATTTTGCTAAATGATGAGAATTCAGGAGAAGGAAGACAATCTCTAGTCTAGTTCTCAGCAGGAAGGCAGACGCACTGGAGGGCCCTCCCTCAAAAGGCTCCAAGAGACACCCAGATCTTTCCCTTAGGGAACCATTAGACACAGGCTTATATGCACGTTTGCTAAGACTTCTTTCTCTAGGCACCCACCCTTAGCAGACTTGTACATTTTGTTTTTCCTCAGAGATTTATATCTAGTCCTTCCAGCAGAAGCAAAGCTCCTTTACCTACATAAAGCAAAGAAAGAGATCATGTCGGGCAACATGGCAGAAAGACACCAACCGGCGGGGCTGCACAGTCCCTCCAGATAAACATAAGAAAAGATCATCCAAACACAGGAAGACAGCCGTCCCCTTCCCTTTTCCTTTACCCCCTCCCCTTCCTCCCTCTGGCTCCCTTATCCCCAGAGGGTGGACCCAACCTTTCCCAAAGTTTATTCTGAGAGCTCCAGGCTCCCACAGTGGAACGTGCTGTGGACATGGGAATACAACAGCCCAGCCAACAGGGAAAACCAAAAATATAAACGGAGAGATTTAATAGATTCCTTTCTCTCTCTCCCTCAAAGTTAGAGCAGAAATGCCTGCTATTACTGCTTTTACTATTCTTGATATATCAGTCCTTTCAGGGAGGAGGCCTTCTGACGTTTATTGCAGTTGTCAGCAAACACTTTGCCCAGAAAAAAGTTAAGGTCTTTTTAGGATCTTAGTGCCACTGACTTGGTCCATTAAACAAATGCAATAAACTGTTAGGAAGCAAAGTCCCGAAAGCCTTGCATCTCAAACGCTGACAATGAGTTTATGAATAACACTAAAACTGCAGGAAAAAATTTATAAGGCTAAATTTCCTTTAAATCCACTATTGGAATTTTATAAATAGGAACCCCGAGCCCGTAAATAGGAAGTCATTTTGTCTTTAACGGACATATTCTGATCAAAACAGTGGTGAGAATATAAGCTTTGGTTTTTATTCTCCACTTAGGAGTAAAAAGGTTAATACTACAGGATTGTGTACCTCAATGTTATAAACCAGCATTTGTGAAGAAATGTTCAGTACCAATTTCAAAACAAACACAGTGTTTGAAAGCAAAGCATAATGGTGACCTTTCTCATTAGCTGTTGCTCAAACAAAGATATGTTCCAGCAATATCCGATGCTTCCTTCCTGCCAAGGCCTCCACCCTGTGCAATTTAAAACACTTGTGTTACATTCAAACCAGAGCTGAGGATGTGGTGGAGCTGAGTTTCAGCAGCATTGTGTTTATGGTTTATTATTACTTTCTAAGTTTTTTAATGCTTTGTTTTCATAAGTTTATTGTCATGAGTTGGATTTGCAAGATTAAGTCTGTGAAACCATACAAATGAACTCATTATTTACTTATTCACTCTTCTTCTTCATCTCTCTATTTTTTTGTGGCACATAGCATCATAGGTTCTTTTTTTTTTTAATAAATTTATTTATCCGTTTTTGGCTGTGTGGGTCTTCATTACTGCACGCAGGCTTTCTCTAACTGCTGCAAGCAGGGGCTACTCCTCATTGTGGTACGTGGGCTTCTCATTGCAGTGGCTTCTCTTGTTGCTGAGCACGGGCTCTAGGCACACGGGCTTCAGTAGTTGTGGCGCAAAGGCTCTAGAGCTCAGGCTCAGTAGTTGTGGCGCATGGGCTCAGTTGCTCTGCAGCATGTGGGATCTTCCCAGACCACATATCGAACCTGTGTTCCCTGCATTGGCAGGTGGATTCTTAACCACTGGCCACCAGGGA
Source organism: Balaenoptera musculus (assembly GCF_009873245.2). NCBI lineage: Eukaryota > Metazoa > Chordata > Mammalia > Artiodactyla > Balaenopteridae > Balaenoptera > Balaenoptera musculus. The sequence goes on along the minus strand of NC_045785.1, from coordinate 83,010,759 downwards.
AGTCCTGCATCATAGGTTCTGACCATAAGGACAGATAACTATATCATTGCTCTCTGGTAAATGTTTTTATGAATACATTGTAGGCAACAAACAAACTAAAACAAAAATAATTTTTAAGGACTATGCTTAGCTTGTCTTGTGTAAAATGCTATAGATCTAAATAAACACAAATCTGAGAATGAAAGAGAGAGAGATTGAGAGACTGCTTTCATACAAGTAATCCTTGTGTTCCTCATGACCAATGCTCCTAAATTAGGTAATATAAGTTGAAAATCATCAAAATCAAGGTGATTTTCCCATGGAACAACAAATAATGAAGAAGTGTTCTGGTCAAAGACTTAATGCTAAATCTTTATAGAAACGACCATAAACACTAGGTCCAACTATAAATGACATAAGCCATTTATATTTTTTACAATGGACATAATTTTATAATAGAAAAAATTGAATACATGTTATTCTAAAAGTAATTTTACTTTTTTATACTTACGCAGTATAAATTATTCTAAAGTATATGTACATGTGTTAAAAAGAGCTACATACTAATAAATCCCATGAAAGACCAGGGAGGTGAGTATCTCTGCTTAGCTTAAAACAGTCCAGGGCTCTCCCTGCATCCGAGAGTGGAAATCTGTCATCCTTTAACAATTTTGCTAACAATGGGGGAGTTCCTGTTTCCCCCACGGAAAATCTGGACATTACTAGGAAAGGGGAAGGGAGAATGGTCAGTGGAGAGGCAACCAATGACCATCCAATTCAGTAGTTCACAGGAATTGTCATGAAAATTAAATAATACTGAGGATATAAGAGAGTTTGCATAGTGCCCGGCGCACGTAAGTGCTCAACGGATGGGCTGAGACCTAAGCAAGGTCAGTCTCATTCCTTCCAGAAAATTTGGTCTATGGACACTGGAAGAGTCTCTCTTCCTAAAGGACCATGAGGTGCTGTCAGGTGAGCTTAGAGCTGCCAGTAACCATATTTCCATAGGGGGCCATATGGAGAAAGTCTGTCTTTTGTAAGAGAGATTAAGGAATAGAAACCTCTAAGAAACCTTAGAAATGAAAAAAGAGAGCCTTGATAGTGTCCTCTAAACCCATGGATCCAGATGTGTCTGAGGCTACCTCTGCCCTTGCCCTTGGACCCAGTTAAGTGAGCCAATAACTTCCTTTTTATTTTAAGCTAGTTTGAGTTCAGTTTCTATTACTTATGACTGAAAGGGCACAGGCCAATGCAACCTTCAAAATCATGAGTTCAAGAATCTTGTTTTTTCTACAATTTGTCATCTTTCCAGCTAGTTTGTTCGATTATGCCTTATTAGAGCACCCAGTGCTCTATCAACTCCTCTATTTTTCCTTATGGATTAGTCCCCTCCTGCCTTTACTTTCCCCCCTTTGCAACTTAGATTTATGGTTCACCATTTCAAAAACTCCCTTGCCTCCATGTGGCAAAAATTCCATCCATGGAGCCTACCTACCTGCTTTCTCCATACTTGAACATGAGCAATTAAACAACACTAGAGAAAATCACACAAAGAGCAGACTGATTTCACCTTAAGTTCATGATCATACCTCAAATGACCCTCAGTATGGTTCAGCAATCCTGCTACAATTCTCTGGTTGGCTTTCTCTGATGTTCCCCAATGGTAACATCAAACCTTTCATCACTCTCATCTCTTCCTCCAGTCATCTCAATTGATGACCTCTGCTTCATAGACAAAATGGAAACCATAAAACCATCTGCTACTATAGCCCATCCTCTATTAATTCCCTCTTCTTATAACAAAGGAATTATCTTTCCTATTTAAGTCCCATTCTTCTATCTGAGACTGGGATCTCATCTCCTCCCACCTCGTCAGAAATCCACACTGTTGATTTGCCTTTCTCTAGCCTGTATCTCTAACATCACTAATCTGAGTCATGCTGTTTGCCTCTCTAGAGGCACTTTTATCTTGTCCACCCTGCTTGTGCTGGGGGAGACTGAAGTCTATATGAACTGTATCAGCAGGCTTCTTTGCCCTCTACTCCCTGGGGGTGTGGCCAATGGGAAGCCCCAGCAGAAGATCTGAGAGATGGAGGATCATGAGATCCGAGTATTTATTTCTCTGACTTTTTCTTCTCTAAGTCTTCTTGGGTTTGCTGTTTCTTCTGACCAAAGTCACTGTCCTCTCAAAACAGCCCTCTCCTTCTGGTTTCTGGTAATTACTGTGTCTGCCACCCCCCCCCCCCCCTTTAAATCTAAGGTAATGGTTCCACTGTTTTTTTTCCCCAGGGTACTCTACAATCCCCTGTTGGATCCCTATATTGTAACTACACCATTGTAAATGGTCCCTTCCTCAAATTAAACTAATGTGAGTATGTCATCTGTTTCCTACTGACTGACACACTCTTCCTCCCTAATGTATTCTTCTCATCAACGTATAAACGTGTTCAGGTATCCTAGCCTCACAGATCCTTAATCTTTACTTGTTACCTACTTTTTCTATTCTACATTCTTGATTACACCCCAGATCTCGTCATCAATTGGAATTGTTCCATCTCTGAAATCTTAAACTCCATTATCTGAGCACCATCTCCTTACCTTATCAATGCATATTTTTAAATTGTATCAAAAGCGCTAAGCCCCTTGACTCCTCCACCCCACCTCCAATTTCTCAGTCTCATCTTGTTCTCATTTCCTTCTCCAGGCAGTTTAAAAGACAAAGGTACATCCTTTCAATCTCTCTCTTGCCTAATTGATACTAGCAATTCTATTTCTTCTCATTCTTTTACATACTCATCTGAAAAAAACCCCAATCCTGGATCAATTCAACTAACCACTTTCTCCACCCTATACTTAACACTGGTGGAGAAGAACATGCATTTATACATATTGGAGTCACTATTCTTTTAAGATCTCTAACCTCACCTCTGACCCTTCTAGGTGTTCCTAGTCCACATCTTCCCTTTTTCCCCAAAACAATGTAATTTCAAATCTTCTTAAACTGAAAGCAGGGGTCTATGCTTGGCATTTTACCTTTTTCACTCCTTTTCTCTCCTTAATTCACTCCAGTATCTTTCAGTTTCACACTGTCCACTGATGTTGCTTTTGCCATGGTCAGCAATGAATTCCTAATTTCTCAATACAATTGAATTTTCAGTCTTTGCCTTATTTGGCCTCTTGAAGAAATTTGACACTGTTGTCAATTTCCTTCTTGAAACTCTCTCCTGTCTTGCCTTCTAGGACAATATTATCTCCTGCCCTCCTCTTTTTCTTCAATGTTGACATTTTCCTGGGGTTCCTTTTCCCTCTTCTCATCTCCCCCTTCTCATTTAATGCTCTTCTCATCTCTCCAAGTATTCTTATCCACTGTCAACGGTCACTAGCATGAACCATCTGTACACTGATTGTCCCTAAGTCTAGAGGTCAAATTTTGTTCCTAAATTCTAAATCTAATTGCTGAGAGTTTTGACTGTATATCTGACCAGTACCCAGAACTCAATATATTACAAATTAAATGATTACTATTTCTCTCCATGTTACAGTCTGCTCCAGTCCTCCTCCTTTATTGAATGGCACCGCTTTCCATTTTCCCAACTTTCTGCAATCATCTCTGACTCCTAATGCGCCAGTTCTTAGCCCTTCATTTGATCACCAAGCCCTTGTTGATCCTATTTCTTTCTCAATAGTTCTGAAATCCAATCATCCTCTCTATTCCGTCTGACCTCATTCTTTCTTTCTTTCTTTTTTTTTTGGCTGTGTTAGGTCTCCGTTGCTGTGCAGGCTTTCTCTAGTGGCGGAGAGTGGGGGCTACTCTTCGTTGTGGTGTGTGGGCTTCTCATTGCAGTGGCTTCTCTTGTTGCGGAGCATGGGCTCTAGGCTCATGGGCTTCAGTAGTTGTGGCACTCGGGGTCAGTAGTTGTGGCTCGTGGGCTCTAGAGCACAGGCTTAGTAGTTGTGGCATGTGGGCTTAATTGCTCCGCGGCATGTGGGATCTTCCCGGACCAGGGCTCAAACCCGTTTCCGCTGCATTGGCAGGTGGATTCTTAACCACTGAGCCACCAGGGAAGTCCCCTGACCTCATTATTTCTTGCTTAGAATGTTACAACAACCTTCTAGCCAATCTCTGTAATTCTAATCTACTCATCTTCCATACCACCAAAAGAATGGTCATTCCAAAACAAAAGTCTTATTATGTTAATTCCCTTCTCAGACCCCTTCAGTGACTCTCCATTGTCTTGAGGGTAAAATCCAAACACACTATCATGATATAATAATCTCTAATAGTACAAATTCCTTTGGTTGCAAGGAACTGTTTTTTAAAAACCTTCTGGCTAAGTCAAGAAAAGAGAGGCTAGTTTATTGAAATGATATTGGAGAAGCTTGTGGAATTGGAGGAATTGAACAACCAAGTGCCAGGAAGAACCCCAACCAGGGCTGCTCTGAGGATGTCAGCAGCAGAAGTTTGAAAACCTTAACCAGGGCTACTACTTATAATTGTGCAGTTTGTGGTGGTCCTTCTTTTTACGGAATTGTCATTAATGTGACTCAGCTTAAAGATTCCCAGGCTCTGTGTCCCTCACTTCTAGTTTCAAAATTCCCAGGAATAATATTCTGATTAGCCCAGCATGGGTAAATCAGTTAATCTCTATACTCTCTGAAGGACCACATGGCACAGGAGTGACCACTGGCGGCTCCCTTCTGTGTATAAGGCATTCACAAAGAACTGAGAATCACTGCGAGCTGAAAGAATATCTAATGGGTGTCTGCTATACTCTGCACTTCTTATCTCTCAATTTTCTTTCTCCACTATTCTTCAAATTGTACCTTACTTTTCCAGCCATGGTGTGTGTTATGGACTGAATGTTTGTGTGCTCTCAAAATTCATGTGTTGAAGCCCTAACCCACAATGAGATTGCTGGAAAATAAATCACTGTTGCGTAAGCCACCTGGTATAGGCTGTTTTGTTATGGCAGCCTGAGCTAAGACAGTGCGCTACTTGTCTCCTGCAACAAATCATGTTCTTTCAGACTATCTTGTCTTTGTGACCTGCCTGGCTTTTTCACCCACTGTTCACTGGGGTGTGAATTAATTTCTCCTTCTCTCCACCAGTACATCCCCTTTCCTTCTTCATAATACAATACTCACTCATCTGTTAGGAATCAACTTAAGGATCACTTCCTCCGGAAAACCTTCCTTGATTCTTCCAGGCTGATTCATATTCCTTCTCTATATACCACAGCTTCCTGAGTAACTTTATCACAGCTGTTATTGTAATTCCCTATTATCAAATCCGTCTCTCTCACTAGCTTGTGAGATCTTTGAGATCAGGAGCTGTATTTCTTAAATTTGAATCTGCAGAGGCAAACATAGGACCCAACTCATTGTTGATACTCAACATATATTTGCAGAATGAATGAATGAAACTCATGGCTTCCTAGTTCCACACTCTGTCTGCATTCAACAACACACTCTCTCCAACCCTCTACTCATTGCCTTGTGACCCAGTTGCTTATGAATGTGTGACTCTCACTCATAAAATCATGACTAGCTAGGAGCCAATTATTTCTACCTTTTATTTTTGTATCATCCATGACATCTCATTTTGTACACGTTAGACAGACAATACATTTTTGTTAAAAAAATAAGTATGATTGATCCAAAAACAGTTAATGCACTTTAAGCCTTATTAACAGATGTTCAGTGTCAAAAGAGTAGTTGTATTCCTAATGATCCTTATGTGGATCAGATCACATCTGAAGTACTGTGTTCAGTTCTGAGCAATAAATATGCATTCCTCCATCAACAAATATTTATGGAGTGCCGAGTTTGTGCCAAGCACCTTTCTGCTATGCCCAGGGCTTGAAAATTAAACAGACTTAGGTGTGAATCCTAGTTTTGCCACTTGCTGTGTATATCCATCAAGATAGGCTAGGTTTTGCTGCAGAAACCAATAATTCCCAAATATTAGTGCCTTACCACTTCCCAATTTTGCTTCTCATTCATGCTACATGTCTATCATGGACTGAGTGTGGCTCTATTCCACATAGTCTTCACTCCAGGGAGCAGACTCCCTCCATCTGCAACATTGCTGTTTTCATGGCAGAGAGAGAAAGCACGATGAACCATGAAAGCTTCTGCCAGAAGTGACACACATCATTTCTGCTCACACTTCATTGGCTGCAGCAAGTCATGTGACCACATGTAGATTCACACAGAGAGGGGTGTAAAAGGGTGAACCATACCCTTATTTGTATCTATGGTACCCACATACCATACTATGTGTCCTAACCTGTTCAAGTCCTTGTTTTATCATTTGTAAAATAATAATAATAAAGATAATGATAATAATAATAATCTCTGCATTGAAGACTGAAGTGATGATGCAAAATAATGTATGTAAAGTGCTTGATACATTGAAGTCTTCTGTCAGGAAATGGTGACTATTTCAGTTTAAAAGTTTAAAAATCCTGATATTCATAAGTAAAGTTCTCCAAGCACTTCAGAATAAAGTAAATTAGTTAACTCTTCCTTTTAATTTTTTCTTTGAAGACCCCACTGAAACAGTCTGAACCATGTTTCCAGCACTGGCTTCATGCTTTTTCCATCAAGGCCATTCTTGTCAGAATCAAGATGATCTGTGAAGAATTAGGTTGGATAAAATTTCTATGATTTATTTTTCATTTTTTCATGTTTGAGCTCTGTTTTCCAAACAGGATTGTAAGCAACTGGAACAGGGCCACGTCTCATACCTTTTTGCATCACTAGAAACTCACACAATTCCCCACCCAGAGGATTTCTTGGTGCTGATAAGGATATTTGGAAGTAGAATTGAGGTTTTATGTTGTCATTTCACAGTATCCACTGATTTTCTAAGTTTATAGTTACATTTTGAAGATAATTCTTTTTAGAAGCATCTTATTGACTTGCTAAATTTATACACTGTTTCCTACCAAATAATGTCAGAGCAAAGAGCATGGCTGTCTGATTTGGCATATAGGTTGAGTTACACAAATCCTGGTAAGATTGCTTCTGGATATACCCATTAAAAACTAAGTGAAATAGTAATTTACCACTTTTTCATTACTCTTCCTAGAGTGACTAAAATAAATTCTATGTATGTATAGAGTTGAAAATTCTTTTCATGAGGTAATTGATTCTAGTTCTCTTAAATATTTGGTAACCAGGTGAGTTATCAAATGTTTTTTGAAAAATTGTGCAGTTGAGGCATTCGAAAGTGAGACTTTGAAATATATTATATATCTTCCACTTCAACCTCTTAAGAAATCTCATTTGAAGTGAGGGACAGGAGTGATGCTCCAAAGTTTCACGGGTGGTGCCTTTGCAGACTTCTCTAAACCATTCAGCCCTATGAACCATGTGTGCCTGGCACCAGGCTATCCCTCAGCAATGTCATCTTATGAAGAATATTCTTCAGGACCATGCAGTGCTTTAAGTACAGAAGCAGTGGTACACATGCTGCCATTCAAATGGCTACCTATTTGGTACAAAACCAGAACCCACCAGGTTTGTAATCTCATTAAAATAAACTCAGTAATAACAAGAACCTTATAGAGTTGGCATTGGAATTTAAAACAATGCTTTTATGCATTTTTTCTTAAGCTTTAAAAAAAGGTTGTTGATCACTGTGTCTTTGCTAAACTTTTTAACTTGGTATTTATAGAGCTTTAAATACTAGGCCTATACTGTCAAAGGAGAGAAAAGTGAGGGAAGGACCATGTCCACAAAAGGGGAATGGATATATCCTCCCTTACCCATAGAAGGAGAAATACTGATTTGAACTAGACCTGAGTAATTTAGATTTGGTCAGATGTTCAGTCATAATTGTTGCTTGGGGACAAACCACACAGAGAGGAAAATCATCTTCATCAATTTACACAAAGCCCCTTCTTGGTTCTTTTTCTTTAGCATGAAGCACTTCATCAGTCTCCAGGTTGCAAGGCTTCCCCTCTTATCATCCAGTAAATACTTCAGAGCCATGGACATTCACACAGCAGAGAAGAGCACTGAAGACCCTGAAGAGTGTTCAAATCCCATTCTGCCATCTTTCTCTTTCTCTTATCTTTCATTTTTTACCAAGAATTAGCAAAAATGGACCATTACTTAAACTAATGGTTCCCAAACCTATTGGATTACAAAAAGTTCCACTGATTTTCTGAGTTCATAGTTACATTTTGATGTATAGTTTTATAGTTACATTGGATTTAAAAAGTTCCACCCATGGAACTTTTTAAAAGGACAGGGTTCTGGGCTCCAGCACTAATTTTCTGAATCAGAATTTTTGGGTGGTAGGGCCTAGGAATCTGTGTTTTTAAAGAGTTTCTTGGTGATTGTGATTATCTGCCAACTTTAGGAAGTATTAAGAGGCTTGCCAGGCTATGGGTTACTTTGGTCTCTGTCTTTGGTAAAAGAGCTGTACCTGGAGCTCGGATCATTTTGGCACTAGAGAGACCTGGTGAGTTCCACAACCCCCCTCACCACCTGTCTGCACTGCCCCCTCCCACACATATGCCATGCTCTCATAAACGCTGAGGAGTGAAAACCTGTGGACCAAAGACTATTCCATGCAGAGGCCTCAGTAATTGCATGTCCATCAGCATGGTAGTCCTAGGACATGACATCCCCAGGGGAAAAGAATCCCCCAGCAGTGCTGCCAATGTTGCACACATAGCTCAGAATTGACTTTCACCAACCCTAGCTGCTCTGTATAGCATTTGTCCAAGTGTAGGTAGCTAGTCACTAGTTGATTTTATCCAGAACCCCTTTTTCCTTGAGTACTTGTAAGCAGTACCTGCTGCAGGAACTCATTTAAAAAGAGGAGCCTGGATGCACATAATTCAAATTCTACAGTTCCCAATGATAACACTATTATGTGTGATTGCAATTCTCTAAATTCTTTCAGCTCATTTCCTGCCACCAGAGTGACGAATGCTTTGATACATTCCTGAATTTCTGTGATGCGCTGCCATGAAGTCCTGTAACTCGTCTCACTGATGGTGTTGATCTCAGGGTTAGCTTTAAGTGCTGGGCTGTTTCCAGAAAGAGCAGCCTCTAACGCACCTCCTGCCTTGTGCTTGCCCAGAGACATAGTACAGGGGCCTCAATTCCTTCCCTATCATGCTCTCATATTTGGCAAACATAAGGATTTAGAGTAATTTTAGAAAATTATAAATCCTTGTTTAGAAAGTAAGTTTAAATATGTATGCATATATACCTACATGAATATTTTGTAAATCCATGTGTTTGGACACGTGTGTGTATGGGTGTGTATATGTGTGCTATACAGTGCATGCGTATACTAATATACTATAAGACTAAATTTTCTACTGTTTCTTGTCTCTCAGAGAGCAATGTTATAGCTATCTCTATATCTAATAATCATAACAGGGCACAGTTGTCAACTGTGGCAATATGATTAACCCTTGAAGGGAGTTGAAATGTTTCTATGTCACTGGAAGTCATTATTCAAAGTTGGGACGTGATGCCTAGAAACCCAGGATTGATGGAGGATGTGACACAGGAGAATGGAAGGGAGGACATCAGCTTTCTCTACTTATCCTGCCATTTTTCCATCTTTTAGGTAATTTGACAAATCCATCCCATCCTCCTGGTTACAACAGCTGGAGACTGGATTGCAGTTTACAGAAAAGAGTCGGGATAAGCTCTAGACTTTCTTTCTCTCCTTCCCAAAACAACTCTCCTTCCTGCTAGTGCCCTCCAAGTTGTCTTCTTTTATCCTTTATTTCCCTAACTCCAGGGCAAAACATTTCTGGTTTTTATTGGGATAAAATATAAATAACATAATGTTTATCATTGTAACCATTCATAAGTATACAAATTCAGTGGCATTAAATTTCTGTACTTAATGGTGAAATGCATGCGTCAACTGTGCTTATTGTGACCAATTTATGTGGCCTGTGGGAGAGGTTAGCAAGGGTATACATGCAAGAACTGTGGAAGCCTCCAACCTTCCAATCTTCCTCTATAGGTTTCTTAATGGTTTGTTAATTTTTCAATTCAAGAGATTTTTTACTGTGGGAAGGTTATCTATAGAAGACTATGCCAGGCTGGGGACTTCCCTGGTGGCACAGTGGTTAAGAATCTGCCTGCCAATGCAGGGAACACGGGTTCGAGCCCTGGTCCGGGAAGATCCCACATGCCGCAGAGCAACTAAGCCCACGAGCCACAACTACTGAGCCTGCACTCTAGAGCCCGTGAGCCACAACTACTGAGCCCATGTGCCACAACTAATGAAGCCCATGCGCCTAGAGCCCATGCTCGACAACAAGAGAAGCCACCCCAATGAGAAGCCCAAGCACTGCAACGAAGAGTAGCCCCCCCTCACCGGAACTAGAGAAAGCCCGTGCACAGCAACAAAGACCCAACACAGCCAAAAATAAATAAATAAAAATAAATAAATTTATATAAAAAAAAAAAGACGACTATGCCAGGCTGCGTGGGAAATACAACTTTGCAGACCATTCCCTGTCCTCCAAGAGCTCCTCATTTGCTGGAGAAAAAAGCCAAACCAAAAAACTAACCATCAAACAAAACACAATTAAAAACAAGCAAACCAAAAATGACCTCCAGAAAACAAGTGCTAAGAGGGAGAAGGAGAAGGAAGAATTAGGTCTAATTAGGGAAGATCAGGGGATGAACAGAATTCCTAAAGGAGGAGAAGGGTGATGTTGGTAGAACACAGTAAACAACAGTGCTTGGCATATGGTAAGTGCTCTTTTTGAATGAATAAATGAAATGTAAATATGTGTGAATGAATAAATGAATGAGGTCCAAATCTGAGCCAAGGCTGGGAACTGTGAAAGTGTAAGGGAACTGTGATGAATGGTGTGTAATAGTTGGATGTGGTCAGAATGTATGGTGGAAGGTGGTATCAAGAGGCTATGAGACAAAGTTAGAATCAGATTAGGGAAACCTTGGCCAATGCTCATGAAATTTCCATCAGAATAAATGGAAAGAAAGACCCTGAAGGAAAGACAATAGGTACAGTGAAAGTTCAAGTCAACGCTACCCTTTCATGTGCTCTCAGGACACTGGGGTGGGAATGAGGGTGGAGGTGGGGCCCAAGAATTAAGACAGAAATTTAGACCAGAGAAGAAATTCCATGAACACATCTATTGAGTGAGCCATAAACAGTGAAGCAATGGCATGTATTTGACAAGGATGGACTAAAGGCCCACACAGGCCATCCCTGTAGCCACAGAGCTAAGCAAGACAGTCACTGTCTCCAAGGCCTCCATTCTACTTTTAAAGATAGGAAGGTAAATTAGCGATTTTGATAAGATCTGAAAGGTGCTATAACAAGCTTATGTGCGAAAAGAAATGACGTAGAGTGGAAGGAGAGATTTGTACCACCCCTCGAGGTCAGGCAAACCTCCTAGACAGATGACATTTAACCCTAGTCTTTGAAGTATAATGTAGAAGCTCATGAGTCAGAGAAGAGGGGCAGGGCTCTTCAGGCAGAGGGTACAGCGCAGACAAAAAGGGGCATGAAATTGCATGGCAAGCAAAGCATTGCTTCATACCATAAGCAGCTGCCTGCTAATCTATGAAGAAATACTGAGACTGCTGGAGATTAACCATCTGGAGGACCCTCACAGCTGCTCTTTGAGAGCCACGGTGTTAACAGAAAAAAGGAAACCATGAGAAATACCAAACCTGGCCAAAACAATCAAAGAAGCTAGAAAGTAGGACACTATTGTCTGACACTCATACGAATGTAGCTAGATTAATTACAAGTTGCTCATCACCTTGATTTCTTACAAATGCACACCGTAATTAGTTTTCTTTGACTCTTTAACAAATATAAATTGATCAATATCACTACCATCTTATCCTCCTACACATCATAAGTTAGTATTTTTCCTAATGGTCACATCTGTGCATTTACCCAATAAGCCTGACTACAGTCTTCATCACTCCTCTTCCTCTGAAGCTTGTGACAAGCCGAAGCAGCCACAGGAGCTCTCCCAGGCAGGCAGCCTCGTTCTGTGGAGCTGCTAAGCATTTGCTCCTGTCTATTAACAGGTTGGTCCAAAACCCATCTTTCTAGGCTGGCATGTCTACCGAGTAATTAAATTGAGGCTTTTATATGGCTTAAAATATTTTAATATGACTGTGACCTGAGGGTCCTCAACAAAGGGTTTGGTTTAATAAATTTAATAACTAATTAAGACACTCTCAATTTCAGCCTCTATTAGGTTAACTTTTTAATGAGTTTCAGAATGTCTCTCAGGATATTTCTTCCCTGGATGTGGTGAGAAACACATGCATGCGCACATACCAGGCATGGATTTTAGCCTTTCATGTATCTGGTACTAGCTGTGTAACTTTGGGAAGAATCACTGAACCTCTCTGGGCTGCTTTTTCCTTATCTATAGAGAAAAAAGTTTGGACAAGGTATTCAAAATCCCTTCCAATTCTTACCTTTTATTAAGGCAACAGTTGAATGGCTGTTCTCAGTACTTCCCCTTTAGGGAGGCAGAGGGCCCTAAACTGTACAATATATACATAGTGTGTGTGTGTGTGTGTGTGTGTGTGTGTGTGTGTGTGTGTGTGTGTTTGCACATGCACACTTAAATGAATAATAGCAAACATTCTGATGGCTTTGTGCAAGTCGTAGAATTAGGACTGGGTGTATTATTGGTGCACAGAAGGATACCTTGAAAGATTTTATTAACTGGCCGATGTACAAATAAAATTTGGAGACAATCTGGAGTTACCAAGATGTATTTATTTTCCTCAAACTACTTAACTCTTCCACTCCTGAGGGCTTGAATTGCTTTCCTTCCAGGAGCTACTTCTTGGAGGAGGACCCATCAGCAATTGATGGAGAAGAAAAGCTCTAACCAACCTGCCTCCCTCCAGTAGGGATCTGAGGCTAAAAGCAAATCACCAGCCTATCCTTTTCACTTCCTTTCGCCTATCACCACGTCAGGCAGATCATACTGTGGGATATTTACCTTGATGGGGTAAGGAGGAGACAATTTCAGAGAAAGGGGAAGGGGAAAATTAAAATATCAACTATTTCACTGCTACAATGGAATTATCCTTTTTCCCAGGTTGGGGAGTATAATCCCTTATTTTTTCTTCTTCCATTCTAAGACAAAACACACACACACACACACACACACACACACACACACACACACAAGATAGAATCAAATACTGAATTTGATCCCTCTGGTGCCTATAAAAATAATTGGTCCTTTAAAAAAATAACTAAATTTGTTTAAAATCATAGTCAAAATGAGCATTTTCTTTCACTTCTGAGCAGTAATTTAGGAGAGCATGATCTGAGGAAAAACAAGGTCTGAATTGTCTCATTCAGTACAGCCAAATGTTGATTATCCAAATCCATGACAAATCTGCCTTTCAGTTTCATTGTGACATTATTCCCTCCCCCTGCATATTTAACTCATCTTTAAGAATGAGAAGTTGGCTTGCTCTCCAATTTCTTCAGAGCTGGATCTTCCCAGAATGGCAACATTATTTTTTTTAAAGTCCATTGAATTCCTAGAATTCTAGAAACATCCCTATTCAAATGTTAGAATAAAAAGACATTCCAGAGCAAGAGGAAAAACTGCACTCTGCTCCAAAGCATGGAAAATTACGAGTTGACTTTTTGGGAAAGTTTCTGCTGTGTCAAAACCGGTTGAAAGCATGTCTATTTTCATTTTTAGTATTCAAAAAGGCCTCAATAACAATTTGGGGGTCATAGCTAAGACTCTTAAGACATAATTATTCATTAAAGTTAGCTGGCCCTTTACAGTGCTCAGGAGCAGGGTGACAAATATTACAAAAAAGAAATTGAAAAACATACAGGTGGACTATTTTTTCCAATACACCAATATATCAGTAATAGGAACTACAATGACAGTGGAGAACTGGGACTCATGAATTTCTAATACGTATGTTATATGTTTTAAAATCTCTAAAATCAACACTCTACATGAACAATTAGAGATTAATGTGATCATTTGCTGCCTTTATAAGATTGTCCCTATGAGATCATCTTATTTACATTTCTAGAGTCTAACAAGATGCTCCCTTCCCTATACCCTCTGAAGAGACAAATGCAATCATTTAATATCCAGGATGGCTACCAGAAACTTTTTTAGGTTGAAAATCCTCCTGCTGGGTGTGTGGCTTTGCTTCTACCCAAATGCTCTAATTTAAAATAGAAGCCAACAAAAAAGGGGAAATTGACAGTAACACAATTATAGTAGGGGACTTTAACACCCCACTTCCACCAATAGACAGATCATCCAAAATGAAAATAAATAAGGGAACACAAGCTTTAAATGATACATTAAACAAGATGGACTTAATTGATATTTATAGGACATTCCATAAAAAAACAACAGAATACACTTTCTTCTCAAGTGTTCATGGAACATTCTCCAGGATACATCATATCTTGGGTCACAAATAAAGCTTTGGTAAGTTTAAGAAAATTGAAATCATATCAAGTATCTTTTCTGACCACAACGCTATGAGACTAGATATCAATTACAGAAAAAAATCTGTAAAAAATACAAACACATGGAGGCTGAACAATACACTACTAAATAACCAAGAGATCAATGAAGAAATCAAAGTGGAAATCAAAAAATACTTAGAAACAAATGACAATGAAAACACGACGACTACAAACCTATGGGATGCAGCAAAAGCAGTTATAAGAGGGAAGTTTATAGCAATACAATCCTACCTCAAGAAACAAGAAACATCTCAAATAAACAACCTAACCTTATACCTAAAGCAATTAGAGAAAGAAGAACAAAAAACCTCCAAAGTTAGCAGAAGGAAAGAAATCATAAAGATCACATGAGAAATAAATGAAAAAGAAATGAAGGAAACAATAGCAAAGATCAATAAAACTAAAAACTGGTTCTTTGAGAAGATAAACAAAATTGATAAACCATTAGCCAGATTCATCAAGAAAAAAAGGGAGAAGACTCAAATCAACAGAATTAGAAATGAAAAAGGAGAAGTAAAAACTGACACTGCAGAAATACAAAGGATCATGAGAGATTACTACAAGCAACTATATGCCAATAAAATGGACAACCTGGAAGAAATGGACACATTCTAAGAAAAGAACAACCTTCCGAGACTGAACCAGGAAGAAATAGAAAATATAATCAGACCAATCACAAGCACTGATATTGAAACTGTGATTAAAAATCTTCCAACAAACAAAAGCTCAGGACCAGATGGCTTCACAGGCGAATTCTATCAAATATTTAGAGAAGAGCTAACACTTATCCTTCACAAACTCTTCCAAAATATAGCAGAGGGAGGAACACTTCCAAATGCATTCTACAAGGCCACCATCACCCTGATACCAAAACCAGACAAAGATGTCACAAAGAAAGAAGACTTCAGGCCAATATCACTGATGAACATAAATGCAAAAATCTTCAACAAAATACTAGCAAACAGAATCCAACAGCACATTAAAAGGATCATACCATGATCAAGTGGGGTTTGTCCAAGGAATGCAAGGATTCTTCAATATATGCAAATCAATCAATGTGATAAACTATCTTAACAAATTGAAGGAGAAAAACCATATGATCATCTCAGTAGATGCAGAGAAAGCTTTTGACAAAATTCAACACCCATTTATGATAAAAACCGTCCAAAAAGTAGGCATAGAGGGAACTTACGTCAACATAATAAAGGCCATATATGACAAACCCACAGCCAACATCGTTCTCAATGGTGAAAAACTGAAACCATTTCCTCTAAGATCAGGAACAAGACAAGGTTGTCCACTCTCACCACTATTACTCAACATAGTTTTGGAAGTTTTAGCCACAGCAATCAGAGAAGAAAAAGAAATAAAAGGAATCCAAATCGGAAAAGAAGAAGTAAAGTTGTCACTGTTTGCATATGACACGATACTATACATAGAGAATCCTAAAGATGCTACCAGAAAACTACTAGAGCTAATCAATGAATTCAGTAAAGTAGCAGGATACAAAATTAATACATAGAAATCTGTTGCATTCCTATACACTAATGATGAAAAATCTGAAAGAGAAATTAAGGAAATACTCCCATTTACCATGGCAACAAAAAGAATAAAATACCTAGGAATAAACCTATCTAAGGAGACAAAAGACCTGTATGCAGAAAACTATAAGACACTGATGAAAGAAATTAAAGATGATACAAACAGATGGAGAGATATACCATGTTCTTGGATTGGAAGGATCAACATTGTGAAAATGACTATACTATCCAAAGTAATCTACAGATTCAATGCAATCCCTATCAAACTACCAATGGCATTTTTCACAGAACTAGAACAAAAAATTTCACACTTTGTATGGAAACACAAAAGACCCCGAATAGCCAAAGCAATCTTGAGAAAGAAAAACAGAGCTGGAGGAATCATGCTCCCAAACTTCACACTATACTACAAAGCTACAGTAATCAAGACAGTATGGTACTGGTACAAAAACAGAAATATAGATCAATGGAACAGGTTAGAAAGTCCAGAGATAAACCCACACACATATGGTCACCCACCTTATTTTTTGATAAAGGAGGCAAGAATATATAATGGAGAAAAGACAGCCTCTTCAATAAGTGGTGCTGGGAAAACTGGACAGCTACATGTAAAAGAATAAAATTAGAACACTCCCTAACACCATATACAAAAATAAACTCAAAATGGATTAAAGACCTAAATGTAAGGCCAGAGACTATAAAACTCTCAGAGGAAAACATAGGCAGAACACTCTATGACATAAATCACAGCAAGATTCTTTTTGACCCGCCTCCTAGAGAAATGGAAATAAAAACAAAAATAAACAAATGGGACCTAATGAGACTTAAAAGCTTTTGCACAGCCAAGGAAAATATAAACAAGATGAAAAGAGAACCCTCTGAATAGGAGAAAATATTTGCAAATGAAGCAACTGACAAAGGATTAATCTCCAAAATTTACAAGCAGCTCAATATCAAAAAAACAAACAACCCAATCCAAAAATGGGCAGAAGACCTAAATAGACATTTCTCCAAAGAAGATATACAGATTGCCAACAAACACATGAAAGGACGCTCAACATCACTAATCATTAGAGAAATGCAAATCAAAACTACAATGAGGTATCACCTCACACCAGTCAGAAAGGCCATCATCAAAATCTCTACAAACAATAAATGCTGGAGAGGGTGTGGAGAAAAGGGAACCCTCTTGCACTGTTGGTGGGAATGTAAATTGATACAGCCACTATGGAGAAAAGTATGGAACTTCCTTAAAAAAACTAAAAATAGAACTCCCATATGACCCAGCAATCCCACTACTGGTCATATACACTGAGAAAACCATAATTCAAAAAGAGTCATGTACCACAATGTTCATTGCAGCTCTATTTACAATAGTCAGGACATGGAAGCAACCTAAGCGTCCATCGACAGATGAATGGATAAAGATGTGGCACATATATACAATGGAATATTACTCAGCCATAAAAAGAAACGAAATGGAGTTATTTGTAGTGAGGTGGATGGACCTAGATTCTGTCATACAGAGTAAGGTAAGTCAGAAAGAGAAAAACAAATACCGTATGGTAACACATATATATGGAACTAAAAAAAAAAAAATGGTTCTGAAAAACCTAGGGGCAGGACAGGAATAAAGATGCAGTTGTAGAGCATGGACGTGAGGACACAGGGAGGGGGAAGGGCAAGCTGGGACGAAATGAAAGAGTGGCATGGACATATGTACACTACCAAATGTAAAATAGATAGCTAGTGGGAAGCAGCTGCATAGCATAGGGAGATCAGCTCGGTGCTTTGTGACCAACTAGAGGGGTGGGATAGGGAGGATGGAAGGGAGATGCAAGAGGGAGGGGATATGGGGATATATGTATATGTATAGCTGATTCACTTTGTTAGAAAGCAGAAACTAACACACCATTGTAAAGCAGTTATACTCCAATAGAGATTTTAAAATAAATAAATAAATAAATTTGATTAAGTACCAGGGTGGGGGGAAAAATAGAAGCTGAAAATTCCAGGTCTTTGGAGTACCAGAGGACTAAAAACTCAATAACTGGATGAATGTTTAAAGCAGAATTAGGAAACAGGAGACAATCTGCCGCTCTAACATTGCTTTTCTTTCTCATTGCCTTCTAACACTCCCTCTCTTGTGTGTTCCTCATCCGTTACCCTTTTCCTTCCCCTGCATATAGCTTTTGCCAACTGGCACTCAGTGACCCTGTGGGACATTAAACCAACTTGGGTGCTAAGAAGACCTCCAAACCCCAGCCTGTCCGGAACCTGGGGGCAGAAAGAATCTTGCTTGTGCTTTGCCAGGCTTGATTTATACACAGGTGCTGCTCTTTTGCTATGTAAAGCACACCTGAAGTAAGCACACAAGCACGCTCCATCCAAGAGTCACATTTTTGTTCTGTTACCTACCAAGGGGGAACTCCTGAGCGTTCTTCAGCATATTAGGGCAACAAAATTGACTCCTTCACCACAGCCTATCACACAAATCATTGTCCCTATATGGCAGTGATGGGAAGGTAGAAACGGTGGTAAACATCCCCAAAACCAGTTAGATTTTTCCTTCCTTCTTGGTAGGATGTTTGTAAATGTAGTCATGGCAATAAACAGAATAGCTGTCTGGAAAGGTTAAAAGCAACTTTAGAAATCCTCCTGACCAGCAGTTTCCAAACATAGCTCATGCACATCAGAATCACTTGTGACGCTTGTTAAAAGTCTGGATTCTCAGACACTAAACCAAGAACTTCTAAATCACAGTCTCTACGATTAGGGCCCTACAACTTTATTTCAAGTAAGTATCTCATGGACAGTCAAGTTTCAGAACCACTGGCAGGCCAATCCACAGTTACCCATTTGTCCTACATGCTATTCTTTGCGGGAGTGAACAACAAATGAGAGTGAGCACTATGGCTTCTTAGAGAGGGTCGGGGTTCAAGGCAATGTTACTAAGATCCTTACAAATTAACTGGGGATTTCTTTTACCTTCGGGTGACAATGTCAAGCCCTGGTGCATAGGACATTTACACTCTAAAGAGCCTGAGACTACAGCAAGCTAAAGCCATGCTCCAGGTGTTTTATTCAAATAACCTTTGCTCCTGGAGAATGGAGTTGAGTGGTGGGAGCATAGAGTTGGCATTGGATCATCGGCCCATTCTGCCAGAAGCCCCCGATTCCCCAGGCCAGGTTAGTTACCCTTCCTCTATGTTCCCTTGGGGCCCTAATCACTGCCCCTATCATACAGCACTTGTCGTCTATTAAAACAATAATTGTCTATTTACTTGTCTTTTTTCCCACTGTAAATTCCATCTAAGTTATCTGTTATCACTGTATTGCCAACATCCCAGCAGTAAGCACTCAACTAGTATTTGCTGAATTAATGACTTTGTATTTTAGATAGTTCCAACTTGATTAGAATTTTCTCTGCAGGACTCCAATACATTTATTTTGAAAAACAACCTGTATGCCTCACAATTTAAAACACTTTCACCTGAGAACAGGAAAAAAGATTCATAGAGATTAGACCCACCTGTCAAATCCAGATGACCTGTTTTTGTAAATAAAGTCTTATTGAAACACAGACATGCCCATTCATTTACATTATCATTTATAGTTGCTTTCATGATGCAACAACAGAGCTGAGTAGTTGCAACAGAGAGACAGAGACTATATGGCCCATAAAGCCAAAAATATTTACCATCTGACCCTTCACAGAAGGGTATGCCAACTTCTGCCCTAGAGTTGTATAGATCTAATTGTGTGACATTGGACACATTGCTTAATCTCTCTTGGTTTTCTCATCTGGGTACTGGGGATAATAATGACATTCTATCTTACAGGGTTCTTGTTCGGAATAAATGGGTTAATCCTTGTAAACCTGCATATAGTAGGTGTTCAGCAAATATTAGCTGTTATTTTTACAACTTTAAAAAACTTGCCTATATTCTTTCTTGTCCTTTTTCTGCTATTCCTCATCTGCTTTAAAAAGTTGTTTAATAAAAATAGAGCCAGAGCATCCTCTAGCTTTAATAGAGGCATTGCTATTTGAAAGAACTTTGGGTTCAACCACATTTTTAGTAATAAACTGCTCAGCTCCTGAGAACAAAGACTAAAAAATTTATTAATTCTATAAGAAAAATCTAAGGCAAAATCTTTGGGTATTTAATAAACATGTTTTGGTATAAGAGGTTTGTTTTACATACCTTTCTATCATAACAAACAAAAATGGGGCTTGGCTTTTCACATGTTTATCCCCTAATTTGGGATCTGTCCAACATATTACTCCGTTGTCTCTAAAACCAAACACCCACAGCACTTCTATTAAATTTCTTGAAAGTGTGGAGGCAGGGGTGGAGCACTAAATATATGAAAGGATTTTTCTTTTTCTAGCAAGAAATGTCTGAATGATAAATAAAAGACCAAGCCAAGAATCCCCAAAGGCATCTGTTATTTAACTTGTAACCCTCGTAGCTGGAAAGCCTGCTGACCACTCTTGTTAAAATAAATTGCTTAAGTCCTTTAATCAGACAAATGTCCTGCAGAGTGGATTATAGCTCTTGCAAAGGAGGACAGCTCTCTGACTCACCTAACATGTTATTTATTAGTTTCTCTTTCTGATCATGAAGCTTGAATGGAATTTCAGTTTTTCCTTTAGCATTCAAGATTTCCAAAGTCTTGGCATTGACCAAGACTCTGCCCTACAGGAATTGAGAGCAGTCGGCCACTCCTACCTTGACTCCAGTCAGTAGTCATCTACCCATGTGAGGAGTCACCTGCTTGGGCATTGTGTCTAATTGCCCATAGCAACAGGAATTGTACAGTTTTTGTTAATGTACAAATCTGTGCTCTGAAAGTTGGACTGCAGTGTGGATTTGTATCTAGGATACTCAGGCATTGGATTAAAATCTATCTAGATTAAGAAATCTATTTCGGAATTTTACCCTGAACTCCGAGGGATAAGCTCACTGTTTTGTGTCAGTCCTGGTAAGGACGTAGAAGAAGCAGTCACTGAGAGGGAATTAGACATGCCCAAGATCTACTGGGGGCTCATGAAGGATACAAGGGGCAAGAAAGCAGGAATAGGCAGGAAGAGCCTTCAGACTGTGATGCAGGTCTAACATAGGTGAAAGGAGAAAAGAGGGGGGAGAATTGGGTAGGAGGAACCTCCAACTACAATACAGCTCTGAGGAAGTCTCAGCCAGGCCAGTGGAGAGCTCCGGAGCTAAGATTGCTCATCAGAGGAGTCTCATGTTGGGCAGAAATAGCCCAGCTCCAGTACCCCCTCATCTCAGTCATTGGCTGGGGAACTGTGGCCTCAGAGTGAACACTAGAGTGCATCCAAAGGCTGGAGGCTGCACTACACTCCTTGCATCTAGTTCTCTTGAAGGGAGATCTGACAACCCACTTCCATGGTCACCACCGTCACCCCTTGTGCCTCACAGACCCACTTCTCTACACAAGATCAAAGAGCAGCTCCTCTATGGTTCCCATAGTTCTCTCTTCCTCAGGAAAAACTTAGAAGAGGAGGTTAGTGGGACAAACTATAGTCCCATCTCTGCAGTTAGTCTTAGAGTCAAAACTGGTACTCATCCTTTCCTACTTCTACTATCCATTCTAAATCTCCCTCATCCTCAGCCTTCATTTTGGCAGGTACTGGTGGCTCTCCTGGTGGTTGAATCCAAACCCCCATCCTTGAAGGGTATTCATATTCTTTCTGCACCAGGGCTGCTATATGTGACTGTTCATAGTTACAGCTGGGTAGCAGATTACCAAGAGGTGACCAAGTGGATAATCTACATGTGTTCATCCCTGTCCCCATCATATAAAAGCACCCCTATTTCTCTT
Organism: Balaenoptera musculus; assembly: GCF_009873245.2. NCBI lineage: Eukaryota > Metazoa > Chordata > Mammalia > Artiodactyla > Balaenopteridae > Balaenoptera > Balaenoptera musculus. Next base: position 82,988,874 of record NC_045785.1, on the reverse strand, counting down.
GCTGATCAGGGTCAGTTATTCCTGATTTTACTTTTTGTCTGCTGGTCTCTGGATACAAAAGTTCCAAAGTGTCAAAGTGGGAACTATACTTTGTAATTCAGTGGGACTCCTTGCTCTGTCCCCTGGCTAGAGGGCACTTCCTTTGAGGACCAGTACTTCTAACCCTGCAGAGCCCAGAATTAGCAGGATAAGTCACTGGGAGTAACGGTAAGTGAGATTATGCCTGCTTCTACTCTTTGCATTTTTTGTAGAGGGGCTATAGTCTCATGAAGAGGTCTCTAAAAGCTATGTCCTGAAGAATGGCACTGCATCCATCCTGTAGGGTATTGCCACCAAACTGGCACTGCAGCTGTACCTTCAGTACTCCATTCTAATGCTCTAATGGGCAGTCACTACTGGCCATTGCGCAGGAATCTATTGCGGAAAGCAGTTTCTAAGATGGCTCCTGATGATCTCCACCTACGGTATTCATGCCCTTATATAATCCCCTTCTTTTGAGTGTGGGCAGGACCTAGTGACTTACTTTTAACAAACAGAACACAGTAAAAGTAATGGGATATCATTTCTAAGATTAGTTTCAATAATGCTGACTTCCGGGCTTCCCTGGTGGCGCAGTGGTTGAGAATCTGCCTGCCAATGCAGGGGACACGGGTTCGAGTCCTGGTCTGGGAAGATCCCACATGCCACGGAGCAGCTGGGCCCGTGAGCCACAACTACTGAGCCTGCGCGTCTGGAGCCTGTGCTCCGCAACAAGAGAGGCCGCGATAGTGAGAGGCCCGCGCACCGCGATGAAGAGTGGCCCCCGCTTGGCATAACTAGAGAAAGCCCTCGCACAGAAACGAAGACCCAACACAGCCATGAATAAATAATTAATTAATTAATTTAAAAGAATTAAATCTTAAAAAAAAAAAAATGCTGACTTCCATCTTGCTTGCCTTCTCTTATTCTCTTACTTGCTCATTCTTATAGAAGCCAGCTGCCGTGTTGTGATTTATCTCATAAACAGGTCCACGTGGCAAGGAACTGAGGGAGTCTTTTGGCTAACAGGCGACCAGGACCCCAGGCCCTTTGTCTAACAGCCTGTGAGAAACTGAGTCCTGTGAACAAGCACATGAGTGAGCATGGTTGCAGATCCTTCCTCAGTCGAGCCTGGAGAGACTCCAGCTTGGCTGAAATATTGGTTGCAGCCTTGTGAGAGACCCTAAGCCGCCCTAAGCCGGAGGATCCAGCCAAGCCACACCCGATTTCTAACCCACAGAAACTGTGAGATATGTGTTGTTTTAAGCTGCTAAGTTTTAAGGTAATTTGTAATGTAGCAATAGATAACAAAAATACATTCTTACCTTGGGCCATTTCTCCTTCTTCACAAAGTAGATATTCAGGTGTGCTGTTTGCAACTCTGCCTGTTGGGGAGATTTTCTTTCTTCATTCTCTTTCAAGTCCATCCCTGAGGGTGGATGTAATGTAGCCGCTGTCCATTTTTGGCTTGTTCCTATAAGCAAAGTCAACTCATCCATAACTCAAGTTCAAGCTTTTCCACTCTGTTTAAGCTAGTCATACAGGGATCCCCCTCCCCCTCTTAAGCCATAGGTAGGTGCAAGTTAAGGGAGAGATGCTGGTATAACTGTGGTGGGTGACATGGAACTCTGGACTGTCTGCTCAGGAAGCTTACTTGTACCCTGTGGTGCTGCTTGACTTCAATCCTGGATGTACCAGTTCCTTCTTTTAATGGACTACTGCTGGATCTGTCTGATTTTATGACTTGGTGGGCCCCAAATAACCCAACTTATAGATAGTTCTGGATACTTGGTGTCCCAGGGTCAAGCATTCTGTCTACCAGGGCTCAGTAACATGTCAAGAACTATTTTTCAAAGGGTGCATAATGTTTAGCTACAGATGGCACAACCACCTATATAACTCTAGGGGCCTGTATTGTGATTCTCCCACTGGGACTTACCATAAACTCCATTTTTCCACCACTGACAACTTGATCAGTATAGGTTTGTTGGAGCTTATGGCCCAAGCAGCCCAGCTGCTTGCATTGGACCTGCTGCAGAGCCCTTTTCTGCTTTGGGCTCCACTCACAGCTGGCAATCTTTTGTGACACTGATATATGACATGGAACAATATTCCTAGGTGTAGAATATGTTGCTTCCAGAACCCAAAAGGCTTATCAGGCACAGTGCTTCCTTCTTTGTAGTAGAGAATGTAAGATGCAGTAATGTGTCTCTTACTTTGGAGGCATATTTCAGCACACTGTTGACCACTGGACCCTGAAAACTAAATCTTATTAGGGTTTATTTCTCACCCTCTGGTGTGCATGTATCTAAACAAGGTCTCCAGCATGCTAACTATCTCTTGTTTTTTTTGCCTGATCAGAATGATGTTATCAAGGTAATTATGTTCTGAGGGAAGTCCAGCTCTCTTTTTCAGATCATATTATGACAAGCAGGGTAGTTAATAAAGCCCTGGAGCAAAACTGTAACATTGTTGTTCATCCCCTTGACTTTCTCTATCTCCAACTTCCATGTTTGTCAATCTCAGTTATACACTTGAAGACAAAAGAAATGACCCCATTTGGATCCATGGGCCCAGTGGACCCACCGTAAACTGGGCTTCAGCTGGGACTCTAATTACAGGCACCTACATATTATTTTTTCATTTGTTTATGTCTCTGCTGTATTTCTTGTTGTTTATTCCAAAAAGAATATAAGCTCTTTGAGAGCCATGACTTTTAAGGCTTTAGTCTCTGCTCTATCTCCAGCACCTTCAACAGGCCTGACACACAGTAAGCAAGTGCTCAATAATTGCATAAATCTATTGCATTCTTATTTTAATATTATTTTAATTTGCATTGCTTTAATTATGAGTAAGATTATAGTTCTCATTCTGTAAACTGCCTTTTCTTCATGATCATCATTATCATTAAAAATGTAATATTACTAGTAGTAATAATAATAATAATAAAGTTTGCTCCCTCTATTCCTGGCCACAAACAATTGCCATTTCAGAGCAGACAAAAGGGCTGATCCAATCTCAAAAATTTGACTGTCTAAAGGTGAACTTGGTAGTGGTCTGGATTACTTAGAGATTGTGAGTATATCCTAGCCTCTTGTTTTCCTTTATCATTCTGTTGCCAGCTGTACAGAGGCACTTATACTGCATTATAATTGCCTTTTTACTTGTCTGTTACTTCTCCTATATTATATTCCTTAAAGGAATGAACTTTGTCCTTTCATCATATATAACATCATATATAACCAGGACTTAGCACAATGCCTGACAAACAACAGGAATGAATAAGTTAATTAAAATGGATGTTCATGAATAAATGAATCAAGTCAGTCTGCCAAGGCTAAGCAGCTAGAAACAAATTTATTTTAGAAACAGATTCCTTCTGAGCTTCGCTCTAAAATGATGCTCCATATTCGAGCACCAACATGGTAAATGATTCTGTTGTCTAACTGGATCTTGGCCAAAACTGGACTCAACTCTGGGAGTTTTGAAAAGGGAGTTTTTCTGGACTTTCACCCCAGGACATTCATTGCTCTGTGGGATATGTTAAGAAATATCTATGTTTTTAGAAATAAACATTGCCTCAAAATAGAAAAAAAGAAAAAACAATTATACTCTTTTGACAGACTTAAAAGTTATTGCAACAAAAGTTATCTTTTTACATATGTGATATATGTGCACTTATATGTGTATGATACATGTATATGTGTGTACATGTGTATATATATATGTGCATACATATGTAAATAGCCATTACTAAAGTCTAGTTTGGTTTAGTAGGAAAATATGGAAAGACAAATAGAAGTTAATGGCTCAGACAAGACATGGAAGTAACCTAAATTGTCCATCAACACATAAATGGATAAAGAAGATGTGGTACATATATACAATGGAGTACTACTCAGCCATAAAAAAGAATGAAATAATGCCATTTGCAGTAACATGGATGGACCTAGAGATTATCATATTAAGTGAAGTAAGTCAGAAAGAGAAAGAAAAATACCATATGATATCACTTATGTGTGGAATCTAAAACATGACACAAATGAATTTATCTACAAAACAGAAACAGACTCTCAGACATAGAGAACAGACCTGTGGTTGCCAACGGGGAGGAGGGTTGGGAGGGATGGATTGGGAGTTTGGGATTAGCAGATGCAAACTCTTATATATATGTACAACTGAATCACTTTGCTGTACACCAGAAACTAACATAACTTTGTAAATCAACTGTATTTCTATAAAATGTTTTAAAAAGTTAATGACTCAGAGATTTGTCTATATTTCTACTATAGAAGATAATCATTTGATAGTTTAAGTAGACTTACTTTAATTAAATGTGCCAGTATATTTATTTAGCAAACATTCAACTGATATTTACTGTATTTACGGAACACCTACTATATCTCAGGCACTATTCTAGGCACTTGCGATATATTAATGAAAGAGAGAGAGAGAGAGGGAAACCCCTGTCCGTGTGGAAACCTACAATAAACATAGTAAAATTACATGGTATGTTAGATGGTGATAAGTGCTATGGAAAAAAAATTGAGCAAAATAAGGTGGTTCAGGGGTGCCAGTGTTTGTGTTGGTGGGGGGTTGGCAGGAGCGAGTGAAGGTGAAAGCTTGCAGAATTCAATGGGCTGATCAGAGTAAGCCCCATTAATAAGGTGAGATTTGACCAAAAACTTAAAGAAGGGGAGGGAATTAGTAAAATGGATATCTTTGAAATTAACATATCAAATGTTGCCTATAGGTCTTGCCACTTAATACAAATATTTTAATTAAACTAAGAGTTTCAATGGTCATATTCAAAATGAATATCTGAACTGACAGACATAATTTAAAAATCAAAATATTAAACAGAACTATAGTTAGTGCAATTTACTAATCATTCTTTCTGTTTGTTGGAAGAAGCCCATGTTTAATTGAGGTTTATACAGTGTAAAAATAATTAAGAGAGCTAGAGAAAGAGGGACAAGGTACTAGAACAAATATTAGCATTGACAATATGTCAAAGAAATGCAATTATTTCATCTAGTAGCTTGAGTATTAAGGCTCTTATTATATAGTGAAGACTGAGGTAGTTCAAAGGAATGCAATAATACTAAATCATTATTTGGGGGGCATTTGCTATTGGCCACACCCAGGGTTAATCCCTTTTCATGGATTATTTTTATAATTATTTCAACTAATACTCATTTTATGAACAAGAAAATCAGATCCTGGAAATGTTATGTAAGTTACCCAAGGTCACACAGTTAGCAAGTGGCCAGGTCAGGATATGATCCCAGATTTGTTTGACTTCAGAATCCACCATCTTACTCTTTATGCTGGACCACCTTTCTACTACATTTTACTATTACATTCATGTCTATGATGGGAGATAAAATGTAGGTGAGTTAAATCTTCACAAGAACAGAGCAGAAATGTACATAAGATTTGATAATCGTATTGTATTTTTACCTGGTCCCAGAATTTTAAAAAGGGTTACTCAAGGACATCATAGCCATAATCCACATTCAAGCACTGTGACACTACAGCCTTTGGAAACCAAGGCTGTAGAACTACATCTTAAGTGAGAACACACCAACAAGAACTTTCCAGATTTAGGATTATGAACACACCTGTTCAGATCTAAGATAGTCCCATGATACTTCAGTTCCATAATTTAGCAGATCATAGTATTCTGAGGCTCCACTGCAGAAAGCCAGAAAGAAAATGCTGAACAGGCAACTGGCCTATTTCTAAGCTATAGAAGTAATTTCGACTCAAGAGAGTGTTGCATAAGCCAAAGATGAACAAAGCTCTGAGGAAGGCACGATAGGGTAATGAAAAGATTCCTGAACTGAAGATAGGAGACCTGAGTTCTTGTCCTGGCTCTACCATTAACTCATGTGACCTTGGGCAAGTCACATCATCTCTGAGTCTTGGTTTCCTCATACATTTGATGCCCAATGCTGTAAAGCTTGAAGAATGCCAGTGAGTGTACTTCCTCCAAGAGTTGATGATTGGTTGCCACAAATAATTTATTTGTATATGTGTCTCTGGAACCACAAAGTTTGATTCAAAAAGCTTAGAATGGGAAACTCCAGGGCAGGGGAGGCTATGAATACTAAGTGATAAGTTTTTATGAATTTAGGAACTAAATGGCCAACAGGTACTCCATTGACCCCGAAGAGTCCTCTTTAGAACTAGAGTTATTTAAAGGGAATAAGTTGGTTCTCCCAGACTCTCTCTGTGTTCTACACCCTGAATCCCACCATGATGCAGGTGAAAAGAAGCTAAGTCCACAGCACTGAGGGGCCCAGTCCATGAAATGGGGAGGAGAGAAGAATAGAGGGGAAAAGAGAAGAGAGGCAAGGAGATATTGTTAGCTCTTAGGTGGGCACAGTAAGCACAATATTCAGGAAGGGAGAGAGACTCAGAATCCTATTAGAAGCTCTGATAATTCCTCAACATGGTTTGGAGGGGAGAGAATATAGGCTCTGTTGAGAGCAGTTCCTGGAGTAGCATGGGCTTCAGGAGTTCCTAGTCTTTGTGTAGGCAGGAGGGAGAGCAGGAATAAGCATGCGGCAGAAGGGGAGGAATGACCAGTGACCAGTGTCCATTTAGTGGCTGGCATTTGAGCTTGGCTGACTTGCTCCCCTGGACACGTCAGTCAATTTGCCTATCAACCCCACTGCCCTGCTAGTTTGCCTTAGAAGGGCCAGTCCCTCCTCTCATTCCATTTGCCTGAACTCTGAGTAGGTTTTGGTTTCTTTTAATCAAAAGCAATTTGACCAGAAGCAATGCCACCATGAGCCTCGCCTGCTGGCTCATAAAATAGGCCAGAAACAAGAACAGTGATTCTCCCCAGTATCCCTACATCCACATTCCTGGTTTTGTGCCAAGTCTGTAACAGCTGCTAGAGTGGATAGAGCCGACCAGACTCTCCCCATGGATTTGTACTTTGGCTTTACAAATCAAGAGATAGCTCCTCACCTTCTTGGTTTTGGTATTCCTCATTACCTCTGGTAAAATAGCCCCTGGCCCTGGTGCACTTACTAAGGCAACCAGCACCCCCCCCCCACCCTTGAAGCAGTGGGATTCAGAGAGTCAGCAGCAGGTCTAAGGAAAAAGTCACTGGAACTTAGGGAACAGGCAGCAATAGCAAGGAGAGGAGATCCCAACTATGTGGTGAAGGCACTGTTGTAGCTCCCAGTAACTGATGATGTGGACTTGGGTAAGAATATCCCATAGAGGCATGATCGGGGAATTCTAGGCAATGATTGATGGCTTGTTTCTTAGAATTTCTTCAGATCTGAGTGGCTGCCCCTATTTTCCACATTCCTCCCCAAGGCACGTCCCTGGAAAGGGTTTGCTGGAAAGGGATGGTCTGAGTCTGAGCTGCCCACGTTCAAGTATTAGGCCTTAACTTTTCAGGAGAAAACTGAACTTGGAGGGGTTAAAATATCCTATCCACACAGCTTCTGGAGCAGGGCCAGAGCCTGGAAGGAGGCAGGGCCCTCAAGAATGCCAGGTCATCCTTGCCAGGGCAGCTTATGGATACAGCTCATAGGGAAGCCAGACCAGGCCAGTAATGCCAAGGCAGGAGGGGAGAGCCAAGTAATGAACGAGAATATCATATGGTGGGCCAGGGGCCAGAAGGGAAGGTCAACCAAGATGCCAATGCCAGAGACGAACCTTAAACAAATGGGAGGCAGGAAGGACCAAATGGAATTTGAGCAGGGAGGGGATAAGTCTGGGGAATGAAATAGGGTTTATTAAGATGAAACTGGCCAACTGCCACAGCCCTTTGGTGCACATTTAGTACACTCCCTTAATATCCTGAAGCAAGGCCTTGAAGTGTCAGTTTCTCACTGGACTTGCAGTGCAAGGGCCAGGGCATGCTGGAAACAGAGAAGAAGCCCTGAGCCAAAGTGACAGGAACTTACCAGAGTCAGGGGCAAAGGTAGGACAGAGGTGGCAACCCAGAGGAGAAGATGGCAATAAGAGACCAAGAAGGTATAGAAAATACCGCCCCTTTTCATAGTTGTCAAAGTCAAAGGGACAACTAACATAGAGGAGCAGCTTAAGGGAGCAGCCTTACCGGCCTCTGGCCGAGACCAGGAGTAAGACGGTCTGGAGGATTGTTGGGAAGGAGGAATGTGAGACGTAAAGCTAAATCTTCCAGGGAAGTCTATCCAATAGAGGTGGAGAAGAGTGTGAGTGGCCCAGCCCCAGGAAATGGGGCAGGAAGGGTAATGCAGGGGAAGCAGATCCCAGCTTGATGGTGGGGTATAGCGTGGGACTCCCCTGAGTAAACTCAAAAGCCTAAGTGAAACAAGTGGAAGGAGCTACAGAGGGGCATCCAGGGGCATTCAGGGAGTATCATTGCCCAAAGACCCTGAAGCCCCTGGGTCTTATGTTTCAGTTAGTAAACCAAAGACCATTCCAGAACTCCATTGACTAGTCCAGCAAGGGCCATTAATGTTCTTCCCAAATGGAGCCTTCTCAGTCTTGAGATAGAGGGGGTAGCTTTGGATGTCTGGCTACCAATTACAAATGGTGGAGATGAGATGAAGATTAGCATAGAACCTAACAAAGAAAGATTCAGAGAGGACCCAGCAAGAACTCCTGAGGCTCAATGGGACTAATGCTAACACATGGGAGAAAGAAATCAAGGGCTGCTGAGATGAGTTGGAAATTCTGATATGCTACTGCCAAGATTATGAAGAGGTATATTCTTTCTGGAGACAATTTGGTAATACGTAGAAAGACCCATAAAAATATGCCTACCCTTTGACCAAAAACTCCAGTTCTAGGGATTTAATCTAAGGAAATAAGGATTGGTGTGGACTCAGATTTATGTACAAGGAGGCTCACCATCGTGTTATTCATACTCAAGGAAAATTGGAAGCAATACAAACATTAAAAGGTAGAGAACTGACCTGGCAAAAGTAAGGAACTTCTGGAAAGTGAACTATTATGTAGTCACACTAAATCATGCCTTTGAAGAATCCTAAATGGCATGGGAAAATGCATATATTATAAAACGCTAGTGGAAAAAAGCAAAAACAAAACAAGCAAACAGAAGTAGAAAGTGACGTACATAGAAAAATTTCAATTTTGCTAAAACATTTAAATATACCAACACACAAAAAAAAGACTGAAAGGAGGAATACTAAGGCATTAATAATCACTATCTTGGGTAGTGATATTATAGATTATTTTAAAATTCTCACCAATTTCCTAAAATGAACTTGTGTTATTATATGCAGAAAACATAAACATATTGTGTAACACCCAAGGGGAATTAGAGGATGGGGTGAAATTTATTACATTGAGGGGTTCTGCCTCCCTATGTGACCCTTCATAATTGTATCTCAAAATTACACATGTACATAGGGTCTGCAAGTCCTCTAACATCTTTAGACATTACCATTTCTGATTGCAGATAAACCAGACACACAATACCACAAATCTTTTACTTCTAAATTACTGAAACTTTAAATTCTATTGAGATGTAGTTATACTTGACCCACATGCATAACACTGTAAAAGACAAATGAGACCTCACCTTGTTGAAACAAACACAAGAGTTTATTACTTCATTATTAAATGGGATCAGTGTTATCATAATCCATGTGCCTTGATTTACAAGGCACGTCAGAGCTTTTGCAGCAAGAGAATTGGGAAAGGAGAAGCAGCAGAGCTGGGGGTAAGAAGGCCTAGCCAAGCTAGAGTAATGAGCAGTCCAAGTGTCAGTGTCTCACAGGAGACTGGATACTCAGGATCACTGGGCTGGTATCCAAGAATTCTAATCTAATGGAATTCAGCAGTGGCAGTTGGTGGTTTCATGGCATGGTTTTTAACGTTTCAAGAATAGAGACCCATTTACCTCAGTTAATGGTGGGGGAGACGGGGATAAGAAGATGGTGTGTAGGGATGTAGAATGTAAGAAAGTCAGGGAACACTCTTAACAGCTGCACAGCTGTGCTTCAGAGGCCAGACCATCATTTAAGAACTAGAAGACACTTCAGAATACAATGCAGTTGGGGTTATCCTCTGCGCCCCTGGACATCTGCCAGCCTGACTCTAATGCTCTGCAAGTTTTACAATGATGCAGCTACTCTTGGTCTTTGTTTTTACTGCTTTTGCCACTTACTTCCAACTTCCCGATTTCCTCTTTTTATCTCTTGATTTCTCCTCACTGATGGCATTTTCTACCTCATGGTTTCTGCTTTCTGTGTCTGTTTTTTCTGTGTGTCTTTTCAACTTCTGTCCGTATTACCAACAGCAGGGGTTCTCCAAAGGCCTCTTATTTAAACTCTCCAACATAGAAGGTCCTATTGGTGCTGTTGCTTATCTTTTCCCTCATTGGGTAGAGCTCACTTGCCAGACTGCTTCATAGAACACTGATAGGCCTATGGATGGGCTGGCCTTGGATAAGACATCCAAATTTGGTTGAATCAGCTGAGGTCAGAATGTAGGAGCTGTGACTAGCTTTCCTCAAAAGGGGCAATGTGCATTTCAGGAATTGAGAGTATAAGAGATTTCCCCCCAATACAAAGAGTCCATCCAATTTGAGGCAGACCCCAGCCAGAGGCTAGAGTAAGGCAGGGATTTGCCCTTAGAGAAATAAAAGCTGGTGATGTTGTCAGAATCATAATCCCAGGAGAGAAATTGAGTCAGATACCAGTCAGATAAACAGGGCAAATATGGCAGAGAATGGGAAAAGACTACCATGTAATGCACACTCCAGTGCCTATGACTCACCCCAGTTCTATCAGATTTCAAGCTTAGGACAGGATGAATAATGGTGGTAGATTGGTAGAGGGATTCCCTAACACAACCAGTCTTGGTCAGGATTAGCACAGAATTGAGCCATATTAAATCAACATACTGGATGCCTTTTGTCTTCTGTAGAAATTCCACAGATGCTTTTGTATTATATAGGGAGAGAACTTTTCCTCTCTGAAGAGTTTGTTCTTTAACTAATAGTGGGGCATGAAATACTTCTTGAACTTTTGACTTGTGAACTCTGAATTTAAATATTCAATACAGATTCCTCTGCTGCATCCTGAAAGGGCATTACAGCATTCACAATTTTTTCTTTACATGTACAAGTTTCTTGTGGCTGCTGTAACAAATTACCACAAATTTAGATAGTTTAAAACAATAGAAACTTATTCTCTCACAGTTCTGATAGCATTGGCTAATCAAAGCATTGGCCGGACCGTGCTCCCTCTGAAATCTCTAGAGAATAATCCTCTACCTCTTCCAGCATCTGATGATTGCCTGAAGTCATTGGTACTTCTTGGCTTACAGTTGCATTGCTCTAATTTCTACTTATCTTTATATGGCCACCTTCCCTCTGTGTAGGTCTCTGTGTCTCTATCTTATGAGGATTCCAGTCATCAGATTAGGATTGTGGTCCACCCTAATCCAGTATGACCTCATCTTCATTAATTACTGGCTGCAAAGAACTTATTTCCAAATAAGGTCACATTCTGAAGTTCCAAGTAGAAATGAATTTGGCAGGTGGCAGGGGGTGGGAGGGTGAGGATTATTCAACCCAGTATAACATGTTAAACATTTCCCAATCTTTGGTCAAATTAATAATGGAAAGAAAATCCTATGCTTTTTCTTAGTCCCCATTAGATGAGGTCTGTTACTTGTATCTCTAAAATGGATATGGGATACAGAGATGACTGGGGTTATGAAACCTTAAATCTATGACCAGCTGCCTAGCATCACTATAGATTCTCAAAGGGTCTGAGTAGAAGGGGACACCTGGTAAATGAACACTGCTTATGACTCAGTGGGACTTTGGCTTTAAACTCCTTTGGGGTCCCCCATTCCCAGAGATGTGAGCTGAACCACTGGACCTCTGACTTAAAGCCCTGAATAAAAGCAAGAAAATGTCTTCTTGTAGACCCAGAGTCAAGACTATAATTTTCCATAGTGACAAGAGGTCAAAAAGGATTTACTCAAATGAAAAATGTCCCAAGGGAAAGAGAAAGTTGATCTCTCTACCTTGGGAAGCAGCAGACACAGAGGAAAAGGGCGTGGGCTTTGGAGTTAAGTTTGTCAGGAGTTCAGATCCTGGTTTCGCCACTTACTAGCTAAGTGACTTTGTTCAAACTAATTAGTCACTTAAGTCTCAGTTTCCTCATTAGAACAATGGAGATAGTAATATCTTCCTCACAGACCTATTGTGAGGAGTAAATGAGATAATCTATGCAATGCATGTAGTACATGGGAAGTGCTAGCTACAATCATTACGAAGGCCTAGAACAACAGGCTTAAGCTGCTCATATCATATGTCCTGACTCCACACTGATTTCTACTGGAACTTCATACAGCAAGAAGGCCCTCCCATGTAGGAGACATCCGAAGACCCTTTGTCACCAGCTACAAGAGAGAAATGTTCTCCAAAAAGGCAAACCAAAGAGCACTCTCATATCAGCCAGAGGTTTTAACCTAGAGGTTGCAAACTGGCAACTCCCAGGCCAGATCCTGCTCCTTATGAGTTTTCCTTGGCCTGAACAAAATTTTTAAAAATTTGGAATTTGTTGGCCACATTAAAAAAATCCAAAGATGTTCTTTAAAACCCAAATTTCTGGCTTGAAAAACCAAAAGACCAGGCAATACTATACCTAAATTTTCCTATAACTAGAGTGTCCGTATACTGTATTGTACAAATTGGCACACTTCTGAGAGTAAGAAGAGGCTCTATTAATAATTACGCCTGAACAACAGGCATTAACTGAATCTGCCTGAGGCAAATCAGAATATGTGGTTGGTTACCCTACCTGTGACCTCAGTGATCTGGAGCTAAGTAAGAGTGAATACCTCCTGGAGGGGACCTGGCTCTCTCAGTTTGCCCCGACTTCTAGGGTTTTGAGTTTTAAACCTGTATTTTAACTAACCTTTGTATATCACATGTAATAATTGGTCCTCCATCATTCAGAATTCAACATCTCTGAACTGGGCTTCTATCATCTTCCTTCTCTTAGAAGGAAAGAGTGTGGGGTGAGTCATCAATCAGTGCATATGCTGGACTTCATTCAGTGCTATTATGGTTTCTGATAGAATTTCCTATAGCATAGCAACACCTATGTAATGTCATTAACACTTTATCATCATCTGGTGTCTTATTAGTTAGTCTTTCTCTGAATCTAGAGAGCATTTATCATTGGGCTATGTCACATGTGTTGTAATAATCATTTGTAGACAATGCAAGATTCTTGAAGTGCATTCTGAATCATATAAGGATTGGTTTAAGGGGAATATAAACAAATTCTCTGAAAATTCTTAATTTTCAAGGAGTTCCCATCCAATGAATGGACTGTATTCCAAAAGTTTCCTTGTAAGTCTAGCATAAAGAATCAAAAGGCATATTCCTATAGGAACAATGTTGTTGCCTCCCCATCTCACACACATATACATACTCAAAATAAAATACTCTATATGTATTATAAAATAAATACACTATAGAATATCTAAAGATTAGTACTGGATCTTAATCGATCCCTGGGTATCAGTAGATGGAACTCTGTATTTATATAAGGAAAAGTATCTTCTAAGTATTCTTTTTTTAAAAACACTCATTCTTTAGGAATTCTGGACCAAGGCCAATGGTGTGAGAAGTAACTTACTAGGAGGTTTTGGGGACAGTCTCCTCTTCTACCCATTTGCATGTGCAAAGTATTTATTCATGTAGTATCTGTAGGATAGGTACAATTTGTATAATAAATATCGAAGCTCTTTACTACCTAGAATACTTGATGAATACAGAATATGTCATTTTTTGATTAAAGTGGATTGTTTTAAACTTACAGTGGATTATTTAAAACTTACAGCTCTAAACTTATTTAGAGCTGGTGGGGTTATTGGAAAGAGTCCTGCTTGAGGAGACAGTGTCCTTGCTTTGAGTTCAATCTCTGCTATTAGTTCATTGTGCAATTTTGGGTATATTACTTACCCTCATTAAGATACAGCTTTCTTATGAGAAATCTGAATAAGAATGATCACAATAACTCATATTTCACTGACTTAGTTTGAAGATAAATTGAGATAATGTAGCTTTGTACACTGTGAAATGCCATAGAACCAAAAATAATAGAAAAGTAAATTAACACTTACCAAGCTCTTATTATGAACCAAGCACTGTGATGAAATTACTAGTGTTAACTAGCCACTAATACTGCTTGCAGTGGCTTAAAATTGTACCCTTAAAATTGCCACTCTCAAATCTTCCTCTACTGGATACAAATGAAGAGACCAGGGCATCCCTTCCACTCTGAGCAGAAACCGATCAGCCTCCTCCCACTGAAAATACTCACAGAACACCAGGCTTGTAAACATCCTGCCTTCTGATTTTAATGATAATATTACAATGGATATGATGCTCTATCCTGGCCTACACCCCAGAGTAGGAGTGATATTGACTTATTGCTTCTCGTGAATATTATGAAGAAGAAATGGTCCACTTAAAGAGTTGGATTATGGCAACTTTCAGCCAGACTTGGACTTAATATTTCTATGGGGTAGGGGAAGGAAATTATCTTGGGTCCAGCTAGAATCCAT